>NW_024870857.1:1200000-1750980 GCF_019054845.1 Dipodomys spectabilis
TAATCCTAGCTACTCAGGAGGCTGAGATCTTGGGATTGTAGTTCAAAGCAAGCCTGGGCAGGAAAATCCATGAGACTCTTATCTCAAATTAATCACCAAAAAACCAGAAATGGAACTATGGATCAAGTGATAAGAGTGCTAGCTTCACATACACACACACACACACACACACACACACACACACACACACACACACGTACACACACACTCTTATACATATTAAAATTAATCAATATAGCTGGAGAAGTCATCCATGAAAGCTTCAACTCAGTTGTAGAAGCTATGAACACATCATACCAGTTGTGTAAAGAACAGTATAGGGATGGGTGGTTGTAAGCTTCCTCAACTCTTACAGCCAGAATGTGTTATTTTTTCTAGGGAGTCTGATAATTAGGACCAGGACCCACTCTACTTTGCTCTGAACCCACTATACTCTGCTCAGAGGCAGCATAAACTTTCTGTTCTCTGGCATATAACTTCTTTCTAACTCTGGACATAGAGAAGAACAATAAACAAATAATCAAAGTGTCTTCTCTTTCCTCAGTGTCTTCTAGTCCTATTGCTGTTTAACTCTGTTTTAGCTGTTTTGATCAAGGCTTCCACCATAGCAGATACATCATTTGAGAAATGGCTATTGATGGGACATTTGACTATGTCATTACACCTGAGAGGGTCCTTGTCAGCTTGTACTTGAGGAATAACGAAGTGGGAGGAGTAGGGGAAGACAGGAGGCTTCAAGTGGGTAATGTCTTAGAGGCTGTTACTTATTTCTCTCTGCCCGTTCCCTGAGGAGGAGCACATAGTCCTTGGGGTTTTTGTGTGTCACCACATGCTTTGTCATATAATTCCTGTTTAAGAGCTTGCTTGGAGTTCTTGCCCAAGAGTATCAATATAGTGATAAAAACACTGGTAATGTTTGCGAGAAATAAAACTGCTTTGGCAGACTACAGAGGCTGACAACAATGAGTTCTGCTTTACAATCCCTCATCCAGAAGAAAAAAGCTTAAAGACTAACTATAGGTAAAGATGCCACTTATGGGGCTGGGAAGGTAGCTCAGTGATAGAATGCTTGTCTTGCATGCATGAGGCCCTGGGTTTGATTCCTCAGCACCACATAAGCAGAAAAAGTCAGAAGTGGCACTGTGGCTCAAGTGGTACAGTACTAGCCTTGAGCTGAAGATCTGAGGGACAGTGTCCAGACCCAGAGTTCAGGATCCACGACCAGCAAAAAAAAAAAAAAAATGCCACTTTACACCAGTAACCAGTGGCACACACCTGTAATCCTAGCTACTCAGGAGGCTGAGATCTTCGTATCAAGAAAAATTCATGAGACTCACCTCCGATTAACAAGCAAAATGCTGGAAGTGAGAAGGTGTGGTTCAGGTGATGGAGTGCCAGCCTTAAGCAAAATAGCTAAGGGAGAGTCTGAGGTCCTGAGTTCAAGCCCCAGTGCTGGGACTCATACACACAATATAGATAGATAGATAGATAGATAGATAGATAGATAGATAGATAGATAGATAGATAGATACTGTCCCTCTGGGACAGTAAAAGTGATTATTCCCAGGTAATCCTGCAGGGGGAGTTCCAGGTCAGGAAGTCTTTAGCTTTTGTGGAATGAAACTTGTTGGGTCACTATTGGGACACCTTGGACCATGACTCATAACTTGCACCTGATCTTCTGAGTCACCACTGTTAAGGAATGTTGGTTATCTAATACTCGTGGTGAGCTCTTGATAGTTATGGAGACTTTTACAGGCCCACAAAAGGACAAGAAAATCTATTTTTAAGCTTGTCACCTGCTACTTCACCTCCATCCATGCACTGAGTCAATTTGTGCCTTTCTGTATACTTATGTATATTCATATAAATTTATCCCTGATAATATAAGTATGTTTCTATTCCTGCCAGTATGAGTTAGTATTTCTTTGTAGGAATATATAAATATATATTTACTAGTTTATACATATTATTTTTATTTTTATTTTTTTTTGTCGAGTCCTATGAGGGGCGTTCTCAGGAGAATTAATGGAGCAATTTGCTTAGAAAGCATTTCATACCTCCAGATGTCCCTATGCAGACTAGGCTGATTCCAAAAAGGTTCATATCAAATAAAAGCCTTTTAGAGAACTCCCCCCAAATTAAATAACCCAATTTAAAATCAGCTGTTTGAGATCTAGGAAAAAGATATTGGGGCCAGAACCTGCAAGCTAGAGGTCCTAGAGATGGGAAAGAAAAAGAGGAGAGAAAGGTTCACAAAAGGTTAAAAACACCCCTTCTATGAACAAAGGATGTTATAGCCCCTGTCAGATGCCTAGTTTCTCTTTAATGTTGGGAAATACCATATAAATGGCTCTTGAATTTGAGCCAACCCTGTGGTTGGAGACCTTTTTAATTTGTACTTACCAAAGGGTTAAAATATTTTTGCTGAGGGGCTTGGAAGGTGGCTCAGTGGTAGAGTGCTTGCCTTGCATGCCTGAGGCCCTGGGTTCGATTCCTCAGCACCACATAAGCAAAAAGAAAAAAGCCAGAAGTGGTGCTGTGGCTCAAGTGGTAGAGCGCTAGCCTTGAGCTGAAGAGCTGAGGGACAGCACTCAGGCCCAGAGTTCAGGCCCCAGGACTGGACCAAAAAAAAAAAGATCTTTGCTGATATGTTTGCATAAGGATCCCAAATAAACTTTCACCACAGTTATCTGAATGTGAATTGGAGTAACAATAGTATATCGAATGTTTAACTTGTTAGATGATCTTTAAGATACTCATTTGAAAGAAAGCAGCATTTATGTCCAGAAGTTTTTTCAAAAAGAGTTCAGAAAAGTTTTGGGCTGTTGTACCCCCATTCCTGAGAGAATTTCCCACTGGGAATCCAACCAAGTCACTTTGACTTTATGTCTCCCCCAAACACAAGAAACTATTATGAAAATAACAGGAATCAACAGTTAAGTATTAGTAGAAATCATGAGATACCTCAGAAATCTAGCCCTACTTTGGTCCAAGTAGGGTTTCAAGAGCTGACTGATTGGCCAAGATCTAATGGATCATGCCTATAATCCTAGCTACTCAAGAGGCTGAGATCTGATAATCACAATTCAAAGCCAGCCTAGACAGAAAATTCTATGAGACTCTTAACTCCAAATAACCAATAAAATGATGGAAGTGGAGGGGCTGGGAAGGTGGCTCAGTGGTAGAGCGCTTGCCTTGCATGCCCGAGGCCCTAGGTTCGATTCCTCAGCACCACATAAGCAAAAAGAAAAAAGCTGGAAGTGGCGCTGTGGCTCAAGTGGTAGAGTGCTAGCCTTGAGCTGAAGAGTTGAGGGACAGCACCCAGGCCCAGAGTTCAGGCCCCACGACCGGACCCAAAAAAAATGCTGGAAGTGGAGATGTGGCTTAAGTGGTAGAACCCTAGCTGTGAGTGAAAAAGCTAAAAGACAATGTCTAGACCCTGAGTTCAAGCCCCAGTACTAGTACAAAAAAAATTGGCTGGTAAGGACAAGTAGACAGCAGCTTACAATGTAAACTGTTGAATCTGATTGTTCTTGTACAAAACAATAAAACCAGTATTTTGTTGTGAGTTCTAATTTACTAAATTTTGATTCATGTTAGTGTCTTAGTAAAGTAACTTTCTCAAGAATTTGTTATATGTCAGCCTCAGGGCTCAATTACTGTAAAAGTATATACTGTTTCTACTAGAAGTAAAGAGATCTTTAGTTTTAGACAAAAGATTTCTTGTTTGTTTGTTTTGCTTGTGTATGGCCCCATATTTTCCAAGGTAAGATCTCATAAATTTATGTTGCATTGTGTGTGTGTATTAGGCTTCCTTATTTCTTTTCCCTATGTAGAGGGCAGTTATATTTGTAACTTTATGAGCCATTTTTCTCTTGCTCACATCAGACATTGTAAACTAGATAATATACTGAAATTTGAACTTAGAGCCTTACACTTGGTAGGCAGGCACTCTACCACTCAGCTCTAGTCATTTTTGCCTTCATTATTTTAAGAATAGGATATCACTTTATGCTAAGGCTGGCCTGAACTGTGATCCTATAGTAGGCTGTCAGCATAACTGGGATGACAGGCATATGACACTATACCAAGTAGTATTTTGATTAAGATGGAGTCTTGCCAACTTTTTTGACAGGCTGACCTCAAATTTCCATTCCAATCTGTTTCCCAATAGCTAGGATTATAGGCGAGAGCCACCATGACTAAATAGAAATTATATTTTGAAGTATTATGTTCAGTTCTAGAAGCTATGGTTCTATGGATTCTATATGTACAAAGTATATGTGTATTAGCAATTATGCACAAGAGGGCATGTGTTCACATACATGCTGGCGTATATGTGCACACACACACATAAAATCTCAAAAGGCTTGGAAAACAGCAGAAAAAAACTCTCAGGGAATATTTCTCTAAAGGTATAGCCAGCACATAATAAGGTGCTACTAAAAGTGTGATCTACAAAAGAAAAAAATTGATAAATTTAAAAGTCTTTTGGGGAAAAGGTCTTGCTAAGGGGATGAAAACACAAATTACAAGCTAAGAGAAAATATGTTTAAATCACATATACAAAAAAGAACCTTTATCTATAATCTATAAAAAAAAATCTAAAATTCATGAAATTCTGATGACCTAAAAGTTGAATAGTAATTATTAGAATAATTCAAGGTTGGAAAAAGGAAAAGGGATAGGATAAGCAGATAAAGTGAGGCTGTATTTGATCAGTGTGCACAGTATGTATGTATGGAAATACATTTACGCTTATTCATCTGTACTATTAGTATATGCTTACAATTTTTAATAAAAGGGACTAAAAATCAAAATTTAAAGAGCAAAAGCTTGCTGGCACTGGTGACTACTTAAGAAGCTAAGATGTGAGGATTACAGTTTGAAGCTAGCCTGGGGAGGAAAGTTCATGAAACTCTTATCTTCAATTAACCACCCAAAAGCCAGAAGTGGAGCTATGCCTCCAGTGGTATAGGACCAGCCTTGAGCACATGGAGTCTTTTCTGCCTGAACTGACTTCAAATATCAGTCCTCATGATCTCAGCATCCTGAGTAGCTAGGATTATAGACATGAGCCTACGTGGCTAATTAGCACCAGCTAATTATCTTGAAATAGAAGTAAAAAGAGCTGCTTCACACTTGTCTTGCTGATCACATGTCCTGAAGCAGGGTCATTTTTTCTTAATAAAGAGAATAGATACTAGACTTGGATGATCCCAGAGTTTTACAGTTTCATTGTTAAACTGAATCTTTTATTTAACAAGTAAAATATTTGTTAAATATTTGATTATCTTTAAGTAGTTGTACAAAGGATTTGCTGAATGGAAAATCTTAATAGGGTTGTTTCGTTAAGATTTTATAATAATCAGTTCTCAATTGGGGCATGACTAATGAAAGTGTATTTGACTTTTAGAATGTGTTTTATAGCTTCCCTTAAATAAGGGTATGTGACCCTGATTGATGACATATTCCATTCCGAAAACAGCAGTATATCTTAGACACAATGTAAGTAGAACACCTGTTAAGGCTTGAAAAAGATGAGCATCACACATATTTCTTAGCTTTTAGTTGCTCTATATAGTTATGATTTATTTATGAGGAAATAGTCTTGTGACTTTTACCTTGGGGAATTGAGCATTCTGATTCAAAAACCTCTGTGGGCGCTACAGTTTGCATTGGAATATAGAACTTAAGGAAACAATAAAGGATTTTATCAATGGAATTTCTTAAGATCCATTGGTATAGTAAGCATTTTGCACAGCAAATGGCATCATTTTTACTTATTTATTCTAATTTACTAAAAAGTTTACATGTTTGTTTGTGTGTGTGTGTGTGTGTGTGTGTGTGTGTGTGAGAGAGAGAGAGAGAGAGAGAGAGAGAGAGAGAAAGAAAGAAAGAAACACCTGTGTGCTTAAAAGCTAGTTTTACTGAAAAGCACTAACTCCTTACTTAGGCTCACAAATTAACTAAAAGCAAGATAAAAGCTAGGCATTCTTGCTTACATTTTATACATGTATCTTTTGCCCTGAGTCATTTTCTTCTGTAGTCACTTTACAGCCATCTTGGAACTCAGGAATGAGCAGACTAGAGACCAAATCATTTGCCAGCTACCAGTGACTCACCAATCCTGAGACAATGGGGTTGTCAAACCACTTGCCATGACCACCTATAACCACTAAAACATAACTGTGTGACTGAGACTATTTATGCATACCTCTCTCCTTCTGTCTCCGAAATAGTTCTTTGTCTACTTAAACTTATAGCTCATATCATACCCCAAAGATAGTTGAACATGGGTTGAAGTGTTTTCTTCCTGTGGCTGCCCTTGCTACCTAATAAATCTCCTTCCTCTGCCCTTCACCATCATTATCTCTTTATTTAGTGTATAGAACAAGTGGCCAGACCTGGTATACAGACCTCCTGGATTTTGGACCTTCAGCCATAAAATCCAGTTTTATAAACACACACACAACATATATATATATATATATATATATATATATATATATATATATAAATACATACGTATACATATATATACACACATACACATATACAGTGATAAGGTGATAATACAAAATGAACTTTGCCTTTAATACATTTCACTTTCTTTGAAACAGATGTCATTGAGAAAATATGACGTTTTCTACATTATAAACTATCTATTGAGGCAATGAGTTATAATAAAAGTGATAACCTACTTCCTCAATTGCCTTTGTAGGATGTGGAAAGGACAAATCAGGCAGAGTGTATAAAACATTTTAAGCTTCATGACAACTGTGTGCTTGATATGCATTTTCCATCCAGTAAAAGGTTTTATACATTGAATTTTGCTTTCCTGTTATCTCTTCACTGACAATTTTCCTTCTATGGCTTCTGTCTTTGATGCTACTATCTACTCCATACAGAATCATCTTCTCTCATTCAAGTACCCTAGTTTAAAGCCATCAATCAGCACATCCACTTAGCTCAAAACATGCTATTTGGAGGCCACGTACATGTGGGACTCAATTAAATAACTGAAATAGACCTAAGGGAACCCAAGATCCTTCAGAGTCCTTGAATGAAAAGATAGTATGTTTATGTACTTCAGACATTTTGAGGTAAGAAAGACTGTTCCCTTTCATACTTACTTGAGGTTTTCAGTTCACCTTTCCCTTGGCATTTTTATTATGTAAGATGCTACTTCTGAGTAAATATAGTTTAGTGAGTCATGATTAGCCTGGAACAGAGTCTGGCCATATCTCCAGGTAAGAAATATCTGGACCAAAATTTAAAAAGCAAACATCAAGTTGGAAACACTAAGATGAAAGTTTTTCTCATCTGGAAAACCACTGGGAGTTCCCTTATACCTAATTTTTCTGTAATAACCAGAGAGAATTTATCTGCCTGAGCTATGTCTGCTTACTCTACACTAGCTCTGCATTAAAAATATTCTTGGGGTTTGGGAATGTGCTTAGTAGTAGAGTGTTTGCCTGGCAGGCATGAGGCCCTGGGTTCAATTACTCAGTGCCACATAAACAGAAAAAGCCAGAAGTGTCACTGTGGCTCAAGTGGTAGAGTGCTAGCCTTGAGCAAAAGAAGCTCAAGGACAGTGCCAGGTCCTGAGTTCAAGCCCCAAGACTGGCAAAAAAATATCCTTTGTTTTCCATTGGTCTCATGTTTTTATAGCAAGTCTTCAGTTGAAATAAAAACTAAGTAGAATGAACAAACAGTTTCTCTATATCAAGGATTAGAGGAAGAGAAATCTTTAAGAAAGAGAAGAACAGCTACTTGAGATGGCTTAAGTTCACAGTCATCCCGTATACATACAAGCAATGAGAAGGATATTTGATCATGTAGTCTACTCCAACCCTTTTAAGCTTTTCAAAATTATAAAAATAAAATAAGATGCACTTGCTAGCTTTCATTGTAGAAATGTACATTTTGACTTCTCTTAAGATCCCAAAGTATTTGAATGACAAGAACAATATTTTGTCTTTGTATATGTCAAAAACATTAGTACATAGTTGTAGACTTCTAAATGCTAGGCAGTAAAGTCATAGATAAAACCCTGCTTGCTCCTTAAAGTCATGTGTCATGTGGAAAATTGAACTCGTGATATTTACTCTTTCTTCATTTAACTGGTATTGAGTTTTCAAGGTTAGTCTTTAAAGGTAGTGGTTTCCTCCTAGGTATTTGGCCCAGAATTAGAATATCACATGAGGAGAAGAAATTATTAACAGGTAAATGATGGTACTTTAGTTATGACATACTATATTACCCTTTGAAACTATGTTTCCCAAAGCTTGGGTAAAGTAATACAACAAAGAAGAATATTTTCAACTCAGTCAACCTTTCTGGACTTTGAAAATTAATTGTCTTTTTGTTTCAATATAAACATTAAAGCATATTCGATTTGAAAATTCTACATGCTAAGTTTAAAGAGATACAAGCACTTGTGTTCACTAACTGTGCTTATCACCACTTGTTCTAAGTTTCTAGTGTCTCTAAGTTTCTAAGTTTCCAGTCTTAAATATAATTTTATTTTGAACTTACCCTAAATCTTCATACTTATGACAGAAGTCCTTCTGATGTTCTAGGTTCTGCTTTTTCTCAGGAACTCATATATCCCAGCGCAATGAGGGTCTTTATAGGGACATAGTCACAAATTCCTCTGAAGACTTGATTTGATTTTCTATTTATAGGCTTTGTTTCCTTTCCCAGTGATCCTGACTTTATTGCTCATGGGAAGAAAATAATACTCATGTTCATGGACTAATTCACAAAGAGTGAAAGCACCCTTATCTGTATTAGCAAAGACCTCCTTCAACTTGGACTATTATATGTAAATTATGCTCCCAAACTTGAGGCAAACATTGATTTCAAGTGAAGCTACCAAATCTTGTTTAAAATGTGCACATTTGGGCTGTGAAGGTGACTCAGTGGTAGAGTGTATGCCTTGCATGCATGAGGCCCTGGGTTCGATTCCTCAGCACCACATAAGCAGAAAAACATGGAAGTGGTGCTGTGACTCAGGTGGTAGAGTGCTACCCTTGAACTGAAGAGCTGAGGGACAGCACACAGGCCCAGAGTTCAGGCCCCATGACTGACCAAAAAATCCCCAAAACAACAAAAAAATACGCACATTTGAGAAGCCTTGTGTTCGAATTTACTGGCCCAAAAAGTATGACTTCTGTATCTATAAAAAGGAAGAAAAAAAATATGTATTACATTTCTACCTCACACTAGGTACTTCCATCCCTTATCTTGGTCCTTATTAGAGTTGAATGTCACTATATGTACTTTTTCAGATAAAAATTCTAATGTTTGTATATCAAATGACTTCCAAATACAATTAATTACAATTAGTACTGTAAGTAATGGAGCTGATTTTCAAGTTTTGCTTAAGTCCAAAAACACTGCATTCCTTTTAATCTTACTAAATTGGATTTGGCTTACATATAAGTTGTGGGATATAAAGAATGTGCAAGTTTTCTGTAAGAACAATTAAGTTTTAGAATTTAATTGGTAAGTGCTGGATTCCTGAACATTTGAGAATGCCCTTTCTCCTTGTCTTCCCTAGGTATGAGTTTTCACCATTGATTTGCACTCTATAAACATCTATCTAGCATTTGCTATGGCTAAGTTGTGGCATTGTGGGTAGTGTGCCTGTTAGGTACAGCTATGACACATACTGTAATTTACCAAGAGAATTTTCTGCTGAGGTTTTTCTTTGCTTTGAAAAAATTCCTATTTTGGGCTGGGAAGGTGGCTCAGTGGTAGAGCGCTTGCCTTGCATGCATGAGGCCCTGGGTTCGATTCCCCAGCACCATATAAGTAAAAAGAAAAAAAGCCGGAAGTGGCACTGTGGCTCAAGTGGTAGAGCGCTAGCCTTGAGCTGAAGAGCTGAGGGACAGCGCCCAGGCCCAGAGTTCAAGCCCCATGACTGGACCCCCCCCCCCAAAAAAAAGAAAAAATTCCTATTTCTATGCCCAAGAGCTATACATGCAATCTAAACCTCAGAAGAAAGCTACTCTATGTCAAAAGACCTGAATGATATCATTAGAATTTTCCCCCCGCCCCCACTCGCTTATGTCTTACCTTCCATTGATTTTATCCTTATCCACAATTCCTTGCAAGGAAACAAGGAGATAGCAACTTGGGAAGTGATGTGACTTGTTTATATGCATCTTACTACTGAGGGTCAAACTCCATGGAATCTAGAGCCAATTAGGCCCTCATATCTCCCAGGTGCCTTATTGCTGTCCATATTGTACTTGTATACAAATGCTGCATTGAAACTCACAAATGGGCTCATTCTCATCTCTTATGGGTGTTCAGACTATCCACTTTCTCTCTCTCACCTAAAACCAATCTTTATTTCCAAGATACAGAGGCAGTTTATATAGTATATATCATGTAATAAATAAAAATCAGGCTTTGGAATCAGAAACACAAGTTTAAACTCATAGCTGTTTGGAACTATGTATGATTTTTGAGAACTGGGTCATCATTCTGAACTTCAGTGCTTTATGGTAGGAGGGAGATACTGTACTTGTACTCCTTCCTTACAATATTGTTGTATTAGCACTAATCTACACAAAATCCTAGCAGGATGTTTCAGAAAAGGTGTGGGTATCAGATGCTAGTCTGATGAGAATGTTATTTCACTAATTTGTATATAGAGACAGAAAGGGTAAGTGGGGGATAACTGAGTCTCTATTTCTCTATGCTTCAATTTGCCATTAGTGAGTTTGTTTCAAACTGGATTTTCTCCTGATCTTTTCCTTTCTTAAGCCCTGTAAGGACCTGTTTCCAATTAAAGGACAGTTCCTTCTCCCCTCCCTTTCCCCTCCCCCAGGACAAATTTGCCCACTGTTTATTTTTTGTGCAATTCAAGACTAGCTGTTCCTCAGATTGCAGCTGATAACAATTCTCTTCCCATTTTAGTCACTGCTGCTTTTTCCCTAACAACTTTGAACAGGGAACAGCACACTCTGATTAGGGTATATAATCTCAGAGCCAACTACAAGGTAGTTCTGAGATTGTTCCAGGACCTGTGGGAATCCTATGCATCATTGGCAGAGATGTGAGCATCTCTTGATATCTATAAGATCTATAAGACTGTGAGTGTTTGCCCAGCTCTCCAATTTAATATTCTGATTTCTTTTTATTCCTCTTCTTCCCCATTCCAGGCCTACAAGATTGAGTTATAATACCACTGATCTTTCTCTCTCTTTCTTTCCCCATTTCCTCTTTTAGTCAATTTGTACTTTTCTCTCCATCCCTTTTGCATAGGCTATCAAGAGTCAATCAGCACAAAATCCTCATAGTAACAGCCAGCTTGCTCTAAAGGCTGGCCAGTGGGTGTTAGAATTTAATTAATATAAGCAGTGGCCATTTAGGAGTTGAGAAGCCTTAATCCCTTACATATAGCCTGGCTTGAGTGGAGTAGAATGTGTGATTTTACCAGGTGTTTGCCAGCAGGGAGATGCAGAAAAAGAATACTGATCTGGATGGTATTTCAACAAGGAAGTAAATAAATGCAGGTCCCTAAAGCATACAAGGGTAGTTGTAGGTCTTAAGGGAAGACATATTAATAGCTGTGGGAAGTGGTTTGTGGGAGGGGAAGACAACTACAAGAGCAGAGCTTTCAATTTTTTTTTTTTTTGCCAGTCCTGGGCTTGAACTTAGGGCCTGGGTGCTGTCTCTGAGCCTCTTTGTACTCACGGCTAGTGCTCTACCACTTGAGCCACAGGCCACTTTTGGCTTTTTCTTAGTAGTTTATTGGAGATAAGAGTCCCCGACTTTTCTGTTCAGGCTGGCTTCAAACCTCAATCCTCAGATCTCAGATCCTGAGTAGCTAGAATTGCAGTATGAGCCACCGGTGCCTGGCTGCTCTGTTTTTTGTTTTGTTTTGCTTTGGTTTGGTTTTTTTTTTTTTTTAAATCAAGTACTGCAGGACTGATTTAATCAGTATAAAATTGATTTGTAGTAAAAATCCCAATTTGGGGAAGGGCAAACTTCAAAACAGCAGCCAAGTAGGGAAGGTTAGGGCAAGGGATGAGTGAACAGGAGATCTTTGTGGGATGATTTTGTGCAAAAGTTGCATGGCTGAGTTTATTTTTTTTAAATATTACTAGGACGTATCCAGATCAGAGAAGAATTTCCCTTTGGTCCAGCATAGCATTAACCTCATGAACCAAAGATACCTATCAATGATCCATTTTTATTGTTATACTTGTTTGTCAACAATGATGGCAGAGTTATAATGCAGGATGGCAAAAATATAGAAATCAGGCTTTGAACTACGAACTGCTGATTAAAATAGTATCAAATATAGATAATATAAAATGTAGAGATACTGTGAAAAGAGACCTGTACCAGAAGTGGGGAAGTAAGAACTAGTTTACCAGAAAGTGATTGTGGGAACCTCATTTACCTCACTTCCTGTGTAACAGTGTTCTTACCTGAAATAAGAGCCAGTAGCAATGCTTATCTTGCTTATCTCTTAGAGATATCTTCAGAGTCAATTGAGAACCTTCAAGATCATTATAGTCTAGTAAATGCTGTGTAAATTAAATAGTGATGATCTCAATTACTTTAGCATTCACTATTAAAAACAAAAGTGAAGAATAACTACCATTGACTTAGATAAGGGTATAACTTGAAATAAGACCAGTGATTTAAACCTTACTTTTTCATCCTGAGTAAATAATAGGTCATTCGTGTCCTGTGAAGACCAAGAGGATTTTAGCTCTTCAATTTGGAGAAATTAGTTAGTCTCTGCAAGATAATTATAAAATTTCTCCAACTACAAAATAAGGATTATCATGATAACAACCTTTTGGTGTTGTTGTTAGGATCATCCCACACAGTGAAGGACTCACTAAGAATTAGAAATTTGTATTACTACTACTACTACAACTACTATTCCAGGAAGCTTGTATCTGGAGGCCTCCTTTACCAGTTGGCAAGGTTTCCAGCTTTGTTACCTTACCAGTAATTTCTCTGGAACCAAGGTCCACAGCAGCTTCTTCTATGACAGATTTTAGTGTTTCTTTTAATCACAGCTTTTCCTTCCCTTTCCCTATTTGCTTCTGACTACATTTAATATTGCTTATGCAAGGACCATCTCCTTCTTAAAGGCATAAAGGCTATCCACAGCTTTCAGGGTTGACTTGAATCTTCCTTCAATCTATCCCCAAGCCAATTCCACCTCTGAGTTGGCTTTACCTGATAACTTACTCATATTCTTACCTTCCTATGGAAAGGCAGATCAGATAAAACATTCTTTTTTTTCTATCTCAAATACATACCACACACACACACACACACACACACACACACACACACACACACACACACACACACACACGCACGCGCGCGCGTGCGCGCCCCTCATTCTAATCTTTCATACACAACCACTAGTGAAGAATTTGTGGATTTCATCGCTCCAGATCAGAATTGCTGCAAGAAGCATGCAGAATCAGCTGGTTAGGCATCAGTTCCTGTCTACTGTTTTCAAGTTTGTCAATGCTACTCCATTAGGCTAAGAAAAAAAAAAGCCAAACCCTGACATCCTCTATTATCTGACAACTTCATCCCTAGAGAAGTTGGTAGTGAATGTTTTCTTACTTCCTACATGGGCCTTCAGATGGCTGGCTGCATGGGACCAGTTTGGCAATAAGGCAATTTAACCAACTCAACAAATATCTACTTCCTAAGTATGTATAGTTAAGCATATAGACTCAATACCTCCACAATCTAAGAGACATTTACAGCAATTATTGGCAAGACTAGAGCACAGAAAGCACAAAATTTGAGTCTTCACTGTTTCACTGTTTGAAGGAGTTGTAGCCAAATAGTTTCCTTTTTAGTGTTAGGTTAAAAGCATTTGTAAATTCACCCTGAAAACAAAAATGTCCAGATTTAATAGTTCCTAGGCATGGTATATCATATATCATATTGTTACTAAGTATTGATAGATGCAAAATTTTAACTCATGACAGTTCAGTTATATCTCTCCAAAGGACTGTGATTTTTTTTTTATTCAACCTGTTTGTGAAACTATTTTCTATACATCATTTCCTTCAAGAAATTCAAGAAAACTAGGTGGAAATCCACAGGTATAAGCTGGTTTCTGGCATTTCCTGCTAGGTACAACAGTAGCCCCTAGGATTAAAAAAAGTCAGCTGGGCTGGGAAGTTGGCTCAGTGGTAGAGCGCTTGCCTTGCATGCCTGAGGCCCTGGGTTCGATTCCTCAGCACCACATAAGCAAAAAGAAAAAAAGCCAGAAGTGGCACTGTGGCTCAAGTGGTAGTGTGCTAGCCTTGAGCTGAAGAGCTGAGGGACAGCGCCCAGGCCCAGAGTTCAGGCCCCACAACTGGACCCAAAAAATAATAATAATAAAAATAAAATAAAATAAGTCAGCTGAAGTGATCCCTAAGTTAGATCTGTCACCCAAGTGTCATGATGCCCACCATGTGTATATTTGTTATTAATAGACAGGGGTACAGGCAGTAGATCAAACAGATTGAGGGTCAAATCACTAGTGCTATAACTTAGCACTAGTCATTTAACTGTTCTAACTCTCAACTTTTCAATTGTCCTCATAAGACTTCCTCTGGGCAAAAACTAAAATAATACATATAAAGCAAGAGAAAATAACACGCATTTGTCAGCCAGATGTAACCATCTTCTTTGGAAGAGAATGATTGACAAAAAACTTAAGAAGAAATTGCTGCTTCCATTGCTTCTAATGAGAAACCTCATCAGAGTCAGAACAGGAGTTACCGGTCTATAGTATGTGGCTAAGATAGAAGACAGGTAGCTTACTGGTAAAGTAAGTGAGAAGTAGTGAGTTGAAAATCCCTGAGAAGGGAAACATTACTAGAATGTTAGAACCTTTATCTCTGGTAGTTAATGGCTACTGGAAGGGTGGGGAAAGGCAGTGGGAAGCAGCTATTGTTCTGTCACTCTTTGTAAGCTGGTAGCACTAGATAATCTAATTGGTATCCTCTCTTATACTTAAGGTAAGGTAAGGACTAGAGTCCAATTTATCCTGGTACTTTTCTTTTAGGGACTTGGTATGACCACAGAATTTCCTTACTTAGTTGACAATAAACTGCTACTGTTGTAGTAGAGGTCTTCCACTAAACTTACACTAGTGTTTCATTACACTTCTTGATTCTTAGGCATTTTGACTCTTCCAAGATGCAAAAACAAATTTCCTTTGTCAAAGGGTGAACTAATACAGCAGTGATACTCACTAGACACTAGTTGGAAATGAACTGTACAACTCGGGGGAGAGGGGTCGGCAGAGAAAAAACTGGGAGAAAATGAGGGAGGGGTAACACTTCAAAAAGAAATGTACTCATTACCTGACTTGTGTAACTATAAGCCTCTCCACATCACCTTTACAATAAACAAAGGATATGTAGGTATTAATCTGCTATAAAATGCATTTTCTTTTATAGAAACCAGTATAAACCAGTATAAAATGCATATCTGTATAGCCACCTATCTTATAGATTTTACTCAACAATAAACATTTCATCATCACTTCAAAGAAAAAGCCTCCTCTAAATATGGTGGTCAAAGGCCCAGTTCAAATTTTGTCTCTAATTTGCTATTTGACTTGAGTACATGCAGCCTCTCCCAAGACCTTCTTTCCTTCCTTCTTTTTTTTGTTTTTTCTTTCTTTCTTCTTTCTTTCTTTCTTTCTTTCTTTCTTTCTTTCTTTCTTTCTTTCTTTCTTTCTTTCTTTCTTTCTTTCTTTCTTTCTTTCTTTCTTTCTTTCTTTCTTTCTTTCTCTTCCTTCCTTCCTTCCTTCCTTTCTTTCTTTTCTTCCTTCCTTCCTTCCTTTTTTCCTTTCTTTCTTTCTGTCCCCCTCTCTCTTTCTTTCATTCGTTCTTTATTTTTTGCACCACTACGGGGCTTAAACTCAAAGCTTCCCACTATCCCTTAGCTTTTTTTTTTTCTAAAAGCTGACACTCTACCACTTAAACAACATCTCCACTTCTGGCTTCTTACTGGTTAAGTGAAGGTAAGAATTTCATAGACTTTTCTGCTTAGGCTGGCTTGGAACCATGATTTGAGGCTGTATTTTCAACATCTCTAATGAGGTAAAGAGGTCTAAAATAATTTATTAATTACTAAGGTCAAAGTTTGTTCAGAAAGTTAAAAGGAAATTTTGTGGCAATAGCACAGACTTTGAACTAAGTAGATCAGAGTTTATGTCCCCATGAGCCAACTTACTCATAACAGTAAAATGTCTTGTTCAGGGCTGCACAGCCAGTAATGTAACAAAACTAGCAAAACTGGAGTTGAAGCCTCATTTAGGGCTTAAAGTGGAAAAGCAAGGTTCCCCACAGACAAGCACACACTCCAGGTTTTCCAAAAGCCAACAGCCCTACAGCCCTCTTCCTCTTCAGTAGCTAAGGCCATCTCAGGACAGTGGACAGAGGCATCTAGAAGCACTCACAAGAAAAGGAAGTGTAAGCTCTGACCTTAACTCTACCCCCCAAGAGGTCAGAAGACCACTCCTTAGGGGCAGATTCCTGCTGCCCTGGTTTTCTTCAAATGTACATGGACTAAGAGGAGGCCAGAGCCAACCTGTGTGTGGGGTTGGGAGCCGCTATGGGTCGATCTGTGCTGACACTTTGTCCTGGTTTGGAGGTTCTTTGACTGTACTCTACCCTGGAACATTTGTATCTCTTTGCTTTATAATAAAGGCTGCATATTTGGAAAAAATAATACTAATATGCATACTTGTGTATAGGTCTTAGAAGGCTCAGCTGAGCTATTTTCCCTTTCTGGATGCTGGCTAATTACCAGGAGCCAAGTTTCTACTTTCTACTGTCATCCTGGGCCCAGATAGCTTACCTCCCCCTTCTCAGCAATTAGTAGCCCTTACCTTTCCTAGGAAACTCCAGTAATAGAAAAGGGAAAGGGGGAGGCATATAAAGATTTAAGAAGGCACGGGCTTCTAGGCTAAGCCTCTAGTTCACACTGTTCCTTTCACTACATTTCTTGCTTCTAAGATGTTAGCTCCCCCCAAAGTTATGAGTGTTTATGCTTTATTATCTCAGTGGACTACTTTTAATATCATCAGCCCTTGATATTTATCTTATCAATGTACTTACACCAGAGAAAAATGACATGCATGTACAAAAAGTCAGTGCAGTCTTGTTTGTAATAGAATGATATCTGAAGTGATTGCCCATTAAATCCATTTAAACAAATGACATTATGTATCCATGCAGTAAAAAGAGATGAAGCTACTCAGCAATGCCAATATTGTAAGGGCTCCATAATATATTAAATGTGTAAAGCAAGAAATATTATACACAGGATACTGATTTATGTGTCTCTTCTTCTGTAGCTAGGTAGAATTTTGATGCACGAGGCTTCAGTGAATTTTTTAACTCTTTCCTAGGAAAAGAAAGGATCCTCTTTTACATAGCTAAATTGAATTCTACTTGTACCCAATCAGAAAGTTGCTAATCATGTGATTATATATTTATGTGTATAAATTATTTTAGGATGATACAAGAAGAACTGGTAACAGTTTCTACACATCTAGAAAAAATAAATGCATACAGCATTATCCTTGGCCTTCTTTCATTTCCCTGATAAAGAGCTGACACACAGATGATCCTCTATAGTCCTTTCCTAGCACAGCAAGTAGCAGAAGAGGATTTATAGCTATAGTACCTGCAGTCCTGGCAGATAGAAAGATTTGGCTTTCCAGTGCTAGGCTAATCATCAGGTCTTATTTTGCTGCAATTATCCTGGTCTTAGTGCTGAAACTCCTAAGGAAGCCAGACATCAAGTCATCCTATTTCTCATCCTTTTGCAGCAGCCCTTAGCCGGCCATGGAGGGATGATTCTCATAGTGGTGTGAGTGGACCTATACCTTATCCCCTACCTCCACAATCTTCAAGTTACAAAGGATTCACAGAGTGGTAGACATGCTTTTCAGGGTATCTTCATTTAATAGACAAGAAAATTGAGGCCCAGAGAGGTTAAGTGATTTGCCCAAGGTCACACAGTTAGTAAGTGCTGGAGCCAGTCTGTCTGACTCTTGCCATGTCAACTTGACCCTGGGGAATGTAAAGCTTTCAGTAAAGCAGAGAGTCTGGCCTTTCTTAAAGTCTAAAGCACATGGAGTTGCATTTTAACTAAGTCAAACACTGTTGCTCTGAAGCAACTTGGGCAAGCCTGTGTTAAGAAATGACTTTCTTCCCATCCCCCTACCCCCAAAGCAAAGAGAACATATAGTTTAGGTTTGGGGACCAAAGGAGCCATAGGCAAAAATCCAGCTGACCTCTGCAGCTGTGCCCATAGTGGGAGTCCAGTTCTCATTTAAAGAGTGATCATCCCCCCATCTTGATCCAGCCTCCCTCACAAGAGCACCATGAGCAAGTAAAACAGAAGAGCAGCCAGCTCCTGACAGGTAGCAGTGCATGTTCTGATGTTTGCCTACTTTTGCTTGGGTGGGGGTGGCTATGTCATAAGGGTTCTATTAGCCAGGAAAGGGTAAAGTTTTCCCTGAAGCCTCATGCATCAAAACCCCACCAAGCCACAGAAAAAAGAGATATAGAAAATAGTTAGAAGCTTTGGAGAGTTGGAAGGAGCATAGGAAAAGGTCATAGCAGCAATGGTACTTGCTCTTTCCCAAGCAGCAGGTAGACATTAATTATATCTAGAAAACTGGGCTGTTTTAAAGAGATATTTTATAAAACCTCTTTTATAAGTATGGGCTAAAGGAAATGCTTACTTTCACTGTTGTGAAATAATGTATACATTATGAGTTGTAGAGAGCATCAGGGAGAGAGACTACCTGTTGTTCAGGTGTGGGAGTTTCTAGGATAATAGGATTTGGGGACTGGCTTATCAAAGAAAATTGAAAATGAAGTATAAACAGTTTCCCAAAGCTCTTTTTTTTTGTAAGTCTGCTACAATTTTGGCAGACATTTTGTGTGAAGGCTGCATACAAAGTTTAAATTGGAGTCTTATATTCTTTTCTTTTGTGTGTGTGCTGGTACAGGAGCTTGAACTTGGGGCTTCACATGCTCACTTGGCTTTTTTAGCTGAAGGCTAGCTCTGTACCACTTGAGCCACACCTCTACTGGTTTTTTGCTAGTTAACTGGAGATAAGAGCCTCACAGATTTTTCTGCCTAGGCTGACTTTGAACTGAAATCCTTAGATCTCAGCCTCCTGAATAGCTAGGATTTACAGGAATGAGCCACCAACACCCAGTTTTGGAATCTTGAATTCTTGAGATCTGAATGAAGCCTCCTGATCTCTGTAGTGTCTGAAATTGGACAATAGACTCATTAGTACTAACACTCGCTCCCAATGAAAAATATCTGGCCTTGAGAGTTTAGTAGCAGAGACCAAGGTATTATTTGAGTTTTGATGCCAGTGTCTACAGTGTGTTGTAGTTTAAGAAGTGCAAGATGGTGGGTGGTGTGAGCATGTGTCAATATGCACAAGGGTCCTGCAACCTTTCCTGACTTTTCCCTATCTGCTATATCACTGATATTTGCCATAAGAATGCGGAGTTTAAACCAAGAAGATAATAGGTATGTCTTATTTTGTAAAACATTTATGTGCTTATAAACATTGCCACCCAGAAAATTTCCCCATTCTTCATTACCTTTCACACTAACCTAAGAAATATATTCTTCTGACAAGTGTTTTAGCTCCAGGATGCTGCAAAGTTTCAAAAGTGAAAAGCAAAATGAGCTATCTTATTTGAGAGAAAAAATGGCAAATTCTATGTTAATTCATTTAAAATAAAAATATATGGGCAAGCCATGTAAAGAAATGTAAAGTTTAACCTGTGTTTCATAGGACAAAATTAAGTTAGAAGATGACTTTTCTATCTACTTCAGGGGACTGCTAGAATGACTTCATAATGAAAATAAATGAATTTTATTAATTACAAGGCACTGTATACATGCGGATTCCAGTTAGTCTTTCTGTCAGTCTTAAACATTTGATTTTTAATAAACTGTATTTTGTTGTCATTATAAAGGTGATATACAGAGGGGTTATAGTTACACAAGTCATGTGAACCCTTTGCTCTTTCCCCCCACCCACATTTGTATAGTTCATTTTCCATATAGTGTCTAGTGAGGACCACTGCTGTATTTTTTAAATACTCGATCTTGTGTGTGGTCCATTACTGGAGCTTGAATTCAGTGCCTCATGCTCTCACTTGGCTTTTTCGCTCAAGGCTAGTACTCTCTATCACTTCAGCCATACCTCCACTTCTGACTTTTTGCTGGTTAATTGGAGATAAGAGTCTCTTGGACTTTTCTTTTCTTTTCTTTTTGAGGGGGAAGGGTCGGGTCGCGGGGCCTGAACTCTGGACCTGGGTGCTGTCCCTCAGCTCTTCAGCTGAATGAAGGCTAGCACTCTACCACTTGAGCCACAGTGCCACTTCTGGCTTTTTTTTTCTTCTGCTTATGTGGTGCTGAGGAATCCAACCCAGGGCCTCATGCATGCAAGACAAGCAAGAGCTCTACCACTAAGCCACCTTCCCAGCCCTCTCTTGGACTTTTCTGCCCAGGCTAGCTTTGAGCTGCAATCCTCAGATCTAAACCTTCTGAGTAGCTAGGCTTACAGGCATGAGGCACTGGTGCCTGGCTTTGAACATTTATATTTTTTGTCAGTTCTGGGGCCTGAACTCTGGGCCTGGGTGCTATCCCTGGGCTCTTCAGCTGAAGACTAGTGCTCTACCACTTGAGCCACAGCACCACTTCTGGCTTTTTTCCTGCTTATGTGGTGCTGAGGAATCGAACCCAGGGCCTCATGCGTGCAAGGCAAGCACTCTACCACTGAGCCACCTTCCCAGTCCCTGAACACTTATTTTTAAAAAAACAGAATACTCATTCACTCACCATGAAACATTAGGTCTCTAGATAAAGAAGTATTGCTTGTTGCTTCTTCAAGGGAAGCATGAACTCAGTTGTAGTTATGAGTATTCAGAATTGTTTACAGAACTCCTTTTTAAAAATGTTTTTATATAACTTTTAAATTCTTAGCTATCTGGGGCCTTGTCTTTTAGGACAAAGTTTAGTTGGGGGTAAGATGGGGTATGTGTTCACTCTGCTCTGTACATATTAATTAATCAAGCACTCCCAGTTTCCTTGTCATAGGGAAAGAAAGCACAGAGTCCATCAGCATTTTGTAATTGGAAGTCTTTGACCAAAGTAGTGAAAAATGCCCAAGTTTTCAAAATTAACATCTGGAAATTAGAAAAGACACTCTACTTGGTTGTGATGAAGGGGAAAATGTTATCTGTAAAAAGCATGGATTGATTGCTTATATGCTTGCTTCTTCTACTTTTCCTCTCAAGTCCTTGTTCAATTTAGTAGCCTCAAGTAGGTAAAGATTGTTTTGTCTGCATATATTTTATTGATTGAGAAAATCCACTGACTGAGTGATTTTTAGCTTCTGCCTGTTCAAACTGGTGTCCTGGGGCTGCTTTAAACAAATAAACAGGACCCAGAGTAGGCCTGGTTCACCTCTGTAATCCTAGCTATTCAGGAGGCTGACATGTGAGGATCTCGAAGCCAACGTGGAGAGCAAAGTATGTGAGACTCGTTCCCACCCCCACCCCCCACACACACACCTCGGTCCTGGGGCTTGAACTCAGGACCTTGGCACTGTCGGTGCTCAAGGCTAGAGCTCTACTACTTGAGCCACAGCACCATTTCTGGCTTTTTCTGAACAGTTTATTGGAGATAAGAGTTTTACAGACTTTTCTGCCCAGACTGGCTTCAAATTGCGATCCTCAGACCACAGCCTCCTGAGTAGCTAAGATTACAGATGTGAGCCACCAGTGCCCAGCAAAAGTTAATAAGACTCTATTGTCCAATTACCAACCAAAAATCTAGAAGTGGAGTTTTGTCTCAAGTGGTAAAATGCTATTCTTGAGCGAGCCATAGCACTGGCACAAAAAAAAAAGATAAAAGCTCTGGTGGTTCACACCTTTAATCCTAGCTACTCAAGAGGCTGAGACCTGAGGATTGCCATTTGAAGCCAGCCCAGGCAAAAAAGCTCCTGAGATTCTTATCTCCAAAAAGTTGGAAATGGAGCTGTGGCTCAAGTGGTAGAGTACTAGCCTTAAGCACAGAGGCTCAGGGACAATGACCAGGCCCTGATTTCAAGCCCTATGACCAGCACACACACACACACACACACACACACACACACACACACACACACACACAAATCCCAGCTATTCAAGAGACAAGGATAGAGAGGATCACCATTTGAGACCAGGCCAGACAAAAAGTTATCAAGAACCCATCCCAACCAAAAAGACAGGCATGGTGGTGTATATCTGGGACCCTACCAACACAGGAGAAATAGGTAGGATGATAATGGTCTGATGCAAATTGGGCAAAACAAGAAACCCTATCTGAAAAAAAAAAAACAACTAAAGTTAAGAAGAAATAGGAGTGTAGCTCAAGGGTAAAGTATGTGCCTAGCAAATGTGAGACTATTGAGTCAAACCCTAGTACTAGAAACACAAACAAACAGATATTTAAATTTTTCAATAAGTTACTACTGTTGGAAAACCACAAATTTTACACAGAAACACTTGGATAGATAATTATGAGTAAAACTTCTATTGTGAGTAGATTTTTTTTTTTACCAATCCTGGGGTTTGAACTCAGGGCCTGGACATTGTCCCTGAGCTTTTCTGCTCAGGGCTAACACTTGACCACTTAAGCCACAACTCCACTTTTGGCTTTTTGGTGGTTAATTGAGGATAAGAATCTCTTGGACTTTCCTGCCCAGGCTGACCTTGAACAGAAATCCTTAGATCTTAGCCTCTTTTGAGTAGCTAGGACCACCAGTTCCCACTTTATACACAGGTTTTTGTGTGAACATGTTTTCAGTGCATTTGGATAAACACCAAAGATCGCAATGGGTAAATTTTATGCTAAACTGTCTTCCAAACTGGCTGTACTATTTTCCATTCCTACCAGCAATAAATGACTGTCTTTGTTGCTCTACATCCTTGCCAGAATTTGGTATTATCAACATGTTGGATTTTAGCCATTCTAATAAGTGGCATTTCATGGTGGTTGTGTGTGTGCCAGTTCTGGGGCTTGAACTCAGGGCCTGGGTGCTGTCCCTGAGCTTTTCTGCTCAGGGCTAGCACTTGACTACTTAAGCCAGAGTTCTACTTCTTGTTTATTTTGTGGTTAATTGGAGATAAAATGCCCCAGATGGCTTCAAACTATGATCCTCAGCTCCCAACCTCCTGAGGAGTTAGGATAACAGGCATGAGCTACTGGTTCCTAGTTTAACAAAGTTTTAAAGTTATTTTCTTGATAGTTGCTCTAGAGCTTGTAATATGTATCTTTTAGGGGCAGTACTGGGGCCTGAATTCAGACCTTGTGCTTACTAGGAAAGTGCCCCTAGTATTTTTGCTTTATTTTTCAGATAGGGTCTTACACATTTTCCTTGTCTGGGCTTGGACTTTGGACCTCCATCCCTCTACCTCCTCTTCCTCCACTACCCAAGTAGTTGTGATTATAAGCATGTACAATTATGCCCAGCCCCACAATATAATTCTTATTGGAGTTGACTTCATGTTTATCATTAGTTATAATGATATATTGAAAAATTGCTCCTCTAAGGTTTTGTTACCTGTAATGACCCCTTGATTTGTAGAGCTTGGCTAAGGTCCCCTGACATAGGGATGGGAGGCTGGGTTATTGAGAAGTCCTTGTTATGTATGGTTTTCTGGAGATGTGGTCTAATTGTAAATAACATAGGAACTTAAAGAAATATATCATTTTTCTCCTTCTTCCTTATAGTAATATCTTGAAAGAGCTTGGGATATGCCTAAGCTAAAATCTCAGTCTTCTTGGGCTATCATATTCACAGGTTACAACATAGGAGATCTTGGCTTACTGCTCTATAGGTTCTATAAGGGAGGGTACCTTTCAGAAGAGAATGTAATTGTATAGATATCTGTCAATCTGAGTTATAGGCTTTAAACTGAAAATCAAAGGAAGGTTTTATAAGTACCTACATTTATTCCAGCACTGTTCATAAGCTATAGTTTACAGCCAAGGTATAGGTCTAGCTTAAGTGTCTGTTAATAGATTAATGAATAAATAAAATGTAGCATATACACACAATGGTTTTATGAGCCATAAAGAAGAATAAAATTATGTAGTTTTTTGGACAATGGATAGGATTAGAGCTCATCATACTAAGTGCAATAAGCCAGTCCTACAAAGAAAAATATCACGTTTTCTCTCATTTGTAGAAGCTAGGGGTAAAAAACAAGGTCATGAATGTAAAAGGAGGATTACTGGGAAGGAGAAAGAGAAAGCTAAGGGAAGGGGGAAAGAATAATGGAGGGTGAACATGATTAAAATATATTATATGCATGCTTTGATAATCACAATAAGACCTCTTACTTTTTATATTAATATGTGGTAATTAAAAGGAAACTATATAGAAGGGACAAATAGCTGACCAGAAACAATAAAACAAGCATACTACTAATGCATCATATATGACAAAATAAGAATTGTGAAAGTATTTAATTATTGACAGAGCTGAATAATTTGAGGGAAAGGACAGAAATAATGGGTGTGGCTTCAGTTTATAATAGAAGTGAAACATTTAAATTTTTTAATTTAAGTATTTAACAGAATGGGGTAAATATGACCTTCTGGGTATCACAAAGACTTAATGTGGATGATAATATGGCAGAAGTGAGAGAGTTAGAACAGAGAAAATATAATGCCCTCATTTAAATAGTCTACTATAGGTCACCTGGCAAGAGACAGGAAAGAAAACATATTCATTATGCTTAGATGTATTGTTTTCGTATTGATACCTCAATTTCAACCATTTAAATACAATTTCTCACTCTCTATGCCATGTCTTCCTTTTCCCCAAGATCGTATTTTTCCCCTGCCAGTCTTAGGGCTCGAACTCAGGACCTGGGCACTGTCCCTAGCACTCTACCACTTGAGCCATAGTTCCAGTTCTGGCTTTTCGATGGTTAATTGGAGATAGGGGTCTCACAAACTTTCCTGCCTGGTCTGACCTCAAACCAGGATCCTGAGACCTTAGCCTCCTGAGTAACTAGAATTATAGGTATGAGCCATAGGTACCCAGTTCTCCCTCAAGGTCTTATTGTTCTCTGTCCCTCTCCTCAGCTCCATTCTTTTGCATCTTGAGAGCAGAACAATAACCTTGAAACTCTCCTAAGTTATCACAAAGACTTAGGCAAATTGTGACTGGTCATGAACTGATGGATAAGTTGACATACAGGGATTCTGTCCATTAGTGCTATTTAATTGGCTAGAGAACCAGAATATATAGATGTGTGTCTGTATGGGGGCAATGGGAATGGCAAATAATTGCTTAGATCAGGGTCTCAAATTCAAATGCCTACTGAGTCAGGCATTCCATCTGAGGAGAGCAACTGCTATATAGTTGAATCACATTGTTGTCATATGAGAATGCACTGTTGTTGGATTTTTTGATATTTTAAATAAACAGGAAATCTAAACTTTATATGAAATATTCTACCTTTAAAATATCAACTAATTAAAATCTTTGAAAAATATTAGGTAAGCCAAGCAAAACACTTCTGAAGTCATGCAGTAGTGAATTCTAATTTAGATGATAGGGGTAATTCATGGTAAAGAATTGATTTCTATGCTTCCATCAGACAGAATAACACCACCTCATTAGTTAGGTAATTGAAATACTTGGAAAAAAATCATATTAAGTGAAGCCAGACCCAAAAAATATAGATCCCATGGTTTCCCTTATTTGCAATAATTAGTATATGTCTAAGATAATCTTATCAGATGAACAGAAAATCCCAAAAGCTATGTACATATGACCATATAAAATGATGCTAAGCGAAATGAACCCCAAGATATGGATACAAGAGGTTTTTCTTTGTTGTTGTTTTTAATGTACTATGTGATTTTTTTTTTTGTTTGTTTTGTATGTTCTTCCTCCTATGGTATATCCCTGTTGTCACTGTATTTGATTTTGGTACCTTGCAT
Organism: Dipodomys spectabilis; assembly: GCF_019054845.1. Lineage (NCBI taxonomy): Eukaryota > Metazoa > Chordata > Mammalia > Rodentia > Heteromyidae > Dipodomys > Dipodomys spectabilis. The sequence goes on from NW_024870857.1 coordinate 1,226,068, forward strand.
CTATCTAATTTGGGGAGGGGAAAGGGAATAACAAAATGCTGAAACAAAGACACAGGATGACCCATTGCAACAATGTTCACAAGACACTATGTTGGAAATGAATTTTACAACTTCAGGGGGCGGGGGTAGTGGAGGGTGGGGGAGGGAAGGGATAGGAGAAAAACAAAGGAGGGAGTAACAATGCTTGACAAGAAATGTACTCATCACCTTACTCATGTAACTGTAACCTCTCTGTACAGTATCTTTACAAGAAAATAAAATTTAAAAAAAGAATAAAGGCAAACTCAGGTAAAAAGAAAAAAGAATTGATGTGGAGATTTACATATCTGGCACTTTGTCTAGTTAGTGTAGGCTTGTTTTGGACTTGGTGGGATTGATTATTTCTTCCAAATTGTATCCATGCTATGTTAGTTTGTATCCTATAACATAACAGAGAATGTATTCAATTGTGAAAGTGGTAAGTGTATTCCATATTTCATTAGGACAGTCTGTTTTGCAGGTAACTTCAAAATCAGTGGCCTAGGAGTTATGTAAAGAATGCTACAAGAAGGTGTCATTTGGAGTTCTTTTAATGTGCCAATTCTTTAACAAGATCATGAGTCCCCTAAAGGCCTTGGTAAAGACTTTATATTTGGTTCTAAAAGTATTAGAAAGCTATTGGAGGATTAGAAGCAGGGAAAGGACATAATCCCATTTAATATTCTAAAAGAGGTACTGTAAAAGAGCTGATAGGAAGACCCTATTCTAGAGATAATAACCCAGGTACTTTGGAAAAAATATGTCCTAGAAGTGTTATTTTTATATTTATGTCTAGGTTTCTCCCTCTTATGTTCTACCATGAATGGAGGTGTTCTCCACAGTTCTTGGGCCATGTATCCTAAGATACTTGAAGCTTAGATCATTTTAAATGTGTTATATGTGGGTAAATAATGCTTTTTATGGTAGAGCTAACTTCCTTGTGTTTACTCTTAGCCCATGGGACAGAGATGCAGTCTTTTTTTTTTTTTTTTTTTGTCAGTCATGAGGCCTGAACTCTGGACCTGGACACTGTCCCTCAGCTCTTCAGCTCAAGGCTAGTGCTCTACCACTTGAGCCACAGTGCCACTTCCGGCTTTTTCTGCTTATGTGGTGCTGAGGAGCTAAACCCAGAGTCTCATGCATGCAAGACAAGCACTCTACCACTCAGTCACCTTCCCAGCCTAGAGATGCAGTCTTATAGATAACTATTTTTCTACCTGAGAGAACAAGTAATACGGTCTTGAAAACTGATTTAATCAATCAACTGCTTTGATTCTTATCTTTCAGAAAATATTGAAGGAAGGACCTCTGCTGAAGAACTGCACCTCCTTCAAAAGATGGAAACTTAGATATTTCTTAGTTCAAGGACAGAAGCTCTACTTTGCACATCATCCCGCGGTAATACATAGAATCTTATCACTTGAGTTAGTGAGTGGATGCCAAGAAGTGTATGAGTGGATTGGGAGAACAAATAGGTAAAGGTATACTGACAAATAATAAGATGGAAGTTAAAACACTATAGCATAAATGATTGGCTGACACAGGGAAGAAACATTAGGAAGAAAAATTCTCAATAGGATTCCCTGGTTGTTAATGTTTCCTAGAAACATGGCTGCAACACTAAATTCCCAGTGTAATAGTTCTACTGGATTTTTTTATACTCATAAATGCAAATGTAATGAGGAAGACATGTAGATAGACAAGCATATTGAGCCCTATCTCCTATGCTCATATGCATGGCTCGTTGTCTCGTTGGACTTCATTTATAAAGTACAAGCTCAAAGATAAAATTATTAGTAAGAATTTGAAAATGGGGGCTGGGCAGGTGGCTCAGTGGTAGAGTGCCTTGTATGCATGAAGCCCTGTATTCTATTCCTCAGTACCACATAAGCAGAAAAAGCCGGAAGTGGTGCTGTGGCTCAAGTGGTAGAGCGATAACCTTCAGCTGAAGAGCTGAGGGACAGCACTCAGGCAAAGAGTTCAAGCCTCACAATGGACAAAAAATAAAAGAATTTGAAGATGATGATAGCAGAACACCAAACCAAGTGTGAGGCCCTCTGAACACAGGATCCTATGTGACTGCAGAGATGACTGCTGAAACTAGCTCTGTGTATATTGGTAGTACTGATTTCATGCTGCTGGCTGGGTAGTATCTATTACATCCAATGTATAAAGTGATAGAGGCATACACTAAATAAGACAAGCAATATAATCAAAAGCTGCCACTCAAAATAATAGGAATCAATAACAATCTATACTACTAGGCATTTTTGCTAGACAATGTTCTATTATCTTCTCTAGAATTAACCTTTATATTTGACTAATTCTGAGCTGACCAACTAAACATTCCTTATAAATCCACATAAAAGATTTGAGAATATTGTACTTTAGTTTTTTTGTCACAAAATATATCCACAAAAATAATGGTGCTAAATAAATTCCAGCCCTCAAGACCAAAAAAAAATCATGACTGCCCTAAAATGCCCTTTCAGTGTGTGTGAGTATGTATGTATGTATGTATGCATGTATGTATGTATGTATGTATGTGTTTCCCTTTTTAATGTCTGTATTTGCCCAGTTAACCAAATTGTCTCTTTTCCCTTTCCTTCTTATATTTTTCCAGTTTGTACACTTTGAAACAATTGATCTTTCGCAAGTCACCTTGGCAGAAAGCAGCTGTAGAAATCTTTGCCACAGTTTTTGTGTAAGTAAGATTTGGAATGACTAAAGACTTGAGTAAGGGCTAACTAGGCAACCACAGTGGTTAGGCAATCCAGTAAGTGGATTACTATACCAACTTGTTACATCTGGACATCAAGCTTCCCAAGTCGTCTTCTATCATAAAGTGTCATTATTCAGACAAATGTCTACCAGTCTACTGATAGAGGGAGAAAGTAATGGCCTTGTTCCATATTAGTAGCCTAACATAAAACTAAGCTGATTTCAGGGGTTTAAGGAATTTGTGACCATTATAAAATTCAGTCTTCCTGCTAAAGGTGATTTAGAAGAGTATCACTGAGAGGCTTTCAAGAGACTAACATGCCATAGAAAACATCAGGATAATCAAGTTACATGACATCTTTTCCTTTGATGAGTTAGATAAGAGTCTAAATACAAACTAAAATCTATTCCATGTTGAGATTAATAATGAAAGAGTACCTCAAAGAAAGCAGAGGATTTTCTAAGAAAGTATTCAGGGCTTATTGTGCTCAAAATATCATGTGGTTTGAGTCATTCAAGTGAACTCAAGACCATAAAACTCTGATAAATAGTGAGTCCATAGACCTAGGACTCTCTTACTCAACTCATCCAAAACTGACTAGTGTTATCCTTTGTGTAGGAAAGGGATAATTTAGCATATCAAAAGGTCTCAGACTCTGTGCCTTTTTTCTAGGGCTACCCCATGTTCTATCCTTTGAAATGAGAGCAGCTAAATTGAAGAGAGAGCCTCAGCTTTTGTTTTTATCTCATTACATCACATTGGCCCAGGATAAAACTGGGGGTTTCCTTGACTGGTCTCCCCCTAATCGGCACCTTTGAATGAAGAGCCTGTAGGCTAATGTCTTGGGTCTCTATTCCACTTAGAAATCTAAGGCTTAGGCTTTCTCTTAGTCTAATGAAAACACAGAAGCACCGTCCATTATCCCCAAATAAGAATGAGTCAGGACCAAAGAAGTCTATGATCATGATCCCAATATACTTACCCTGTGCTGCATGAGAAAGGAAAAATAAACTTGCTTGTTGGGGAGGTGAGGCATTGGTGATAAAAACAAATAGATGCATCAATGCAATGACATTCCATAGTTAGAAAAGACCAAGTTTACCATGTGTATGCTAGACCTTCAGCCTGGCTTTCTTATATTCTATATTGGTTTATGCCTCTCTCTCTAGGATTGAGACCACTGTAAAATCTCTTCAGGTTGTCTCTTTCCATAAGAAATCTAGAAACTGGACTTAGAGACATCTCATTTTTCTCCCCAAACAGAAAGAGACAAACTTTAATGAAGTAAATTAACTTTTACTACTTCAGGTAGACAGAGCAGCAACCCAGTTTTGATAATAAATAGTAAGTACATGGCATAATATGTAAGAACATGGATTCAAAGACCAAAAAATCTGGTTTTCAATGATGGCTTAGCTTTTTACCTGTTGAGTGACCCTGGCATATCATTTAAGTTTCTTTGTCTAGTTTTTTCCTGGCTATAAAATGGGAAAAATAACAATACCTACTTTATTAGGTTGTAATGAAGTTGGATTTAAATAATATACCTATAAAGTGCTTTTGAATATTTCCTGGCACACAGAAAGGGCTATTAAAGTCTTAATTATTATCATTATTATCCTTTTTAGATGGCTATCTAAGTTGCTATGAATGGCCCTGAGAATTTGTGTCTTATATTGAAGAAGAGATTAGGGATGTGCTTGGTAGATATGTCTAGTTCCTAAGGGAGCACACAGACTCTGTTTGGGGGAAATGCCATGGAATGAGAATCAACTAATAATATGATTTTTTTCAGGTTATTACACCAGAACGAAAAGTCACCCTGGCCGCATCCAACCGAAAAGACATGGAAGAATGGATTAATATCTTAAAAACTGTCCAACAAGGAGAAGTTCGCAAGGTAAGGGAAAGTATAAAGAATGCATATAATTTTCATGTGTTAATACTTAATTACATTAGTTAAGCCACTTTTCAAACAGAGAAAAAATAAAATGGAAGCAGATACAATCTGGTCTGAAATTATAGATAACATTAGGGAACTTGTTTAGAACTATTCATGAATAAAGGTAACTCACTTAGACTCAAACCTTGATAAATTTGCAACTTAGATATTTCTGTACACATCCACTTGATATGTAGATGTCACCATATGACCAAGGAATGAAGCACTCAAAAGATATGTGAGAAGCTACCTTAGATGCCCGTATGTTAACAAAGCTACAACCAGTGGTCTTGAATTGGGTCTGCTGAATGACTATAGTAACAACCAAGAGAACTGCATCTCAGAAAGAGGAAGGAACCAATTAATATGCAATAAATATTCAGTAGCAGAACCAGATTTTAGACCCAGTCTGTGTGACTCCAAAGCTTATGACCTTAACTACTATGCAAGGAATCTTATTTTTCTTATTTTCCCCCTTCACAAATGTAGAAGGAAGAATAACATGCAGTCCTCCCAAAAGCTTATCAGGGTTCTTTTTTTCCTCCCTGACAATATCAAATCTCTGGTCACTGATCCCTAACAATATTGGTACCATTTAAACTCTTGGTTCTGCCTTCAGCCTGATCTTTTATATTTGTATAGTTATATAAGTTCCAAGAGGGAGATTTTATATCATTTATTAACTTAGAAACATGTCCAGCACATATAGCTGTGTAAGATCAGTAAGAAGAAACTAGTCTGGAGACAATGAAGCTAGTTTTAGGTTTTGTCATACCAAAGCAATTAGTTACTAAAAGCTAACTTCTATATGAAGAAATGCCAATAATATTATAATATTGTTTCTAGCACAGTAAAGGCAACTAATTTTCATTTTTAAAATGTCCAGCATAGGGGCTGGGAAGGTGGCTCAGTGGTAAAGCGCTTGCTTTGCATGCCAGAGGCCCTGGGTTCAATTCCTCAGCACCACATAAGCAAAAATAAAAAAGCCGGAAGTGGCACTGTGGCTCAAGTGGTAGAGCAGTAGCCTTGAGCTGAAGAGCTGAGGGACAGTGCCCAGGCCCAGAGTTCAGGCCCCACGATCGGACCCCCCCCCCCCAAAAAAGCAAAATTAAAATGTCCAGAATATAGCTAGGCACTGGTGGGCTCACACCTGTAATCTAGCTACTCAGGAGGCTGAAATCTGAGGATTGTTTTTCAAGGCCATCCCAGGCAATCTATGTGACTTATCTACAATTAACTAGTAAATCAAACAAAAATAAGCCAGAAAATGGAACTCTGACTCAAATGGTAGAACACTAGCCTTGAGGAGGAAAAAAGTTCAGAGACAGCACTCAAGCCCTGAGTTCAAGCTCTAGGGCTAATATAAAGGAAGGAAGGAAGGAAGGAAGGAAGGAAGGAAGGAAGGAAGGAAGAAGAAAGAAAGAAAGAAGGAAAGGAAGGAAGGAAGGAAGGAAGGAAGGAAGGAAGGAAGGAAGGAAGGAAGGAAGGAAGGAAGGAAGGAAGGAAGGAAGGAAGAGAGAGTAGGGAAGAAAGAAAGGAAGAAAGAAAGAAAGAAAGAAAGAAAGAAAGAAAGAAAGAAAGAAAGAAAGAAAGAAAGAAAAGAAGAGGAAGAGAGGGAGGGAGGGAAGGAAGGAAAGTGTCCAGCACAAAACAGAGGCTCAATAAATATCTTTAATGAATAAATGACTGAGTTTGGAGAGGGAATGATGCATGGTTCATCCTAAAGCAAAGTTCTTTTAGGGTCTTAGGGAAAAAAGGGAAGATAAATACAAACTTTAAAAGATTCTGATGTCTTCCTGGGGGCATAGTTCAGTGGCAGAGTACTTGCCTGGCATGCACAAGTCCCTAGGTCCTATTCCTAGTAATGCCAAGGAGAAAAAGATCCTGAAGCTTAAATAACTAGCAGAGGGCAGATAATTGTTAGAGGCATTTGGGACAGAGCATCCTGCACTGTGACTCACTAAAAATGAGCTTAGAAATAAAAGAATAATAACATTGAGATGAGCCATCTATCCCCACATATGTAGGACTTCTCAGGTCTTGGGCTTTTTAGTCTCATAACTATATACTCTGCTACCCTATGATATGGGAACATGCCATATGGTCAAGGTTTCCCAGGCCCATAATGTACACATTTCATTGAGAGATCCTTTGCTCAGTATCTGGTGTTTTTCACATAACTAGCATTTAGCAGTTAATTCTTTTGTAATTTTTATTCTTTCTTTCCTGATTGAGAAGCACATCCTCTATCTGGCAATGTGGACAATATGACATAGCATTAGAGGTAATCACAAAGAGTTGTGCATTCTATACTTCGTTTCCATTCTCATTTCTGGAATTTCTGTCTTTCCCTTGATTACTTCTGTTCAAACTGAAATGCTTCTTAAGAATCACATAACATTTTCCAGTTTGGCATAAAAGGTCACAAAGTATATTTTTAATTTCAATTATTGCTTCAGGAATGCAAAAAATGCTATAGAATGTCATCAGAGAATTGATGTGCTATTCCTGACTCCATTGAATTAAATGCCTACATATTGACTACCCAGCATGAAGTTAAAAGGGAAAAAAATCTTCCTGCTTAACTCTCTTAGGAGAGTTGTATCAGGTTGTAATCACTACCTCTGTGGAACATAAAATTTAGCTGATAGAAAAATATCTCACCATAAGCATTGTGGCAATTCATCTTGCTTGAGGTTTAAATAGCTACATAGGTTTTCTTTGAGATATACCTTATCTCTGACAGTTCCTTCTACCCTCTGTCACCACCAATGCCTGACAAATAGGATGTGGAAAGATTAATCATGGATTTAGTGGTCTATCAAAGTAGTGACAACATAATTGGATAATCTATTGGAAATTATTCAGCATACATTACTGAGACAGCCTCTACTAGGTGCTCACTTCTGTACCCTAGAGAGTGAAAAGAAGGTATTCTGACTTCTGGCCCCAATGAGCTTTTAGGTTGTTGGAGAGACAAAATACACACAAAAGAAACCATTACATGATAGTGATCAAGATAAATTTTTTTGTCAGTCATGGGGCTTGAAATCTGGGCCTAAACGCTGTCCCTCAGCTTTTCAGCTCAAGGATAGTGCTCTACCACTTGAGCCATTGTGCCACTTCCAGTTGTCTGAGTGGTTTACTGGAGACAAGAGTCTAACAGACTTTCCTGCTGGAGTTGGCTTTGAACTACAATCCTCAGATCTCAGCCTCCTGAGTAGCTAGGATTACAGGTGTGAGCCACCAGCACCCAGCTTAAGATAAGTTGTTTTTATAGATGTTGCAATGCATGATTGACCTACAGATGAATAAAGCAAAATTGTATAAAACTTCAAGGAATGAAACGTAAATACGCTAGAATCCCCAGAGAAGAGTTAATAGATAGGAAATTTGAGACTAATCTTGAAAAATGGATAAGATTTTATTATTGCCAAGGGACTGGGGCAGGGTAAAGTCCTGAGGAGGAGAACTGGGATAAGAAATACAGAGTAACAGGAAAACAGAACGTTTATAGAAACAGTGAAAGAATAAATCTACTCTACCAGTTTAGTTTTGGAATGTCAGCACAAGAATCATGTGTAAAGGCTGGGAATGTGGTTTAGTGGTAGGGTGCTTGCCTAGCATCATGAAACCTTGGATTTGATTCCTCAGTACCACATAAACAGAAAAAGCCAGAAGTAGCACTGTAGCTCAAGTGGTAGAGTGCTAGCCTTCAGCACAGAGAGGCTCAGTGACAGAGCCCAGGCTCTAAGTTCAAGCCCCAGGGCCAGCAAAAAAAAAAAAAAAAAACATGTGTAGAGATAAGGTAGAGAGGCTTTTCAATGCTAAGAGTAGGGAAGGGAAGATAATATGATTAGAATTCATTTCAAGAAGAATTGGAGAAGGAAGACAGTTGGTTAAAGGGACTCTTTAGAAATATGGGATTGAGGGGGCTAGGAAAGTGGCTCAATACTTGCCTCACATGCATGAGGCCCTGGGTTCGATTCCTCAGCACCACATAAGCAAAAATGCTGGAAGTGGCGCATTGGCTCAAGTGGTAGAGCGCTAGCCTTGAGCTGAATAGCTCAGGGACAGTGCCAAGACCCAGAGATCAGGCCCCACAGTCGGCCAAAAAAAAAAAAAAAAGAAGAAAGAAAGAAATGTAGGATTGGTTAGACAACAGGAAAACTAGAGACCAGAAATCAGAGAGCAGGCTATAGATCAATTTAGGCAACACAGAGTTAAGGCCCAGAATGAGGATAGGAAAGGGGGACAAATAGTAAATACTAACTTGGGGAAAAGGGAGAACTTAAACATAAGAATGAGGCAGCAGGACATGGTGACTCACACCTGTAATTTTAATCAATCAGGAAGTGGACATTGGCAGGATTGCAATCAGAGGTCAGTCTGGGCAAAATATTTGTGAGACCTATACCTAAACGAATAAAAAACTGAGAATGTTGTGAATAGGAGGACTGTGGTTCAGGCTGGACCAAACTGAGAGGCAATTCAAAAAGTAACAAAAGCAAAAAGGGCTGGAGATGTGAACCAAGTGGTAGAGAAACTGCCTGGCAAGTTTAAGGCCCTAAGTTCAAACTCCAGTACCAGTAAGTACCTTAATGGTAGAGTGTCTGTGTCTCATGCAAGAAGCCCTAAGTTTGTCCAAAAGCACTGAGGAAAGGAAGGAAGGAAGGAAGGAAGGAAAGAAGGAAGGAAGGAAGGAAGGAAGGAAGGAAGGAAGGAAGGAAGGAAGGAAGGAAGGAAGGAAGGAAGGAAGGAAGGAAGGAAAGAAGGAAGGAAGGAAGGAAGGAAGGAAGGAAGGAAGGAAGGAAGGAAGGAAGGAAGGAAGGAAGGAAGGAAGGAAGGAAAAGAGTTACAGACAAAAAGTCTGAGACTGGGGGGTTTAAACAAGGTCTATAGAGGAAAAATTGAAATAAGGAGCTCTTTGGAAGGCTACATTAACAGATTTGTTCTTCCCAACAAACTATTATGGAACTATTGATTAGAGAAACAGAAACGTTGTTGGTGGCTCATACCTGTAATCCTTGCTACTCAAGAGAAGGCTGAGATCTGAGGATCATGGTTTGAAGCCAGCCCAGGCAGGAATATCTAGTACCAAAAAGCCGGAAGTGGAACTGAAGCTCAAGTGGTAGAGTCCCAGCCTTGAGCACAAAAGCTAAGAGATAGTGCCCAGGCCCTGAGTTCAATCCCCAGGACCAACCCCTCCCCCCCCACCCCCAACCCCTACATAAATAAAAACCTGCAACCTTTTCATTCTATAAACCATTCCAAACAAAAGTCCTTTAAAGGAATTATAACTATAGAAGAGTTTGTGTGTATTATGGGATGTTTCAACTGACACTTTATGCAATTTTCAAATATTTAATAGTATTAAATCATCACATTTAGATAAGCCTTTAGAATTTACAGAGCACTAGGACTGAAAGAGTGCATGTACAAATAATGCACACACTTTAGGTCCCTGTTGTACTTTAAAGGGATGTTGGAATTGGGGAAATAGCCCTAGTTGCCCTAGCACAGCAATGTCTTAGTTCATAGTAATATAACCAAAACACCATAGAGTGGGTGGTTGGCTTAAACAACATTTATTTTCAGATTTCTTGGAGTTGAGAAGTCCATGATCAAGGCTATGGTAGATTTTATGTCTGGTTAGAGCCTGGGTCACAATAACTGGCTTCTCTCTGTGTCCACATATGGCCAAAAAGAGGGCAGGAGAGCTACCTGTGATTCCTTTTAATAAGAGTATTCATTTCACTTAATGAGGACTCTACCACATCCTATAATAATCACAGCGTGAATTCTTCTATCAACATATGACTTTGTAAGGGGCACAAATTCAGTGTGTGAATAATCTGTCCTTGGTTCCCTAAAGCTCATGTCCTTCTCACATACAAAATAAATTTATTCCAATCAAACAACTCCCAAAGTCAATTCATTTCAGCATTCGTTTTAAAGTTAAAAACCCCAAATATCTAAATATTTATATCAGATATGGGTGGAACATTCAATCTGAGGCAAAGTTCCTCTCCAGCTGTAAATCTGTGAAGTGAATCAAGTTATGTGCTTCCAACACACAATGATGGGACAAGCTTTGGACAGGCATTCTTATTCTAAAAGGCAAATGTGAGAAAGGGATGCCAGATTGCAAGTTTGTATGTGCATGTCTGTATGTGTATATGTGCCAATATTGGGGCTTGAACTCAGGGCCTCACATTCTTGCTTGGTTTTTCACTCAAAACTAGAGATCCTTCTACCACTTGAGCCACACCCCCACTTCCACCAGATTAATTGGAGACAAGAGTTTCACAGACTTTCAGGCCTGGGCTGTCTTCAAATCACACCCTCACATATCAGCCTACTGATTAGCTAAGATTACAAATGTGAGCCAATAGAACCTGGCAAATACCTTAAGATCTTAAGACTTAAACCTTCTTTGGCTTGATGGTTTGCCTTCCAGACCCACTCATGTGGCAATCCCACATCCCAAACCCACTGGAACAGAGGATAATCTTTCCAGACCCACTTGGATAGCAAAATAAAACCACAGATCAGGAGGGATCAGCCAATACAGTGCCCTTCTGCAGTGACTCACCCAGGCCACAGTTACTTGCTGGTACAAGGCTCATTCCCTCAAGGTCTATCAAACTGATTTAACCAGAGCAGATCTGTTAGACATTGGTGCTAATCTTTGGAATGAAGTTGAGGCAGTCTTACTCTCTAAGCTTGAGTACTTTGAGTCTGTGGTGAGAGTGACAGCCCTGATGATCCAGGAATCACCTTTGGGGCCCTTCTTTCTTCTTGAAGAATAGCCTGAATTTGCAGCCAAATATTTCTATTGTCCAGTCCCCTAATGTCTAAGAAATCCTACAGTATTCCTTTCATTTTGTTCCATTTTCTCTTTCCTTTAGTCTCAGCTTGCAATATAATCTGCTAATATAATCTCATCTCTTACTGGCTTTTGTTCCTATGGTTGATTAATCTGACATTCATATCCTCACTAAGCTCTCAATCAGATAGTGAGTCTGTCACACCCTTCCAAACATATTTTCTCATTGTTTTGTAATATGGGCTGAGTTAGCCAAATCTTAAAATTTGAGTTCCTATTTGCTGAACATTTCCACCTTAAACTCATCTCTTTTTTAATCTCTTTTCTTTGTTTTTTATTTTAATAATTAACCAAATATATATTCATAATGTTATAATTCAACTGTAGTCAAAATTTAAAAGACTAGCAGACTATTATATTTATTTATTTTTGTCAGTACAGGGATGGAATTCAGGGCTTTTTCTGTACTAAGAAAATGCTTTATACTGAGCTTCATCATCAGCCTTATTTCTTATAATTAATTAATTAATTAGTCAGCACAAGGGCTTGAACTCAGGGCCTAGGCACTGTCCCTGAGCTTCGTTTGCTCAAGGCTAGCACTCTACCACTTGAGCCACAACACCAACTTCCAGCTTTTTCTGTTAATGTGGTGCTGACGAATCAAACTCAGGGCTTCATGCATGCTAGTAAAGCACTCTACTACTAAGCCACATTCCCAGTCCTTATTTGTACTTTTTTTGGCTGTTAATGGAGACTGAATTCAGGGCCTTGTATTACTTGTAAGGCAGGTGCTCCACTACTTAGCCATGCCCCACTTAACCATCTAAATTTTTTTCTTAATGTGTATGTCAAGTTCTGGAGCTTAAACTCAGGGTCTGGGTGCTCTCCCTTAGCTTATTTTGTTGAAAGACGGTACACTACCACTTGAGCCACATTTTCATTTCTGGATTTTTGCTTGTTAATTGAATATAAGAGTCTCATAAACTTTTCTGCCCTGGCTGGCCTTGAACCTATTTCTCAGATCTCAGCCTCCCAGTAGCTAGAATTTCAGGTGCAAGCCACCAGTGCCCACCTCATATAATGTTTTGATTTATGTATATAAGCTGACATGATTAAATAAAGGTGATTACCATATCCATCCCCTCACTTATCATTCTGCTCTCTATTTTTTTTGTCGGTCATGAGGCTTGAACTCTGGGCCTGGGTTCTGTCCCTGAGCTCTTCAGCTCAAGGCAAGCCCTCTGCCAACTGAGCCACAGCACCACTTCCAGTTGTATGATAGTTAATTGGAGATAAGAGTCTCAAGGACGTTCCTGTCCGGGCTGGCTTACAGCCAGGATCCTCAGATCACAGCCTCCTGAGTAGCTAGGATTACAGGTGTGAGCCACCAGCACCTGGCTGCTCTCTACTTTTATAAGTTCAACTTTTTTAGGTTTTGTCTATGAAGACTGGGTAGCTTATAAAAATATTCACTGATTTATCACAATCACTAAGTGCTTTTGTTTTTAGAAAAGGTCTTCTAACCTTGTCTGGGCTGGGCTTGAATTGGGAGTACTGTTTCCTCTGATATGCTCAGAAGTGGGATTATTGCTTATATGGTAGTTCTGTTTGAAATGTTTTTGAGGAACCTCTATATTGTTTTCCATAATGCTTATGATAGCTGGCATAATGTCCGTGTCTCATGCCTGCAATCCTAGCTATTCAGAAGGCTGAGATGTGAGGATATTGGTTCAAAGTCAATCTGGGTGGGAAAGTGGATAAGATTCTTGTCTCCAATTAACCACTAAAAAGCCCAAAATGGAGCTGTGGCTCAAGTAGTAGAGCACCAGCCTTGAGTGAAAAAGCTAAGGGAGAACCAGGCACCAGTGGCTCACACCTGTAATCCTAGCTACTCAGGAGGCTGAGATCTGAGTTGCAGTTTGAAGCTAGCCTGGGAAGGAAAATCTGTGAGACTCTTACCTCCAATAAACTACACAGAAGAAGCCAGAACTTGTGCTGTGGCTCAAGTGGTAGACCACTAGCCTGAGCAAAAGAAACTCAAGGACAGTGCCCAGACCCTGAGTTCAAGCACCAGGACCAGAGGAAAAATCTAAGGGAGAGCTCCCGAGCACACCTACACACACACACACACACACACACACACACACACACACACACACACAAACACACACATGCCTATGCTAATTTACATTCTCCCAAACAGTATATAGAGGCTCTCTTTTCTCAACATCATTTCTAACACTTGTTATAGTCGTGGTTCTTTTTTTTTTTTTTTTGCTGGTAGCCATTCTCACCATGGTTTTACTTTGTATTTCTCTGATGATTAATGGTGCTCAATGTATTTGGTTATTTGCGTATCTTCTTCAGAGAAAGGTTACTTAACGCCCTTTCTCCACTTTTTAAATTTTTAAAAATTTTCTGCTTACTTTTGAGTTGTTTGGCTTGCCATATACATTTTGGATATTAAATCTTTATCAGATATATGATTCACAATTATTTTCTCTCATTCTGAAGGCTTTCACTTCTCTTTGTTAATCATTTATTGTTCTGTGTTTTAGCATTAGTTTGATGCCATCACATTTGTCTATTTTTTTTTCATTCTCTGTACTTTTGGATAATTTTATCTTTTAAAGTCACAATCCAGAACAATGTCATGTGGCTTTACTCCTATGTTTCCTTTTACAAACTTTACAGCTTCTTCATATTCAAGTCTTAAACCTATTTTGAAGGAGGGCTTTTTTTGTATAAAATTAAGACCTAATTTTGTTCATCTGCACATGTATGTACAGTTTCCCTATCATCATTATTGATAAAACTGTCTTTTTCCTACTGTGTATTCTTGACATCTTTCCCAAAGATTAATTGACTGTAAATGCACAAGTTTATTTCTGTTTTTTTTTAATCCTGTTCTATTGGCTTATATGTCTTTTTAATGTCAGTACTGTGCTGTTTTGACTACAATCACTTCGTGTTTTGAAATCAGGGAGGGGGATACCTTCAACTTTGTTTTCCCTACTTCAGATTATTTTGGCTGTTCAGAGGTATTTGTGGTTCTATACAAAATTGTGTTTCAGTGAAAATGACTTTGGAATTGTCACAAGGATTGCACTGAATCTGTATATAACTTTGAATATCATGGACATTTTCATAATATTAATTCTTATAACTGATGAATACAGATATCTTCTCAATTATTTATGCTTTCTTCAATTTGATTCACCATAGTTATATAATTTTCAGTTTTACCTCCTTGGTTTAATTCACCATGGATTTTTATGCTATTATAAATGAGATTATTTTCCTAATTTTTTGGGTAGTTCATAATTACTATGTAGAAACATTAATGGCTTTTGTATTGATTTTTGTATCCTGCAACGTTAATGAGTATCAGTTCTAACAGTTTTTTGCTAGAGTCTATGTGGACTGAATATAGGGTCATATCAGCAAATAAGATATTTCTTTACTTCTTTTTCTAATAGAATGCCTGTTATTTATTTCCCTTGCCTGCCTGTTCTCATATCTCTTTTTTATCATCATACATGATTTTCATTGTCTCTTCATAGTTTTTGACTTAAAGTCTATTTTATCTAATATAAGCACAGCTACCTCTTCTCTCTTTTAATTTCTGTTTGCATAAAATGCCTTTTTTCCATCCTATTATTTTCAGTCTATGTGTGTCCTTACTGGTAAAGTGAACCTTGTATAAACAGCATATGGTTGAATCTTGCTTTTCTGGTCATTCACCGGCTTTTATGCCTTTTTATTGAGGAATTGAATCTATTTACATTTAAGACAACTATATAAAGGCAAAGACTTGCTACTTTCATGTAGCAGTTTGTTTTCTGAATGTTTTGCAGCTCCTTTAATTCTTCCTCTCTTGTTGTCTTCCTTGGTGTTTTGATATTTTTGGTGATTATATTGCTTGAATCCATTATTTTAATATTCTATGCAACCTCTACAGGATTTTGCTTTGTGATTAGCCCAGGAGGCTTACATAAAATACCTTATTCTTAAAATAGGCTTCCTTAAACTAACAATCACTTGCCTTATTTGTCCACACAAAATATATTTTCATTCCCTCTTTCCTTATCTTTTATGATTGTAATATGAACATTGGCATTTGTCTATTTTAAATTTATCCCTCAACAATTTATTATGTCTCTGGTTGTTTTTAATAGCTTCATTTTCTGACTCTCCTAGTAGGAAAAAATTTGCTTTATACACCACCCGTTCAGTATAAGAGGATGCTCAGTATAAACATTATATTTTTAAATTTTCATATATTTTGTTATTAATTAACATTGTTTGTTATAGCTTAAAGAATTTTTTAAGCAATGTGTGATGATGATTTTCCTTTGCTTTTGTTTCTGGGTGTTTCTATTTATCCTTCATTTCTGAAGGACAGCTTAGTTGGGTGAAGTGTTTTTTTGCTGGCAGGGTTCTTTTTTCTTCATTATTTTGAGTAAATGATCTGTGATAGTCACCTTTTCATCTCTGTGATAAAGTACCTGAGAAAATAACTTAAGCAGGGGAGGATTTATTTTGGTTAATGGTTTCATTAGTTTTGGTCTATGGTTGGCTGGCTTCACATTTTCAGACTGTAGCAAGGCAGAAACATTGGGGAAGAAGGACATGATGAAGAAAAGCTGCTCACCTGATGTTAGCCAGGAAGGGGAAGGAGAGAGAAAGATGGAGAATGAGAGTGAGAGAAGATATGACTGAGAGAGGGGAAGAAGAAGAAAACGAGGAGGAGGAGGAAGAGGGGAAGAAAGAAGGAAGAAGTAGTGGTGGTGGCAGGGACAAGTTATTCCCTTGAAAGAGATACCTACACTCCTAGTTACCTAATTCCTCCAACCAGGCCCCATATCGCGCGTGCGTGCGTGTGTGTGTGTGTGTGTGTGTGTGTGTGTGTGTGTGTATGTGTGTGTGCACACGCCAATACTGGGGCTTGGACTCACAGCCTCATATACCCTCCCTCCCTTAGCTTTTCTGCTCAAGGCTGGCACTCTACTACTCAAGCCACATCTGTGCTTCTATCTTTTCTCTAGTTAATTAGAGGTAAATGGCTCACAGATTTGTTGGCTTGGGCTGGCTTTGAACCTCCATCCTCAGATCTCAGCCTCCTGAGTAGCTAAGATTACAGGCATGAACCACCATTGCACAACAGACCCCACTTCTTAATTGTCCTTCTAGTATGAATTCATAAGTAGATTGACCCATTGAAGAAGGTAAAGCCCTCATGATCCAATTACATATCAATAGTCCCACCAGGTGGGAACCAAACTTTCAACACAGAAGTTATTTTTGGGGGGAGAGGTTACTTCATATTCAAACCATGACATCATTCTACCCTCTCCTGACGTATAAGATTTCTGCTAAAAAATTCACTGAAAGCTTTGTGGCAGTTTTCTAGAATTCCATTTGTTTCTTATATTGCTGCTTTTAGTATCAATTTATTATCCCTTATTCTTAATGATTTTTTGACTTTCATTGGTAAACATCCTTGGGGGTTGAATTTGATTGGCAATCACTGAGTTTCCTATATATGAATATGATCATCTTTGCTTACATTAAAAAACTTCAGCCTGGTACCAATGGCTCACATCTATAATCCTAGCTATTTAGGAGGCTGGGACCTGAGGATCGTGGTTCAAAGCCAGCTCTGACAAGAAAGGCCATGAGACTCTTATCTCCAATTAAGTACCAAAAAGCTTAAAATGAGCTGAAATTCAAAGTGGTAGTGTTAGCCTTGAGCACAAAAGCTCAGGGACAATGCGCAGGCCAAGTTCAAGCCCCAGGACCAGCACACATAAAAAAAGATTTTCAGCCATTACTTCCTTTTGTTTTCTAGGCCCTTCTCTTTCTTTCTCTTCCGTTATGCAAAAGTTAGCTCATTTTATTGTGTCCCATAATTCTTAAAGATCTTTCTGTTTCATTTTGTTTTCTTTTGTGGCCACTGATTGGATAACTTCAAACTCCCTGTCTTTAAGCTTATTGGTTCTGTTTTATGCTTGATAAAATTTGCTATTGAACTTTTACTGAGTTTTTTTCTGTGATTGTACTTCTTATCTGTAGGATTCTATTTATTTTTTGATATTTTTATTAGCTTTAAGTAGTTGTACAAAGGAGTTGCCATTTAACAAAGCAGTTAATAAATATCTTGATCTCTTAGGGGAGGAACACAAAGGCACAATGCCTCTGTGCCTCTGGCAATATGAAATAATATTTATCAAAATAATTTAAAAAAAGCTTTATATCTTGATTGTCACCCCTTTCAATATGCTCATCCATCCCTCTCTATTCACCTCTTCCCTCACTTTGGTTATTTTTTTAAGATGTACATTGAATTATTGATTGCATTCTCCCCCTCTTCTCTTCATTTGTCCACTCCTTGACCTCATTCCATTCTTTTTGAGTACACACTTCTTGGTAATTTATTTTGCTGAATTTTGACTTTGTCTTTCTAAGGAATTTTTCTATTTGAGCCCTTCCTTGAATCCACTATATTTCAGTTAATACATTTGTATACAGTTGCATACCACCCAACACATTTACTTATACGTTTATAAGCTAAATCCAGTTTCCCCATATAAGGAAAAACATGCATCTTTTGTCTCTCTGGGCCTGACTTACTTCATTTAACAATTTTCCCAGGTCTTTCTATTTCTTTACAAATGGTACAATATCATTCTTTCTAATAGGTGAGTAAAATTCCATTGTGTATATTCCACATTTTCTTGATCCATTCATCCACTGAGGGGCATCTGGGCTGATTCCATACCTTGGTTAGGGTGAATAGTGCTACAATAAACATGGGTATGCTGGTGGCTAAAGGATATAGCCAGCAAGATAAAAAGCCAGCCTACATGGGAGGTTTTTGCCAGCTACACATCAGACAATGGTGTAATATCCAAAATATAGAGAGAACTTAAAAAATAAAGTCATTTAAAAACCAACAACCCAATAAATAAATGAGCTAAAGAAGGTCTACTTAGAAGAAGTAAAAGTGGCCAATAGACACATGAAGTAATCCTCAACATCCTTGCCCAAAAATGAAATACAAGTTAAAACAACATTGAGATTCCAAATCACCCCAGTTAGAATGGCCATTCTCAAAAAAACAAACAATAACAGATGATGGCAAAACTGTGGCCAAAAGGGCACCCTAAATACTGTTGATGGGAATATAAATTTGTTCAACCATTATAGAAAGCAATGTGGAGGTTCCTCAAAAAAAAAAATTAAACATGGAACTACACTAGGATCCAACAATTCTACTCCAGGGAATTTATCTATCTTTTTTTTTTTTGTGGTCATGGGGCTTAAACTCTGGACTTGGGTGCTGTCTGGGGTTGGGCGCTGTCCCTGGCACTCTTCAGCTCAAGGCTAGCACTCTATCACTTGAGCCACAGCATCACTTCTGGTTTTCTAGTGGTTTGTTGGAGATAAGAGTCTCACAGACTTTCCTGCCTGGGCTGGCTTTGAACCATGATCCTCAGATCTCAGCCTCCTGAGTAGATGGATTACAGGTGTGAGCCACGGGCTCCCAGCTTATCTATCTATTTTTAATTGTTTCTCTTTATCAAACTTCTCTTTCCCTTCATGAATTATTTTCCAAATTTCTCTGGGGTTTTTTGATAGTTTTATGAACTTTTTAAAAAGTATTGTGATAAAGTCATACTAGATATTTAATAGCTATTTTCCCTCTTTTGGGTCTGTTTTTAGAATTTTATTAGTTTCTTTTGGTGGTCACATTTTCCTGATTTTGCATACTTGCATCCTCATATGGCTATTTATTTAGGGATGTCCAACTCTTCTGGCCTCTGCAGATACTCTTTGGTGATAATAGGTCTTTACTATATAGTTCACCCTGAGTCAACTGGTAGCAACTGAAATTGGCCAGTCTTGATATCTCTACTTAGACATGGTTACTGCCTGGATTCTGAGGTCCAGTGGTTTTAGTGGTTCTGTTCCATGGTCCTGTGAAGCCATAGGCAGGATTCTACCATTAGGTGAGATTGTTGATTTGGTTCTGTAGCCAGTCTATCTCTGACTGGGCAGGGTTACAAGTTTTCTTCCTTAGCTGGGCAGTACTATTACTGGACTTTCTAGTTGGACAGAGCCATGGGATGAATGGTTCTATGGTTTGATGAGGTTTCTGGAGTTGCTACTCAATCCCATAGGGTGGCAAAAATGTTGGTCCCCAGCTATGTGTGGGTTTTGGCTCACCTTCAGACTTATGGTAGACTTAAACAAAGCACCAAGGCCTTGACACCCGTCTGTAACAGCAGTGAGATGAGGCCAGATGTTTCCTTAGCAAATAATTGCTGTCCTTGGTCTGGAGAATTTCTTGGTTTAGGGAAGAGTTAAAGAAGCACCAGAACTTAGATCACCTCTTTGCTACTGAGATAGGAAATTACCCTCTATGGGTAATTTCTGACCTACAGTTGCCTCTACCTGGGAAATACCCAAAATTACCTAAGCAGTATGGGTATTTGGACCTGGAAGACAGGGACTATTTCTTTCAGGGTGATGCTGTTTGGATAGTTTCTCTGGTGTGATATTTCTGTTGGCTAGCATCCAGAGCAACCACACAATGTACATATGAAACCCATCTCTGATCTTTGTTTCTAATTGAACCCAGGTGGTCTTGCCTTGCATGTAGTCACAATACTTCTAATGAGAAAAGACAGCAGTGAGCATTCTGCAAAGAGTCCCAGGATAGTGGGAAAGCTGAACGTCCACTTCTAAAACTTTTCTCCACTATAGAAAATGTGTGTTCAAAGAAATTCTCTATATGTGGTAATGTAATAGCTTGGGGAAACAGAGTGCAATTTTAAAAAATAATCCACCCTTCCTACCTTCCTGTCACAGATTTTTTTTAGTTCTGCAGTCCAAGGCAGGGTGGGATGGGCTGAGTCCTAGGAAATTCATATTTTTGCCTGTGAGTAGTTCTTAGTTAGATATTCTGGGTAGGGAGTAAAGTTGAACAACTGTTTTGTCATCTTGCTAGCATCACTCCTCTTACATTTCATTACAACAAACCAAAAGGGACCAAATCTCCTCAGCTAAAAATCTAGTTTCATCAATCCCAAATTCTACTTTCCACAAAACAGAATACAGACAGAGTTTAGCCAAGTTCTTTGCCACTTTCTCCTATTCTCCAATAGTATGGTCTTCATTTGCATTGAGACCTCAACAGAATAGCCTTTCCCAATTATCTTTTAAAAATGTTGGTAGGTACTCTCTTTTCTTTTTGAGTGCTGACCAAAATGGCCTTTAAGTCTCATTCTTAGAAACCTAGGCTTTTCCTAGCATGTACCTCAAAACTCTTCCAGCACCTTTGCTCCAAATCCATTTCAACATTTTGGGTATTTGTTATAGTGGTACTTCTTTTTTTCCCCAGGTAACAGTCTTCTGTGTTTCCATATGGTAAAAGGAGAGAACTGTCTAGGGTCTTTTTTTTTTTTTTTTTGGTGCCAGTCCTAGGGCTTGAACTCAGGGCCTGGCCGCTGGGCACTGTCTCTGAATGTGCTCAAGGCTAGTGCTCTACCACTTGAACCATAGCTCCACTCCTGGCTTTTGGGAGTGGTTAATTGGAAATAAAAGTCTCATAGACTTTCCTGCTTGACTGGCTTCAAACCTGGATCCTTAGATCTCAGCCTCAGCTAAGTATTACAAGAAGGAGACACCCAGGCCTGGCTGTCTGGTATCTTTTGTAAAGGGACTAATACCATTCATCTTCATAACCTAATGAACTCCCAAAGGCCCTATCTCCTAACACCATAATATAGAGGGTTAGGATTTCAGCATATGAATTAGGGAAGGTCTACATAAAGTTTTCTCCATTTAAGTGCTCTGATTGGAACAATGGACTATGGGTGAATATATTCACCTAGGTAGAGATGATAAAAATCAAACACAAATAGCCAAAAGCCACAAACTGAAAGCTTTAAATCAGCATGACTTACTTAGCATTTAGAGATTTGTGGTTTGTTTACATACTACAGTTTTGAATCTATTTTCAAAATGGATTTAAAAATCTATATCCACAAACAGAAAGGCCAGTAGGGTGACAATATCTCATGCCTATAATACTAATCAGTAGGCTGAAATCCTGAGGAACACTCTTGGGGGTCAGTCTAGCCAGAAGAGTCCACTAGATTCCACCTTGAGTTGGCCAGAAAAAAGCTTGTCTGGAGGCATGGTTCAAATGGTAGAGCAAACAAGCTGAGTCAGTGCAAGGCCCTAAGTTCAAACCTCAGAACTACTACTAAGTTCCCTAGGGTTACTGTAACAGATTACCACAAAATTTGTGGTTTAGCAGTATGTCAGTGGCTTATGCCTATAATCCTAGCTACTTGGGAGGTTGAAATCTTGGAATCTTGGTTTGCAGCCAGCTCAGGGAGATAAATTTGACAATTTTATCTCCAATTAATCAGCAAAATGCCACAACTGGAGGCATGGATAAAGTGCTAGAGCACTACCTGTGAGTCAAAAAGCTAAGGAAGAACCCTATAAATTCCAATACCAGCACACACACACACACACACACACACACACACACACACACACACAAATTGTGACTTAAACAAACAAACAAAAACCAGAAACTTAGCAGGGTGCTGGTGGATCATACCTAGAATCTTAGCTACTCAGGAGGCTGAAATTTGAGAATCACAGTTCAGAGCCATCTAAGGGGCAAGAAATCCTGAGTCTTATCTCCTAATAGGCACCAAAAAAGCCAGAAGTGGAGCTGTGGCCCAAGTGGTAGAGTGCTAGCCTTGAACAAAAAAGTTCAAGGACAAAGCCCAAGACCTGAGCTCAAGCCCCAGGACTGGCATACACAACAACAACAACAACAACTGAGAAACATTCTCTCAGTTATGGAGGTCAGAAATCATGATCTCTCTGAAGGTTTAAGGAAAGATAACTTTGCCTCTTCCTTGCTTCTGGTAGTTGCTAAAGTGCCTTGTTCTTAGCTTGTAGCTTGTAGACATAGCATTCTAACATGTGCATCAGTGATCACACAGTGTTAGCCTTGTATCTTCACAAATTGACCACTTGGTGGGTGTATTCAAATCTCCCTCTTCTTATTAGGATACTAGTCATTGGCCTATGGCCAAACTACAATCCAAAGTGAGTTTATCTTAAATTGATTACATCTCCAAAGATCCTATTTTCGAATACCAGAGGTCTGGACTTGAACTACACCCTCTATGTACAAAGTGTATTCACCCTATCCTAACATCATCAATGGATTTAGCCAATTCTTAGAGCATTAACTCTAATTCCAAAATCTTACCTTCTATCCGTGTGTAAGACACTAGGTAAAATTCTTCTCTACCCGTATACCCATGAAACCTAGAACACAAGTTATTTGCTTCTAAAAATCAATGTTGAAAGTGACATAGAACAGACATTGCCATTATGAAAGGGAGAACATAGAAGGAGTAAAAGGGCTACTGGTCTAAAGAAAGATAAAAAACCTGAAATGCAAATTCCCATTAGGTTTCCTGGCTTGAGCATAATTATCTGTGGCTTAATGTTCTGTCCTCTGGCTCCACCCTTACAGCTCACCTGAGTAGCATCCTCTCTCTATAACCAAACCAGTGACCCACCTTCTGGAACCTAGAAAACAATTCCATCTTCTGGAGTCAAAGAAGCGATGACATTGTTCCATAGACATACACCCCTATGAGGCCTTTCTGAACCTCTCTTAGCAGACTTAATGGCTTCTCAGCTATACTTGGAAGTCATTCTTCTCTTTCACTGAAGGATAATACAAGTTCAAAGCTGAATAGTTTTATCATTCTGTTCCATGCTGTAGAATCTCATCTGTCTTCCTTCATTTTATCCTGTGCCTATACTTTCTATTCATAATGACAGTAATCAAATGAAAGTTTATTAGATCCATGTGTCTTACACCTAATCTCTCCTAGAAAGTTTTCCAGATATGTACTTGATGTTCTTTCCAGAATATAATCTCCTTTGTTTTTGTAATACGACTAGATTAAGAATTTTCCAAATCTTCAAGTTCTTTTCTTTTTTTCTTTCTTTTCTTTCTCTCCTTCTCTCTGTATTTCTCTCCAGTCTTCCTTCCTTCCCTCTGTTTCTTTTTTCTCTCTCTTCTTTCTCTCTCTTCTTTCTTCCTTTCTTTCCTTCTTCCTTCCTTTCTCTTTCTTTCTTTCTTTCCTTCTTCCTTCTTTTCTCTTTCTTCCTTCTTTCTTTCTTTCTTTCTTTCTTTTTCTTTCTTTCTTTCTCTCCCTTTCCCTCCCTTTCTCTGTCCCTCTCTTTCTCTCCCTCTCTTTCTCTTTCTTTCTTTTTTCTTTCTTTCTTTCTTTCTTCCTTTCTTTCTTTCTCTCTCTCTCTCTCTCTTTATTTTTTGGCCAGCACTGAGTTAGCAGTACTGAGGTTTGAAACCAGGGCTTCACACTTTCTAAGCAAGCACTCTACCACTTTAACCATACCTCCAGCCCTTAAAAAAAATATAAGATAGACTCTTCTTTGTTCTCTGGTGGCCTGGATAGTAATATTTCTATTTACACTTCCTACAAAAGCTTGGATGTCAGGCATGCACTTTGGTGCTTAGCTTTTTCTATTGAGATGGAAATCTATGAGATTTTTTTTTGCCTGAGGTGGCCCAATCATTCTGAGTTCAGCCTCCCACACAGTTGAGATGACATGCATGTACCACTATACCCAGCCATAGGTTAAGATGATGTTTTGCTAACTTTTTTCCCAGGCTGGCCTTGAACTATAATTTTTCCAATCTCAGTCTCTTGAGTAGATGTGATCCACTTAATAATTCTATTCTGTAATGAATTGTATTCTACTAGTCTCCAAAATTCATATATTGACTTGTTAGCCTCTAAAATGAATATTTGAACACAGAACTTTTAGGAGACAATTAAGTTTAAATGGATCCAATAGGAATGTTAGCCTCATAGGAAAAGAAAGGGGAAAAGAGAGATTTCACGCACTCTCCACATGCATACATTCAGGAAAAGCCATGTAAGCATAAAGAGGAAAAGTGACCATCAAAAATCAGTTAAGACAGTGCTCACTAGGAATCAAATTAGTTGACACTTTTCTCTTGGATTTCTCAGCTTTGAATTATATGAGAAAATAATTTGCTGTATTAATGTATGCTAATAAATAAGTAAATAAAAGAGATTTCTACTGTTTAAGCCACTGAATCCTGAGTGAACTAATACAAATTCCTTCCTCAATGTGTCTCTTTCCTCTTGTATTTTATATGAAAGTAGAGAGTAATCAGACTTTACCTTCCATACTTCCTTCAGCTTATTACTTACACTTTCTACTTTCTACCCAACCACAGAGCCAGTTCTTTGTCACTCTATAAAAAGGATCACCTTTCTGCCAGTTTTCTAAAATGTTTCTCATTTCCATCTGAGATCTCACCAGAAACAGTTTTTTTATTTCCATTTCCTGGACAGAAACCTCTTTAATATTCTTATTTCTAGCAACATTCTGTTGAAGACAATCTAGGTTTTTATTATCATGTGCCTCAAATTTCTTACATCCTTTACCCATTACATATCTGCAAAGCTACCTCCATATTTTTAGGTATTTGTTCCAGAAGCATCTACATACTCTACAAAAATCTTACTCATTTCCTAAGAGTGTTGTAACAAATAATCTCAAACTGTGCTGTTTAAAAAATCAGCAATGTAGTCTCATATTTCTGTAGTCTAAAAGTCTGAATTCAAGGTGTTGACAGGACTATAGTCTCTCTAAAACCTCTACAGGAGGATCATTTTATGCTTTTTCCTGGTTTCTGGAGATCACTGGCAAACCTTGACATTCCTTGGCCTTCAGATGCATCACTCATTTTCTACCTTCATCATGTGTTTGCCATGTCTGTGAGCTCAATATCTTCACAAGGTCTTTTTTATGAATGTGTCCATATTAACCTCTTATAAGGACATCAGTCATTTGATTAGGTCTCACTCCAATCCAGCATGACTTCATCTTAATTTGATCACATATGTAAAGACCCTATTTCCAAACCATGTCATATTCATAATACCAGAGATTAAGACTCAAACATATTTTAGGGGACATAATTCAAAGTACCACATATTCTTATCCAGGGTTGAACGAGAATCTTATTCTATAAATTTTCTTATAGAATAAGATGAACACAGAAATATAAATTCTATTTATTTGCTGAATTTAAGCAATATCATTCAATTCATTCCTTTATATTTAATAATATTCAACATACTACATAGTTAGAATTCTGAATTTCTTCTACCTGATTCTGCAGAACCTTGCAATTTTTTGTTGGTGCCAGCCCTGGTGTTCTCCTTTAGCATTTTTGCTCAAGGCTGATGCTCTACCACTTGAGACATCACTCCACTTCTGGCTTTTGGTAGTTAATTGGAGATAAGAGTCTCACAGACTTTCCTGCCCAGGCTGACTTTAAACCGTGGTCCACAGACCTCAGCTTCCTCAGTAGCCAGGATTATAGTGTGCAGGATTAAACAGTGCAATTGTGACTCTATACTAGAATGATCTTTCAGAATTTGTCTTTTCCAGCATATGATGAGCTCCTGGAGGGCAACAACTGTGGCTTATTACATTACACAATGGAATCTTGTAGTAATTATTTAAGGAGGGGAATAGATTGGAAGGAGGAAAGATGCTTGTTAGAGCTACAGTACAATAACTTGATGAGTAGAAAGAGGCTGGAAGAACTAACTACATCAAGCAACCCACTTGCTACTGATATTCTTTGAGCATTCTAAGGTCTCAAGGTACATGAAATACATTTCATTCACAAAAATTTCAAGGCTATTATTTGATAAGCCTTTAGATAATCAGAATAGCTTTTACTTCTAGAAATGCCCAGGTCAGTACAGCAGTAACTTAGTACATATGTAGCCTGCTAGGGGAAGAGATGAAGATCATAGAGTGCTATGTGCAAGCTGTGCCTAACTTCTATTCAATGACCAAGTCTTAGGAGATCCCTCAATAATTCCCCTTCTAATGACCTACTATAAACTGACATCCAGGAGAATACATAGTCCTTTTCAATGTCTTTTCATAGCTTTATACACTCAACACAGTATAATGTCAAGAATGAAAAGCAGTTTCTATGTCTATGTATACATTCTAAAGGAAGGCAGAGAAGGAGAAAAATCAGACATTCACAGGAATTAGAAAGTCCTATGAAAAAAGTATACCCAGAACAAAGTCAGGGTTTTCAGTGATCACTCTTTCCTTCTCCAATTTACCACAAATGTATTGCTGGTATACATGATGCCTTCCCCCAATCATGAGAGTCAGGCTGTGATATACAGATACAGGATTCATAAGCATGTTAACAATAATACTAAATACAGTACTGTTGATGCCAAACAGAATGTCAGTCAATGAGGACAGAGACTTTGTGTTGTTCATCAAAACATCTAAATGCCTTAAAAAGTACCAACAATATAGTAGTCATTCAACAAATGTGTGTTTAATAAATGAATAATTTATTAAATGAATTAAGTTAACTGGGAGACTGCTGTAGGCAGTCAGAGCATGGTCCTTAGAAAAGAATACTTGAATCAGAAGCTCCTGAGATAGGGAACTAAAGATCCTTTAACTGTTGCCTAGGTTAAGCAACCTCTACTCACTTGGCAGCAATGTGTACCTCCAAGAGGTAGTTAAAACCTGACAAGTAATCCTTTACCTAAAACCTGACAAGTAATCCTTTACCCTGCCTTCAGAGCCCTGACTTCCCATTTTTCTGGACAGAGCACTTGGAAATCACTTCCAATTTACCACCCCCTTTTTGCTTTCTACTTAAAAAGAACAAAGACTGAGGCTAAAAGAACAAATTTTGCTTGTTCTAAATAAGTTTAGTGCTTGGCCAAGCAGTAGAAAGAGCACTGTTCCTGCTTTCAACTCCTATATCAGGATCCTTTCCACTATTTTGCCCTTTCTAAAGCCACTAGCAAAGCAAAAACAAACCAAGAATAAAGCCAGGAATTGGCTCCAACTTTCAGTCTTCTCCTTGGCATGCTCTGACACCTGCATAGCAGACCATTTTAGCTCTAGCAGCAGATTTTCCTTGCTTTTTCCCTAATTCATCTCTGTGATTAATCCTCCATTTTCTCTTCTTTTTTATTTATTTTAGATACCTGCAGCAGAAAATAATCCTTTCCTTATCGGAATGCACTATTGGTATTCCAGCCACAGTCCCCGGACACAGCACTGCAATGTTTGTCGAGAGACTATTCCTGCCTTGTCTAGAGATGCCATCATCTGTGAAGGTACCTATCTGTTTCCTTTCAATGAACCTCAGTAGGTGGAGGTAGAAGTGAAGTTTATGTACCCTTAGTATCATTGACTCATATTAGGTTACAGACTATGTATATGGTTAACGCTGGCCAAGAAAAGGAGAAACTAGCACAAAGGGGAGTTTTCGTGTATAAAAGGAGAGTTGGGTATGAGAGAATGGGACTATATAATTACAGGATTGGAAAGGCAAAAATTACTTCATTCCTACCATTAAGTTCCATTCAAGTTGGAGAATACAAATTTTAACCACTAAGAATCAAAACGAGGCTGAAGCCAACTCAAGCAGGAAAGTCTGTGAAACTCTTATTTACAATTAACTACCAAATTGCCAGAAGTAGAGCTGTGGCTCCAGTGGTAGAGCACTAGCCTTGAACAAAAAAGCTAAGGGACAGTGCCCAGGCCCTGAGTTCAACCTCCAGTGCCATCATAAAAAGAAAGAATCAAAAGGTTCTGGTTTATATCTGAAATAAGGCCATTGGAAGTGAGTCAGAACCAATTAGAATCATGTGGATTCTAACTTTCAGAGTGGCTTAAGAAAGGGAATTCAAATTGTTGTCACTAGATTCACGTCCATTCTTTTTCTTCTCTTCTCACAGTGTGCAAAGTTAAATCTCACAGATTATGTGCTTTGAGAGCTAACAAAGATTGCAAGTGGAATACCTTGTCTATTACTGATGACCTCCTGCTGCCTGCAGATGAAATAGTAAGTACTAGTTGTGCCCTTCCATAGTCATCCTCTCCTGTGCCCTCAATTCAGGCATGACACATAAGAATAGAAAGACTTCTTCTTAATTTAAAAAACAGAAGACTTCTTCCTGTCACTAGACAAGCAAAGTAGGCCTTTTTCCCTGGCTCTCAATCCAGTCAAACTCAAATAATTAAAACTCCACTTCTATCTTTCATTGGTTACTACCATTGGAATAGGGAGAGCAGGATCACTAAGAACTTGAGGTTTTGACCTAATGTCTTCCCTGCATCCTACAATTATTCCAGCCGGCCCTTCTTTCCTTTCATCACTAACATCTATTTTTTGTCTTTTTGTTCCTTTCAGCAAACAATGCCCCATCAGTGGGTAGAAGGAAATATGCCTATCAGCTCTCAATGTGCAGTATGTCATGAGAGCTGTGGCAGTTATGAAAGACTTCAAGATTTCCGCTGTCTCTGGTGCAATGCTACGGTAAGACTCTTCCCATCTCATTGATAAAAAACTTAGCTTCTAGAGGAGGGGTGGAGTGAAGCTTAATAGTGCAGACATAGCTAGAAATTTCAGATTCCCTTATCCCAATATATTATATAGATTCCACAGTATAGATTTCAGTATCTTGTCCTTCTAGATCTAGCTATAGAATCTGTGGGAGAAAGATTTAAGATGCTTAAATCTGATGATTCTTAATTGGTGGGATCTTCTAGCAAATAGTAAAAGCTGAACTTTCTTCCGTCTAACGCTCTCCCAACTGAGCTATTTTGGCGAGGGTGAAAAGCTAAACTTTCTAATGGTGATAGAATAGGCAATTAAAAATAGAATTCAGAGTCTATCCTTAAGAAATTTCTTCCTTCTTCATTCAATACTCCTTAAAGACTTGGAATCTTTATAAATTAATAATGGCTTATAATATGATATGAACAAATTATCATTACTATTGTGTACTGAATATTTTTATATTCATTATATCAGTCCTTACAACAATTTTAAATTGACTTTATTGTACCCATTTTACAGGTGAGAAAAGTGAGGTTAAGTAAGGTGAAGTGATTTGTCTAAGATCATGCAACCAGAAAACATTGCTTTAATTATTACATAATTCTGTAAAGACCAGGCTGCTAACTACAAACACTGCCATGCCTCTAAACCAGTGGTGCTTAACTGGGGGTAATTTTGTCCCTCCTCCCCCAGCCAGGAAGTCATAGGCAATGCTTAGAGATATATTTGATTCTTACAACTTGAGGGGAGGAGAAGTGCTGTTGGTAGTAGTAGGCCTCTAGTAGGTAGAGGCCTAGAATTCTACTAAACTTCCTACAATATACAGGATAAAGCCAAGAACTATCTAGCCCAAAATATCAACACTGATGTTGAGAGATGCTAATTTAGACTTTCTGTTAAATGCATCCCTCAAACTGTTTTCTTTTTGTCTTTTTTCCTTGAGGGTGTCAGTACTGGGGCTTGAACTCAGGGCAACTCACACTTGCTTGGTTTATTTCTCACAAGGCTGGCACTTTATTACTTGGCCCACACCCCACTTCCAACTTTTGTTGGTTATTTGGAGATAAGAGTCTCATGAACTTTTCTTCCCAAGCTGGTTTCAAACTTTGATCCTCAGATCTCAGTCTCTTGAGTAGCTAGATCACAGGCATGAGCCACCAGTGTTCAACTCAGCCTGAATCTTCACTGAAGACTCTTGTTTCTCCATTTACTCTCTTTTAATTGCTTTTGAATAACCCAACCAGTTCCAGTTCCCCATAGAAATTGTGTAATTAATTATCCAGTCCTCAGAAATGCCAGAAATCTAAGAAGAATAACCACTTTTAGCCATTCAATTTTTTTCAGCTCTCAGCTCTTTGACCTTAAACAAGACCCTTTACCTTTGGCATATGCTCATTTTGCAAGATGAATCTAATAATGTCTTCTTTATCATACATTATTGTTGTAAGGACTGAAGTGTAAAACCATTTTACCAGGAATAGGACTCATACTGAAAGAAAGCTTCTCATTCTGTGGGTTTCTAAGATTGAACCAAAACTAATGACTTCTCAATACCTGTAGATAGGTATCTTCTGAAATTCACCTTTGAAAGGACCAATGTTTTTCCGCATTCAGGGCAGGCTCAAGGTGAAGTAGGGGTAGTCAGGTAAATTAGTATATATAAAGCTAGGTCAGAAAGGGAGATTTGAATATTATCTAATTCTTTGTATTGGAACTCGAAACTGATCAAAGCTCTTCTTTTCTCTCCCCCTCCTTTTTTTCTCTGCTCTGTTCTTATCGTTTCAGGTGCACAGTGACTGTCGGAGACGGTTTTCCAAGGAATGTTGCTTCGGGACTCATCGCTCATCCATAGTCCCTCCCACAGCTCTGAGCGATCCCAAAGGCGATGGTGAGTAGCTAAATCTTAACTTCAGAAATATACTGAGGGAGGAAGGGAAGAAAGGAGGGAGGAAAAAGGGAAAGGAGGGAAGGAGGGAGGGAAGGAGGAGGGTGTAAAGGCCAAGAGAAAGCATCAGTGCATCTTCGTTGAATGAATGGATGCATCAATGTGTCAGAATTAGCATTACATCAACATTTGTTTAAAAATGCTGATAAGGATATTACTTGTACTCAGAGAAAGTAACTACTTCCAAGCTAAACTACTGATGGGACCCAGTAGGCTCCTTTTGTAGCTCCAAGTCCTGACAAGCCCTGGAATTTTGGTGCTTGACTGTTTGGTTTAGAATGCCTTCAAACTCTACTGGCCAGTGAATGGGAATTGTCCCATAGAGAAAGACTTCATAGACTCTTTCCAGACCAAACAGCCATGAAATCTCTTCAAGGAGATATTCTTCTGGCTCCTTTTCATGCAGGTTACAATAAATCGTATATCTCAGCCCACACATCCTACTTAGAAGTGAGCCACATGTTTTTCCCCTGTGAATCCTCTTTTACTGGGTCATCTCTGGAAAGTTATGAACTCAGAGGTTTGGGGAATTGCTATTTGTCCAGCAGCCCTCACCTAGGAGGCCACTGTTTCCTGCCTAGCTCCCTGCCAACATCAAGACTGAGCTCATGAGCTGGCAGAGCTTGGCTATTTAGTGTTACAACTCCACTTCTCCATGGATGACCTCAATGTTGAGGATTATTAAAAGCCTCTCTCTTTTCCAGATAATTTCTCTTTAGACTTGTTTCCTCTGAAAGTGGTTTGATAACATTGAATTGGCTCTACCAGAGATGTAGAGAAGTGATTATAATTCTTTGTTTCACCACATGCCAATACGTTCTCCAACTACCTCCACCCTAAATGACAGCTTTTCTTTCCCCTCTGCTGTCCTGATATCTTCTCACTGTGAGAACTGAGGTAACACAAACAGAGAGAACTAGTTGGAGTGTTGATCTTTCTCCTAAGCTCTCAGTTTTCTCCTTCCTTAGTTTCTCCACAGAGTTTCACTAACATTTGGTGTGGCATATGTTTCTTTACTCCTTGAATTTTAACCCACTTGTTTGTGTATGCATTTGTCTCCTCAGCTTGGGGGCAAGAGCTAGTATGTAATAGTTGCTACAACAATGCATTTTTGTCTAGAAATAGTTGAAAAAGACTTTCAAGTCCCTTTTGCTGAGGTCTTGACTTTGGCCTTTAATCTCAAGAGACTAGGATCTGTGCTCAAAAAGTCTTTGTAAACTAGTTACAGTTGCTCATGCCTGTTATCACACCTATTTAAGAGTTGGAGATTGGAAGGAATGTGGTTCAAGGCCAGCCCAGGCAAAAATATGCTGAGACTCCATCTCAGTCAATAGTTGAATGTGGTGTGTGTGTGTGCGCATCTGAGATCCCAGCTATGTGGGAAGTATACATGGGAGGATCATAGTCCAGGCTGCCCTGGGCATAAATGTAAGATCCTATCCAAAAAATATCTAAAGCAAAAAGGGCTGGGGTCTTGGTTCAAGTGGTAGAGTACTTTCCTAATAAGCATGAAGTCCTGAATTCAACTTTCAGTACTGCTTTTATAAATTTTTTTCAAAATGTGATGCTAAATTATTTTTTCTCATTTCCATCAAAATGACCTGTTTTTTTTTCTCCTTTCTCTTTTTTTCTCTGTCTGTCTCAGGCCAGTTAGTAGTATCT
This sequence comes from Dipodomys spectabilis, assembly GCF_019054845.1. Classification (NCBI taxonomy): domain Eukaryota; kingdom Metazoa; phylum Chordata; class Mammalia; order Rodentia; family Heteromyidae; genus Dipodomys; species Dipodomys spectabilis. The sequence continues at coordinate 1,258,704 of NW_024870857.1, forward strand.
TCAGACTTCTGGAATCTCGATTGGTCATCTGCTTGTTCATGCCCTTTACTCATCTTCATTAATTCCAAAAGTGGCGATCATCAAGGGATCGTCTTCCTCCGAAAATTCAAGCAATACCTTAATCCGTCTCAAGTGTTTGATTTATCAAAGGGCGGGCCTGAAGCAGGGTAAGTACAATGTAAGCAATAGAGCTTTCCTCTATACATTCTAGACTAGAATAGGTTCCTAGAATCAATCCTTGCACCTGGGCAGGTACACAAGCATATACCTCCAGAGCACTTGGGTTTGATTAGTTGAAGAACTTTTGGTTCTTTCTCAGAAATCCTTTCAAGCTCATGTCCTGCTCCCCAATTTTTTTTTACCACTTCTGATTAAAATAAATAAAACTAGGGGCTGGGAATGTGGCTTAGTGGTAGAGTACTTGCCTAGCATCCATGAAGCCCTGGGTTTGATTCCTCAGTATCACATAAACAGAAAAGGCTAGAAGTGGCATTGTGGCTCAAGTGGTAAAATGCTAGCCTTGAGCACAAAGAGGCTCGGGGACAGTCCTAGGTCCTGAGTTCAAGCCCCAGGACCAGCAAAAAAATAAAATTATGCCTTCAGAAGAAGCAGCAAATGGATATTTCTGTCCATCTGTTCTTTCTTTCCCTGGGGATTACACACAAGCATCACTACTATAGGCCTATTTAATTTTTAGACCATCTGGCTGCTCAGTCCTGGTTGCTTTGAGTTCACTGGCACTCTGCAATGCATTGCAAATGGGCTAGAATACGTTACTAATAGCTTCCACAGCAAGGCTAGACACAATAGAATATAAGTTGAGGCAAGGCATGATCTCTGAGATTGTCTGTGAGTATACCCAGAGATAGAGGCTAAGGAAAAGAAGGCAAGTAGTCTGTTATAGGGATATCCTAGCACTTGAGTCTTGATACACTGTAGGACAATTATTTTTTTAATATAGCTATTCATGAAATGATCATTTCCCTATCTTCTTTCCAGGCTGTGTATGTTCAAGAACTTTGCTCGTTTTCGTGTTCTGGTCTGCGGTGGAGATGGCAGTGTGAGCTGGGTGTTATCTCTGGTTGATGCCTTTGGATTACATGAAAGGGTAAGTCCTTGATTGACTCAGTTTAGCCATTGCTAGAAACATCAAGGGTACAGAACTGGCCACTCCAAAAAGTCCAAAGTTTTTACTCTCCCTGACAATAAAATGTGTATATTCTACAAGGCCAAAAGCTAATTTGACAAATTTAGCCATTTTCCAGTCATCTCCCCATGTGAAAAAGATTGGAAAGAGTAGGCAGGGGCTGGGAAGGTGGCTCAGTGGCAGAGTGCTTGCCTTGCATGCATGAGGACCTGGGTTTGATTCCTCAGCACCACATAAGCAGGAAAAGCTGGAAGTGGTGCTGTAGCTCAAGTGGTAGAGCATTAGCCTTGAGCTGAAAGGCTGAGGGACAAGTCCCAGGCCCAGAGTTCAGGCCCCACGACCAACAAAAAAAGAGTAGGAAGCAAAAAAATGAGTAGTAATCATTCCCTAAACTTGAAAATGAAGAGCCAAAAGGGAAGAGAGTAAACAAAACAAAGGGGCCACAAGCTTTCTTTGATCTCTCCCCCAGTCTCTAGGTAGCCAGCCCCTCTATTCTGATTCTAGTACTTTTCTTTTCTGAGGAGTTTTAATGTATTCCAGTAACGTTCTACTTTACTGAGTAGTTTATTGCTAAAAGTGAGGTCCAACTCTTTAAGGACAATCACATACAACTTCTGATATCCTTCTATTATAGTTCCTAGAATCTAAAGGATGTTTCCTTCTATTCATACAGTGTCAGCTGGCAGTCATACCGCTTGGAACTGGCAATGATCTGTCCCGTGTCCTGGGTTGGGGTGCATTCTGGAGCAAAAGCAAATCACCACTTGACATCCTCAACAGAGTGGAACAGGCTAGCGTGAGGACTCTTGACAGGTGAGTTCCAGTTCATATCAGTTACTCCCAGTTCTATCATCTCCATCAGGAATATTCTCACACAGAGAGCCCTGCATCCTTTTTGGACTCAGTGTAGGCAAGTTCGTCTTTTGGGAAGCCAGAGTCTATAATGTATCTGTTAAATTCATTGAAGCCCCTCTTCAAACCTAAAAGATCTGTGAGAAGGGATCTCACAGCTATATTTCAAAGATCCTGTGAACCCCCTTTAATTACCAAAAGAGTAGTTTTCCTTTGGGAAATCTTATCTATATATATCAGATTCTCAAACAAAGGAAAAGTTTGTTAATAATTGCAGACAAGAGAGACTATTGCCATACTATCTCCAAAAAGGAAGACTTTCTAGGCTACAGAATATTCAGGTATTTGTTTTATGCTTGTTCATAAAGATTTAGTAGGGCACTCTTTTTTAGTGGGGTACTCTTTTAAGATACTTATCTGGGCCCAATACAAAGGACTTTAGTAGGACTTGGGCAGGGTCCTGTTTATGTGTATGTTACCAAATCACCTCCAATGATCTTGATGCTACCTTTGGTTGGGAATCACTGTTCACTGAGAGCCCTGGGAAGAATAATTTCCATTCCACTGGCCTAGAGTAATCATGAGGCAGTCTCCTTTTGTGGTAAATTTTGAGACCAGGTGGCCAGAGGTTGCTAAAGTACTCCTTATAACCCACCTCCCTCCACCACACAAACATTGTAAGTTCTTTCTTGACATGATACGTGGATTCCAACCTATGATAAAGCAGAACTCTAAATATCTGCCTTTGAACTTCATTTCAGATGGAGTGTGATGATTCGCGAGACTCCCAGAAAAGTTCCACTGCTAAAAGGACAGGTTGAAATGGATGTACCAGAATTTGAGGTAACTACTACCGTGCTGTAATTCAGGTCAACATATTTATCACGAATGAAGTAGTGGGCAGATTCCCCAAAAGAAGCTTTTCTATTTCTACAGACTTAATAAGGATGAGATGGTTGAGGACTATGAACAAGTTAATCAGTTAAGGAATGTGTTAGGCACTGGGGATAGAATTCCTTCAGCTATTTCAAAATATTTATGAGGTAACTACTATATGTAAAATACTAGTCTAGGAGTTGTTCTTATGCTAGTGAGTAAAGAAGAATGGCATAGTTGTTGCTGTCATGGAGCACATAGTATACTTGGAGAGATAGAAAAATAATAAAGTAATATGAACATAAGGAAGTAGAAGTACACATAGATGATAGAGAAGGGAGATAGAAAGAAAAAGAAAGAAAGAAAGAAAGAAAGAAAGAAAGAAAGAAAGAAAGAAAGAAAGAAAGAAAGAAAGAAAGAAAGAAAGAAAGAAAAAGGAAAGAAGGAAGGAAGGAAGAAAGAAAGAAAGAGAGAGACAAAGAAAGAAATTATATCAATCTGGGTGGGGTCTGCAAAATCTTCTTAGAATAAATGCCATCTAAGAAGAGACTAGGACAAGTTAAGCAGAAAAATTGGAAAGTATAAGGCTGTTATAGACAAATGGATTAGGCATGCATTGTTCCAAAGGTAAGAATAGGTATAGAATATCACAGAACTGAAACATATTTATAATGGCTAGAGAAGAGAGAGAAGGAGGGTAAGAGAGAGAGGAAAGAAGACAGGGAATAGAAGAGAAGATGAGGAGAGGAGAGAGGAAAGACAAGACAAGCAATAAGGGGCCAGACCAGGAAGGCTTTGTAAACCATGGTAGGAAGTTTAGACTTTTATCCTAAGACTAATGAGAATTCTAGAGGGGGTTCTTCTGTATCTTATGATTTAAAAAATTCCAAGGGCTGAAGGTGTGGCTCAAGTGATAGAATACTCACCTAGCAAGTACAAAGCTCTGAGTTCATGTTCCAGTACCATTCCCATCCTCCCCCCAAAAAATTCTAGACATTTCAGCAGAGGAGCTGAAATGGTAGATTTTATCATCAATATTTTTCACCCTATTTGATTTAATACATATCCAGCAACCAATCCATGCTTCTATATAACAATAGAGTTTTAAGTGGAGGGATTCTATAGTTCTATAATTGCTTCTATAATTCTAGCAACAGGAAGAAAATCTAGGAGATGCTAAAATTGCCTATGCAAGAGATGATGATTTCAACTGCTGAAGTAGTAACAGTAATAAGGAGAGTTGAACATATTTGAGACAAAATGGAAAATGAGAATTATCAGGACTTAGTAAATTTTTGAATGTAAGGAGTGATAGAGAGCATGAAGTAACTGTAATTAAGAGAACATATACAAGACCCAGACTAGCTGGAATCCAGTCTAAGCTTCTTCTTCTTTGTGCTTCAGTTTTCTCCTCAGTGAAATGAGGATAATCTTAATCTGTTAATATAGTTACTGAGATTACATAAAAACTATATATATATATATATATGTATATATATATATATATATAAAACAGAACAAAGCCTAGAACATATATAAGTAGATACTGTTATTAGTAGTAATATTATTATTTAAGAGGTAACATGCTGATATTGAAAAGATATGAATATAAATCAAATTTATTTACTAGCTATATAAGATTGTTTACTCAGCCAAAACATGGAACAAACAGTAACCCATTTACATTAGTTTTTTATGATTAATTGATTAATTTAACTTAGAAAAATCAAGTTAGAGTAGTTTTAGAATGACTACAGATCCAAGATGATCTCTGGTACCCTTCTATGAGAATTCTCTAATTGTGATTAAAGCAGAGTTGTTGGTGAAGCATGAGGGAGCAATAAGACTGTAGGGAATGAGGGTAGACAGCACACAAGGTGCAAGTGTTAAGATTCTGGGACTGAGCACTTTTTCCCTTAGGCTGCTGCTATCCAACACTTGGAGTCTGCAGCCACTGAGCTCAACAAAGTCCTAAAGGCCAAGTATCCCACAGAGATGATCATCGCTACCAGGTCAGTCTTCCTTTGGTGCATTTTCTTAGTCTTTATGGGCTGTTCCAAGGTCAGATATGGGGCTCATTTTGATAGTGCAGAGTGTCAAGGCCAAGGAAAATATGTTTATATTTCCAAGTCAGATTTCTCCCAACTCAAATCTCTGATTAGAAAGTTTAAGAAAGGGCTGGGAAGGTGGCTCAGTGGTAGAGCGCTTGCCTTGCATGCATGAGGCCCTGGGTTTGATTCCTCAGCACCACATAAGCAAAAAGAAAAAAGCCGGAAGTGGTGCTGTGGCTCAAGTGGTAGAGTGCTAGCCTTGAGCTGAAGAGCTGAGGGACAGCGCCCAGGCCCAGAGTTCAGCCCCACGACCAGACCAAAAATAAAAAAGAAAAAGAAAGTTTAAGAAAGAAAGATGAAATTCAGGTGAGGCTTCCTGCTGATCTAAAAAGACAAAGTCATAAGCCAGGTATTTGGAAGGAATGTTACAGAAGAATGTAAGGTATATTAAATAAGTAGGTTTCATTAGGTAGCTGATGAAGAGAACATCAAGCGCTATTCAGACAGGAGAAGAAGTTTATTTACTGAACTGCAGAAATTTATTTACTGAACTGCTGCCCCCAGCGTGCATAGTGGAGAGGCATGGCTGAAAAGGAAAGGGGGTGACCCACCCTAGGTCAGGATTTATCTAGGGGAGGGACAGGAAGAGGTGTGGCCAGGTGGGGGAAAGGTGTGGCCATACTGATTCTGGATGTGACCTCAGGGTCAGGGACCCTCCTAATGTCAGATGGGAGGTATGTGACTAGAGGTGGCCCATGATGTGACCTAGCAAGAGGGGAAGGTGACTGCTTCCAGGTCTGCCAGTTACCTAGGTAACAGATACTGGGCAGAAACTTAGACAAGAGGTAGAGAGGTGTCCCTGTGCAGACCTTACAAAGAGAAGCACAACATGCCAGACCATTCAACAGTATAGACACCTTGTTTTCCATCTTTGACACTGGAAAAGGTCTCTGTAGCACTTATTTATAACTAGCAGCTATTGTATAACTTAGTAACACATCCTCCCTTCTATGTGGATCATTTATTCCTTCCAGAACTCTCGTTTGAGTAATACTCTTCACAAAAGAGCTCTCCTAAAGTCACTATGTTTGTATTTTATCATCTCAGCTGACTAATGCAGAATAAAACGTCTGACCAGAGATGAATCTGGAGATTCAGAAATAGGACTAAGAAATGCCAGTCAATCTGCCTTAAGTATTTCACGTAAGAAGTGGTGTGAAAATTAAATGGAGATAGAACTTATCTGGCCATAAGTACAATGGGAAAAAAAACAAAGAAGGAAGTGATGAGGGGAGATCAGAAAAGAGACAAAGAGGAAGAGAAAGAGAGACTAATGATTTTATAAGATAAAAGGGCTCTGGGATTTACAGAGCACAGCACATCATGCATTCTATCTTATCTTTCCAGATTCCTATGCTCTTCAGCAGAAGATTTTGTGATTGATATTGTAAAGACCTGGCAGCAGATAAAGCAGAACAACACAGCAGTAGAGTCTGTGATTTTGAAAGTAAGTTTCCTGGGGCTGGGAAGGTGGGAAGGTGCCTTGCATGCATGAGGCCCTGGATTTGATTTCTTAGCACCATATAAGCAGAAAAAGGAGGAAGTGGCGCTGGTAGAGTGCTAGCCTTTAGCTGAAGAGCTAAGGGACAGTGCCCAGCCCCCACGACTGACAAGAAAAAAAAAGAAAGAAAGTTTCTTTTCCTTTTGTCTATATTCTTTGTGGAACCAAGATCCTCTTTTCAATAAAAGCAAATGTGCCTCTTACTGGAAATTGTAAAAGAAAGACAGAGAGAAGCAGCTAGTAGCCTTCTTAATAGAGAAGGTCCAATTTCATCATTTTCCATCTTTGCCAAATGGAAAAATTATGCTATGCATTCATATACAAGTGCCACAAGCATCCACTCACAGCATACACCCAAGTATATATGTGCACTCTGGTTATATATGAGATGATTTTTGGAAATAGACGCCTACAAATACACACTAGAAATATGCCTATATTCACCTCTATAACACTAGCCAACATTTATATAGCACTTACTCTGTACCAGAGAAGATTTTGCATGCTTCTGATGTGTTTGTTAATTTATTTAATTCTCAGAGTTGCTGTAGAGTATGGATGAACACAGTTAAGTAACTTGCCTGAATCCATAGAGGTCAATGTAGATGAGTGGTAATATAAAGGGGAGGATAGAGAATGACTGATAATGAGTAGTAGGTTACTTTTGGAAGGAGGAAATCTTGTAAAATTAGATAGTGTGATGGCTATATAACATTGTGAATATACTATAAACTATCAAATTACATGCACTTTAAAAAGATAGATTTTATGATATATTGAATCCAAATAAAGTTTTTAATAAAATGAGTATGCCAGGACCAGTGACTCATGTGCCTATAATCCTAGCGACTCAACAAGCTGATATCTGAGGATCTCAGTTCAAAGTCAGCTCAGGCAGAAAAGTCCATGAGACTCTCATCTCCAGTTAATCACAAAAAGCCAGAAGTGGAAGCATGGCTTAAGTGGTAGAATGCCAGTCTTGAGCAAACTAAGGGAGAGTGCCCAGGCTTCTGAGTTCAAGCCCCAGTAATGGCACAAAGGAAAAAAAAAAGGATTAATCAGTCTGACAAAGGAGCAAGTCTGCCAGAAATCTTTTTGGGAACTCAGTGAAGAAGAAGCTGCTCTTATCTGGAAGAGGGAAGTAGGGGAAGGGAAAAAAAAAACTGTGATCAGTTCTTCACTAATTACAAAATCTGTACTTTCTATGATTACTATTAAAACAATAAAAGCTTGCTCATTCAAGAACAAGTAACTTACCTTACATCATATTCATCCATTAAATGATGGCTCTAGGAATCAATGTCTTAACTCATGCAGCAGATTTACAACCTCAATCATATATATATATATATATATATATATATATATATATATAGAGAGAGAGAGAGAGAGAGAGAGAGAGAGAGAAAGAGAGAGAGAGAGGGGCACATTCATATCTATAGAAGCATGTGCCACTGTAGACATGTTTCTTTCCTAAACTTGCCATGTTATGCATCATCATTTTATAGGCCAATCTGACTTGAGATAGATTAGGAAACCTATATAGATGTTTCAGGCTGCTCAGAAACTAATGTATTTGCTCCACTATCATGCATTTGGTATCACATCTACCCGTATAGTTTTTACCCTCTGTACTTCATCACCTCACACATGACTTTGTGTGCTCAGCATTTCTGTGCAACTATGGCCACCCTTCCCTATACATCCACATTCCTCATTCTGTCCTCTCAAGCACTGGTCCTTCATGACAATGTCCCATCTTGTTTCTTCATTTTTAGAGTGACTTAATGTATGATAAGCTCAGTGTCCTGATTGATATCCTGGCTGAGGAGGCAGCAGCTACCTCAGCTGAGAAAAGTGAAGATGATGGCATAGCAAGTGGAACGCCCTTCTTCATCTCTCAAACGGACCAAATAACCAAATGCAAGTTGGATCTGGCCACAAGAGCCAAGAATCTCCAGAAATCCTTGAAACTCATCATATTCCAAGTTGAACAAGGTAAGAACACCAGGCGTGTGGTAATTGGGTAGGGGAAAGAGAAAGTTTCAATGGATTGAACAGTATCTGACCTCATTACCAAAAGCTTGACTAGATTCTGCATTCATGTTTCACTTGAAGTCAGTCTTAAAAAAAAATAAGTATTTTTTGAAGTCAGTCCTCAGACAACTCATGTGAAAAGTTACAATCAGTCCCTATGAGCAATTCCTTTGACTCCTTCTTCCTCTTAACCTCTCAACTATCTCTACTTAGTTATTTTATTTTATTTATTTATTTATTTATTTGGTCGTGGGGCCTGAACTCTGGGCCTGGGTGCTGTCCCTCAGCTCTTCAGCTGAAAGCTAGCACTCTATCACTTGAGTATCAGCCCCACTTCTGGCTTTTTCTGCTTATGTTGTGCTAAGGAATCAAACCCAGGGCCTCATGCATGCAAGGCAAGCACTCTACCACTGAGCCACCTTCCCAGCCCTCTTAGTTATTTTGAGAACATTCACACTAAACAATTACAGGTGCTAAGTGGCCTGGCTCAAAGCTCTGTGGGATTTCACCTGTAGTCATGGACTTTTTTTCTACATGCTCGTGTCTTTTTCTAACCATCAGGTCTACTCACTAGCTTATGACTATTTTGTTTAAAAAATGGTGCTCATCTCTGCATGTCTGACAGTATTAATTGGGCATAATGGCCCCAAGAGTTATCCTGGTGGCTCTGACACAGATTGCCATTGCTCAGAACACTTGATAGTTTTCAAACTAAGTATAAAAAAACCAGGTGCCTCAACTTCCTCATATAACATTTTGGTGACTATCTCTTCCCTATCATGACTGAAAAACAGAGTGGTAAGATAGTATAAGATTCAGAGTATCCTAATTTTGATCTTTGGTAAAAATTTTGTACCAACTAATCTATTGAAATTAAGCAGAAGTTCCATAAAGCAAAGGAATCCCCTTTGCCTGGCCTTTGACTTTTATTTGTGATACCTTAACCTGCCTAGATAACTTTAGATATAACCTCAACCATGTTGCTAAGAAAGAAAGGAAACTTCTCTTCTTCAATATGAAAGAATTAAACACGTAGCCTTTATTTCTATATGATGAAAGTTAGATTAATCTGACACAGCCATCACTGTCACAACTGACCCTCAGTCTGTTTCACTAACACATATATTAGATTTAGAAGTGAATCTTGTGTCTAAGGGACAAATAAATGCTTCCTTATAAAGGACAGATTGAATGTACGAGCTTTGGTACGGGCTAAGAACCAGAACTATAAAACATATAGATTGCTGAAAGGAAGGAACTACCTCAGATGTGGTAGGTATGGATGAGATATCTAAGTAAAAGGGTAGCATGATCCTAGAGGCACATGGCTGGACAAGTCATGTGAATAAATGAATGAGTGGAATGAAAGTAGAAGGGCAAAGTATTTTCTACTCTGTTATCCCTACCCAGGACTCAAGGTTCTACTCATAACCATGTGTGGTAGGTGATGAACAGAGTATCCAGGGAAACAGAAAGTTTGGGCATGAAAAAGACATGGCAACAATGCAATATGGAAGCCAGAAGTACTTAAAGCATCACTGAGGATAGGTGGTAGTGAAAATGAGGGTCTCCTTGTCTACATACTGATTGACATTTAATACATTAAACAGATGCTCAACAAATGTTCAATGAATGTGACTAATCCTCCCTCCCTGTCTTTTGTAGTTCTGGACAAGGAAACCAGACAAACAATATCAGTCAAGAACTTTACATCAACTTTACTCCTGGGAGATGAAGACTCAGAAGATTTTAACCAGATGAGCCCAAGACACCGTAAGACTCTTTCTTTATTTCTAATATTCTAGCCTTCATCACTGTCATTTAGTTCCCAAGAAGAAAATAAATATTTGTTATGCATTCCTCTTTAGCCATAATCCTTCTTTGAAGTAGAGGGAGGAACCTCCCTCTTTTCCAGAAACCCCACACTGTAAGATCCCTCTATATTATCTTATATCAGGCTATCCTTATGAGAACCAAGATTAGGGAATGCCTTAACTGCCAACAAGCAAGTAGCATAATCTTGGTATTTATTTTTTATTTTTATTTTTTCCTGAGGCTTGAACTCTGCGCTTGGGCGCTGTCTCTGAGCTCCTTTGGTTCAAGGCTTAGCACTCTACCACTTGAGCTACAGTACCACTTACAGTTTTTTCTGTGATTTATTTGGAGATAAGAGTCTTACAGACTTTTTCTGCCCCAGCTGGCTTCAAATGGTGATCCTCAGATCTCAATTTCCTGAGTAGCTAGGATTATAGGTGTGAGCCACTAGCACCCAGCTTCACTGTCCTTCTAAGAAGATTCCCCTTTCAGATGCTGGAAATGTGGCTTAGTGGTAAAGTGCTTGTCTAGCATGCATGAAGCCCTGGGTTTGATTCCTCAGCACCACATAAACAGAAAAAGCTGGAAGTGGCACTGTGGCTCAAGTGGTAGAGTGGTATCCTTGAACAAAAGAAGCTCAAGGACACTACCCAGGCCCTGAGTTCAAGACCCAGGACTGGAAAAAAAAGATTCCCCTTTCAAATGAGATCTCTGAATATTATTTAGCGGAAAGTCATTGAGCTTAACTTTCCTCCAGCAGAGAAAACAGGGTTGAGCACAAGTAGGGAGAAAGAGGTTTTTGTTTGCATCAGACTCCAATGTTATATTTGTGTCTAGGTTCTCTTCATGGTACACTGTCTTCTATCCCTTCTCTCAAGAGTGAGGACCTAGACAACCTTAACTTGGAACATCTACATTTTAATCCTGAAACAATGTAAGTATTTAACCCTATTATGGTTTTGGATGTGTGTGTGTGTGTGTGTGTGTGTGTGTGTGTGTGTGTGTGTGTGTGTGTGTGTGTGTGTGTGTGTGTGTGTGTGTGCCTGTCCTGCAACTTGAACTAAGGGCCTGGGTACTGTCCACAGCAATACTTCTGGTGGTTAATTGGAGATAAGAGTCTCATGGACATTCCTGCCCAGGCTGGCTTAGAACCTCAATCCTCAGAACTCAGCCTCCTGAGTAGCTAGGATTACATATGTGGGCCACGAGCACTGGCTCTAAACTGATTATCTTTTAATGGTATCTTCCTTTGTTTGGTTAAGAGCATAGTATCAGAATATTAAGTGTCAATTTTTTTTTTTACTTTTGGGTTTTTTTTTAAATTTAATTTTATTTGTGAACATACTGTACAGAGGGGTTACAATTACATGGGCAGGATAATGCGTACATTTCTTACCAAGCATTGCAGCCTCCTCCTTTGATTTACCCTTCACATCCCTTCCCAGCCTCCCCCCTCCCCCCCAATCCCAATCCTTCTCCTTCCCTCCCTTCCCCCCCCCCCCTGCACCGATGTTGTAAAGCTCGTTTTGGACATGACAACTTGTACTTCTCATTGTTGCAACAGGTCCACCTGTATCCTTAAACAACTGGTTTTTCCCCATCTCCTCCACAAGTTATACTGACATCAAATATAGTGAAAGCAGGGGTTATACTGCGGGGGAGGGACATACAAAGCAACAAAGAGATAATCTTATAAATGCGTTAGAAACACATGCATGAAAGAAAAAAACATTAAAATACATATCTAAGGGTTCATTTTCCTGACATCACTTTATCTGACCTTTTCCGCTTGACTCATACATATACTAGATATTGCAAATAAGGGAAACCATGGGACCTATGTTTCTTTGGGCCTGGCTTACTTCACTTAATATAATTTTTTCCAAGTTTTTCCATTTCCTAACAAATGGGGCAATGTCATTCTTTCTGATGGAGGCATAGAATTCCATTGTGTATATATACCACATTTTCTTGATCCATTCATCTACTGAGGGGCATCTGGGTTGGTTCCATATCTTAGCTATGGTAAATAATGCTGCAATAAACATTGTTGTGCTGGTAGCTTTAGTGTGGTCTTGTTTGTCAATTTTTTTTTTTTACTTTTGGGTTTTTAAAAAAATTCTTTACTCGTTTTTACTTTTTTATTTTTTATGAGTCAAATCTTTTTTTGCTTCTATACATTAATTCTAATTATTTTGAGGCAACAAAATTTAGTAACAAGTGTTTAACAAACACCCATCATAATTGCTAAACTATGGAATCAGCATTACTTATATTTGATCAGCTATAAAAAAAAACTCATCAATTTTTCTTTAACAAAAGATAGTAGAAATTATAAAGAACAGGGGAGAAACTATGAAGTAAAGGTCTTGTTTGCTAATACAACACCATAATTCCAGTCTTAGAGCCTCCCAAGTAGACAGAAGGAAGATAGGGGAGAGGCAAGACTGTTGGAAACAGAAAGGAGTTTTGAACTTGTGGCCCCATATCTGCTCTGAGGCAACACCAAGGGTCTAGCAAGGAAGCAATGGCTGAGACGAAATAGGTGAAAGAGCTCTCCAGGGCAGCTGGGCAGAATCCGTGTATCTAAAGTGCAGTTCTGGAGAGTGCCTCAGGAACTAGGTTTCTTCTTAGCTTTGAAGTCCTTTTTGATCTCTCTCTTCAATTATTTTAGCCAGGTTTGGTATATCATAGTTCTGAGCCAGATAAATACCAACCATGTTGCCCAAAGTAAATACAAGCAAGAACTGCAGCATGGTGTCAACGGGGAAGGCTGGGGGGAGGGGGGGGGGAATGACTGGCAAGGAAGGTGATGCAGCTTCTCCTCGGGTCTTAGCTAGCCTCTCATGACAAGGGTGGTACCCACTGTCCATTTCTGTGTCACACCCCACCCCACCTCTCACTAAGAGTCAAATCTTGACTCTTTTTTACTAGTCATATGAACTAGATAATGACTTACCCATTTTTTTTCCAATCCTGGGGCTTGAACTCAGGCCTGGGCAATGGGCACTGTCCCTGAGCTTCTTTTGCTCAAGGCTAGCACTCTACCACTTGAGCCACAGTTGCCACTTCTGGCTTTTCCTGTTTATGTGGTACTAAGGAATCAAAGCCAAGGCTTCATGAATGCTAGACAAGCACTCTACCACTGAGCCACATTCCCAGCCAAAAGTGTCATAGCATATAACCATACAATATATTTCTCCAGTCTTGGGGCTTGAACTCAAGACCTGGGCCTCTTTGTGCTCAAGGCTAGTGCTCTACCACTTAAGCCACAGTGCCACTTCCTTTCCCAATGTTATCCTCAGTTTTCTCACATATAATGACAAAGAAACTGTCACATAGGTTTTTTTACTTATATATGAAAAGTTCTTGAGTTGAGTATCCACAGTTAAGTGTTATATGTGTTAGCAGTTACTAACATTGTTATAAATAGTGTTAGTTGTTACTTCGGAGAACTATTTTTCTACTTTTTCTCTTAATTGTAATTTTTTTAGTGCTAAAACTAGGGCTTGAACTTAGGGTCTTGTGCTCTTACTTGTTTTTTTCCACTCAGGTCTAGAGCTCTACATTTGAGCCACACCTTCACTTCTACTTTTTTTTGGCTGGTTAATTGGAAATAATAATCTCATGGATTTTCTGCCAGTGCTGTTTTCAAACTACAATCCTTAGATCTTAGCCTCCTAAGTAACTGGGATTACAGGCATGAGCCACCAGCACCAACTATAAATGCTTGAAGAGTCTAAATAACAAATGATTATTTAAGGGGCAGGGTAGCAAATCTAAGGACATCTCTCTCTCTCTCTCTCTCCTACTTCCTTATACTATTCCAAGCAGTCAAATTCTGGCACATTCATTTATTTTTTGAGTCCAGTTAACATTGGTTTAGATATTAGATAGAGAAACTCCAATTTCTGGACTATGGTGAAGGAAGGTAAATCTTTTATGTGAGAGATAGGGTCAGTTTAGTAACTATTTGAAAAGATAACAACTACTTTTAAAATTTTAAAAATTAAAAAGGGATCACAGGCCATGTTAGAGATGGGTATTAGTGGAGAGAGGACCAATGGAAAGGACAAATGAAAGTATTGTCAAAGTATTTTATGTATAAAAATACAAAAATGGAACATGCTGAAATTGTTTTAAGAAGGAGGAAAAAGGATGAGGGAGAAATATGGAGGGAATGAATGTGATTTTATATATATATATATGTATGTATGAAAATGTCACAATGAAACTCTTCCTTATACAACTAATATGTGCTGATAAAAATCTCTAAAATGTTACCTATTATTAAATAGCTAAACATACCTGTTTCTAGTTTCTCAAAAGAACACAAATAGCCATTATTTATGTTTCCTTAAATAATTTAAGAAAACTATTGTTACTCCTAACCTCCAACCACCAACTCCCTTGCACTTCACCATTAGCTTATATTCATGGCTGAGGTCTCAGTGATCTTACTAATGAGGCTTGATCAACATTCATTGCAAGTGTTTCACAACCAATTCTCCAGGGAGAGAAGCACTGATTTGTTACCTGTGTAAACCCTCCCACTATGAACTATTTCAAGATACTGATACTGATATGTCTTCGAATTAAAATTTGGGAACAGGGCTGGGAAGGTGTCTCAGGGGTAGAGTGCTTGCCTTGCATGCATGAGGCCCTGGGTTCAATTCCTCAGCACCACATAAGCAGAAAAAGCTGGAAGTGGTGCTGTGGCTCAAATGGTAGGGTGCTAGCTTTGAGCTGAGCAGCTGAGGGACAGCGTCCAGGCCCAGAGTTCAGGCCCCACGACCAGCAAAACAAACAAACAAACAAAAAACAAAAAAAAAACCCTGTTTTCACTGTATTTGATGTTGGTATAATTTGTGGAGGGGAAGGGAAAAAACAAATTGTTTAAATAGAGATACAGGTAGACACATTGCAACAATGAGATGTACAAGACGTTATGTCTAAAAATGAACTTTACAACTTTGGTGTGGGAAGGGGGGGACGGGAGCGAGGTGGGGGGAGATGGGAAGGGATGGGAAGGGGAAACAAAGGAGGAGGTAACAATGCTTGATAAGAAATGTACTCATTACCTTGCCCATGTAATTGTAACCCCTCTGTACAGTATTTTCACAAAAAAAAAAAAAACCCAGTTGGGAACAGTTATGCATAATCAGTTGACATGCATAGTATGAACTGGCTCTAGCACAGTACTGGGTTTTGATATGACACACTAGATAGATGGAAGTAACACACAAAAAAACTACTTGCCTTTTTTGTTGTTGTGTACTTATATGCCCTCTTTTTTCAGTTTTTGTCCCCAAATATGTGCCTTTTGATGTACACTTAACTCTCAAGATACATTTTATCTGGGATGGATGCTCAAAAATTTGTCATAGGAATAATCCAGTGATATTTCCCTGTAGAAAAATATATGGCTATTCACATTGGAGGTCTTCAAAGATTGCTAAAATCATAAATGATACTTCTTTACTATAAGTCCCAATCCCACAGACACTTCCCAACTAGCTTAGTGGTCCTCTCAGTTATCAAGTGTTAATACAACAGAAAATCTCAATGTACCTCTCAAGAACATTGTTTATACACAATGTAGAGAAGACCTTCTTTCAGTGGTTTTTAACCATGCAGATGATATCTGCTAAACCAAACGGCAAAAGCACTTCTTTTCTTCATTAGTGTTTGTCTTTTCCCTTGACTGATTTCAGACGCTTCAAAGAAAAGTGTGTCATGAACAACTATTTTGGAATTGGACTGGATGCGAAAATTTCTCTGGAGTTCAACACCAGAAGAGAAGAACGCCCAGGACAATACAAGTAAGGAAAAGAAGCTCCTTTCTCTGCATGAAATCACAGATTTACAAGATCTTATATGTTCCTACTTTCCCTACTTCTCAGAGAAACAACAGAAAACAAAAGGTTTTTGGGAGGTAAAATGTGTTGGTCTCAAGCTTAGCCTAGCGGGTCAGTTTGTCCCAAATTGTGAGCTTATCTGTAAGGACTCCAATGGCATCCTGAACTTGGAGCTCTTTCTAGCCTATACTTATAGATTAATGTATACATATAGATATTGGTATCATTGGCATGAAATATTAATACATTTAGTGACTTGTCTAGGTTTGTTCTCTCTGCAAGAGTCATGGTAGTAGCTTTAGGCCTATTTTTGCTTGGTAAAGCTAAAAAGTATTAAAAATTCCCTTATTATACCAGGCACAGGTAGTTTATGCCTGCAATCCTAGCTACTCAAGATGCTGAGATCTGAGGATGGTGGTTTGAAGCCCAACTGGGCAGGAAAGTCAATGAAATACTTACTTCCACTTAACCTCCAAAAAATAGAAGTGGAGCTATGGCTAGTGATAGAGCACTAGCCTTGAACAAAAAGCTCAAGAACAGCACCCAGGATACACATTCTCTCTCTCTCTCTCTCTCTCTCTCTTTCTCACACACACACGCACACACACATTTCCTTACTAGTTCTGGGTGTTCCTAACCTGGTTCTACTCATTCATGGATTTTACCTTATCTAGTACTTTTTTTTTCTTATTGTGAAAATACTGTACAGAGGGGTTACAATTACATGGGCAAGATAATGAGTACAATTCTTATCTAGCATTGTGACCTCCTCTTTGTTTCCCCTTCCCATCCCTTCCCATCCTCCCCCCACCCACCCAATCCTCCCTGCCCCACCCCCACCAAATTTGTAAAGTTCTTTTTTGACATAACGACTTGTTCATCTCAGTGTTGCAAAGGGTCCACCTTTTTTTACCTTATCTAGTACTTTTTTTTTTTTACCTTATCTAGTACTTTTACCTTTCCTCTTTTTATCTTCTAGAACCTTTGTACCTTAAGGCAGATATACCCTAAGGCAGCCTCAGAGTACTTGTAAATTAAATATACTTGCCACTGTAACTCTTTCTTTAGAGCAGTTCTAGGATGAAAAGAAAAATTACTTTATCAGATATGTGATAACAAATAGTTTCTCCACGTGGTACTAGTCTTTTTATTTTCTTAGTAGTATCTTTTTGTTTTATTTTGTTTGTTTTTTTACCTGTCCTGGGGCTTGAACTCAGGGCCTGGACACTGTCCCTGAGCTTCTTTTGGTTAAGGTAAGCACTCTCCACTTGAGCCACAGCACCACTTCCAGTGGTATCTTTCTAAGTTAAAAAAAAGTTTTGAATTTTGATGAGATCCAATTAATTTTTTCTATGGACCATGCTTTTGATTCTGTGTGTGTGTGTGTGTGTGTGTATGTGTGAGCATGTGCGCTCGCACGTGCATGCACAAAATAGTGCTTGAATTCAGGGCCTGAGCACTGAGCTTGCTTGCTCAAGGATGTTACTTTACCCCTTGAGCCACAGCTCCACTTCCAGCTTTTTTTTTGGTTAATTGAAGATGAGAATATCACAGCGTTTCTTGCCCAGGCTGGCTTTGAGCTACAGTCCTCAGATCGCAGCCTCCTAAATAGCTAGTATTACAGGGGTGAGCCACTGGCTCCTGGCTGGCTTCTTTTGATAATATTTATTTATTTATTTATTTTTGCTTAACCCAAGGTCTTAAAATTTTGCTCCTAAGTATTCTTGTTAAGTTTTATTGTTTTGGCTCCTACACATAAGTGCATGTTATACTTTCGATTAATCTTTGTGTACATGAGGACATCCTGATTATCTTAGCACCATAGTCTTTGTTTGTTTGGGGGCAGTATTGCAGTTTGAACTGGTGCTTTTCCACTTGAGTCATGCCTACAACCCTTTTGGATCTGTTAACTTTGAGATACAGACTTGCTTTTTGCAAGACCCATACTCTTCTTTAAACTTCCTGCCATAAATGGTAAGACAGGCACACTCCACCAAAACCAACCTTTTCTGATGAGATGGGGTCTGGGAACTTTTTGCCTGGGATGGCCTCAAATCAGTCTCCTAATCTCTACTTCTTGAGTAGCCAGTATTACAGGCCTGGGCCACTGGATCCACCACAGTTTTTGTTTGTTTTTTTTTTTTTAAATCTATCATTTTCCCAGTGAACGGTGTCGATGTCTTTGTCAGAATGTACAGGTCTATTTCTGGACTCTTCTGTCCTATCGATCTATGTGTCCATTCTATGCAAGTAATACAGTGCCTTTATAACTGTGGCTTTATAGTAATTTTTGAAATCAGGAGGAAAACATCCTCCAATCTTGTTCCTTTACCTCCCCCCCAAATTGTTTTGATTATTCTAGTCATTTTATATTCCCATATAACTGTATGTTTTTTATAAATGAGTGAACTAAAATGCCCAGAAAACATTTACTTTAAACCTCATTTCTGTGGCTCTGCTTTAAAAGCTCATAAATGATATCTACCTAGTGCTTGTAAGCTCCCTGCCTGCTTTTAATCAGAAATCCTACAATTAGCAAGGCCCTGTTCTTCCCAACTCCAGTTCAAGTCTCCTGACCTTTTCTTGTCTTAAATTTCCTCCAGTGGCTCCTCTCTAAATTTTTCTTACTAAGCCGAGATCTGTTCTATGACACTGAATTAAGTATTTAATATATTGTTTTTTTTATTTAGAAACAACTTCCACTTTGCCAAAACGTCACTGCTTCAAAATATTACAAAGAACCAGCTGTTTAAAATAAAATTGATCCCAAGCAAATAAAATCTTGTGCTCCTAGAAGGGCACTGTGAGGATAGCTATTGTAAGTCAGCTAGCTCTGCTCATAGATTTTTATGAGCATTGCTATTTTTTGAGCACTGTTTTTTTTAAATATAGCTTGCTTCTTTTAAGTCTGGACCAATACTGGCAGCAAGGAGAAGTGGGATTTTTGTCTATGCTAGTACTGGGACTTAAACTCAGTGCCTAACCACTGTCTATTAGGATTTTTGCTCAAGATTGGTACTCTACTACTTGTATCACAACTCTACTTCTGTCTTTTTACTGGTTAATTGGAGATAAGAGTATCACGGGCTTTCCTTCCTAGGCTGCCTTCATACCACAATCCTCAGATCTCAACCTTCTGAGTAGCTGGGAGTATAAGCATTAACCACCTGCACCAGCTTGAGAAGTGGAAATTTTATCTAGCAACAGAATACTATAGATTCAGAGAAGCTCATCAATCAGTTTCCAGAAGTAGCTAGATGAGAATACCAGTCCTAGTAGACCTCTTCTGACCAGCTACCATCTAACATGATTCCCTCTATAAGAAGGCATTTATGAATAAAATAGTTTCCCTTTCCTTTTCCCCATTCATTTATCTTTATATTATCCTACCTCCTGAGTATCTTTCTCTTCCTTAATCTCCTTATAGTAGTCGCTTTAAGAACAAGATATGGTATGGTCTTCTGGGAGGCAAGGAACTACTGCAGCGGTCTTACAGGAAACTGGAAGAACGATTGCACCTGGAGGTTAGTAGAAATGGAAGTGGTTGAAATCAAACAATGAGACCTGTTGAAAAAGTTTTAATGGGGAGTGAAATGGGAAGAATGATAGAGTAAGGCTGAACAGTATATGATGTATACTGTGTGAAAATGTCACAGTTAAAACCCTCCTTGTGTAACTGATTTATGGTAATTTTAAAAAACTGTCATATAAAAAAGAAACAAGAATGGTCCTTCCTGTGTATGAAAAAGGAAATTACATAGCCTTGGAAACTAACTTTCTCCTATGATCAAAGACTTGATTCTGTGATCCTCACTCACCATGCATGAAAGGAAGGGGAGGGCATGAGGATGAATTTCCTTTTTTGTGTGTGTATGCTGTTCCTGAGGCTATCCCTGAGTGTTTTTGCTCAAGACTAGTGCTGGGCCACTTAAGCTATAGCTACACTGCCAGCTTTTTGGCAGTTAACAGGAGATAAGAGTATTTTCCTACCTGTCTTGGCTTAAAACTTCTTGAGTAACTAAGATTACTGGTGCGAGCTACCAGTACTTCACATATTTCCATTTAAGGATAAGAAAATGATAGCATGAAGAAAAGAGAGGTCTGAGATGTAGCTGTGGCAAAGCACTTGCCTAGCAAGTGCAATATCCTAGGTTTGATCCCCAGTACCAAAAAAGAAAAGACAAAAAAGAGAAAGAAAGCCCTTTCCAATTTCCTTAAATTTCCTTTCACAGGGCTGGGGATGTGTCTCAAGTGGTAGAGCTCTTGCCTAGCAAGCGAAAACCCCTAAGTTCAAACCTAATATTGCCTTAAGAAGGATATTTGGGGCTGTAGGTGTGGCTCAGTAGTAAAGCACCTGCTTTGTAAATGCAAGGAACTGAGTTAAAATCTCATCCACAATATAAAATGTCCCTTCACGTTGGGACATTCCAATGACAAAAGGAAGCATGCATGTAAAAGACAAGTCACGCAAAAGATAGTAACAGCTACTCTTTTTTTTCTTTCTTTCAGTGTGATGGAGAAGTTATCTCCTTGCCAAATCTGCAAGGAATTGTAGTGCTTAATATTACCAGTTATGCTGGAGGTGTCAACTTCTGGGGAAGCAATACAGCAACCACGGTGAGTATGGAACAGAGAACAGGGTGAGAGGAAGGCATGAACCTGGTAGTCTCTCAGAAAGGAGTTAGGATGGCTGGAGTGGGAAATGGCAAATGGGAGAAAAGGAAATGGTCTGGAAATCT
The DNA here is from genome assembly GCF_019054845.1 of Dipodomys spectabilis. Classification (NCBI taxonomy): domain Eukaryota; kingdom Metazoa; phylum Chordata; class Mammalia; order Rodentia; family Heteromyidae; genus Dipodomys; species Dipodomys spectabilis. Next base: position 1,279,640 of record NW_024870857.1, read on the forward strand.
TTAACAGCAGCAGCTGTAGGATCATTTTTTTAGACAAATTCCATATCAGAATTAACTGAGTAACTTTTTCTGGGCTGTGGAGATGCTGCTTGATGGTAAATTCTTGGACCCAGAGCAACTAAGTCATAGCTATTTTTTTAAAGGGCAGCACTGCAGTTTAAAATCCAGGACTTGGTACTTGCTAGGCAGGTGCTTTACCACTGAAGCCATACCCACAGGCCTAGGCAACTACCATCCCAGAGCACAGAATTAACTAAATGCTTTAAGATTAGTTTAATTCTTAGGTGATGCCTAGGCTTTTAAATTTCCCACTCCTCAGCCTTGACAGATCCTCAAAAGGTTACAGGCTGTATTCTTTTTCCTAAAGGGGTCTACCAACAAAATCTCCTGGGAAACAAACCATGAACAATTTCCTCTGAACTTACCCAAGAAGGCCATGAGGTTTTGGGTATTAATAGTGCTAAATTGAACAAGGGGAAAAACAGCTTTGAGTTGTCATCTTAAAGGGGACTACAAAGTTATTGCAATATCATTATCCTTTTCCCAGCTTAGCTTCCTCACCTCAACTTTTCCCTTTTTAATAACTTTTTCCCACTCTACATAAACTAGAAAAATATCATCAGGAGTCTTCAAAGCACAATTGTTGGCTATAGAAGAAGTATGGTTCTCAAAGGGGAGAGGGGATGTGACACAGTTCTTCCTCCTTAGGAATATGAGGCTCCAGCAATAGATGATGGGAAGCTGGAGGTCGTGGCAATCTTTGGTTCTGTGCAGATGGCCATGTCCCGCATCATCAATTTGCATCACCATCGAATTGCCCAGGTATGCATGGGGTTGGAGTGGCACCAAGAAGGGGCTGAGTTTTTTGGGGTCATGGGGTAATACCAGAGATTACTTGGGTATAGGAGTTATAAGGTGAAAGAAAGCTGGTTATCTGGCAGACAGGAAAGTGCTGGCTGAGGACAGAGATGGAAATGACAGGGACTAAAGAATAAAAGGTCATAGGAAACAGGTGTTTCTCCTTGGAACAATCTGATTCATAACTTTTCCATTGCTACTTCAGACTCAGGTTGTGACTATGAGATTATCTATATTAGTCTACTGTGATTACTTCATTTTTTTCTTCTTTATTCTCTCTCCTCTTCTTTGGCAGTGCCGCGAGGTGATGATAACCATCGATGGTGAAGAAGGTATTCCAGTACAGGTGGATGGGGAAGCCTGGGTCCAGAGGCCAGGCCTAATAAAGATTAGATACAAAAATGCTGCCCAGATGTTGATGAGAGATCGGGTAAGAGGAGACAGGCCCAACTTGGATCCTGACACTGCTTTATTTATAGCTAGCACATGAGTATGCAAATAAGAACTCCCCTAAAGGAAGTTCCATGCTCCTTGCAACCCAGTCACCTGGGGTGCTGGTTATAAATACATACTTCTAGGTCCCACAGAAGACCCAATGAACAGAATGGAGAGAAGGGGTTCCTAGAGCTTGTATTTTGTAAAGAAATTCCTCAAGACATTGAAATACATAATGACATTTGCAAACCACTATCCAAGAGAAAGATACCAGGGCTAGAAGTAGAGGTGTGGCTCAAGTAGTAGGGTGCTAACCTTGAGCAAAAAAGTTTAGGGATTGAATTCAAGCCTCAGCACTGGCACACACACACACACACACACACACACACACACACACACACACACACACACACACACACAAACACAACACACACAAATTATATTTGATAGTCTTACTCTAAATTCTATCATAATGTATATCCTATATTTGACAAAGAAAGGAGTATGAAAGGTACTCTACTCGCTGGTAATTGTGTCTTCATATCCAAGCTTCTTGAAAGCAATTATCTGTGTAATTTAAGACTGATCTCTTATAACCCAGAGTCTAAACAACAAAAACTAGAAGTACCTAGAACAGAAAAGATTAAATAGAGAAAGGCATAGATGGTATACAGAGGAATGAACAGCGGACCCTGCTTCCTTTTTAACCATTATACCCACACATTACCAACAAATGTCAGACTCAGATCTGTCACATGCCCTCATAACTACAGCAATCATTAGGATATGTCACTGTACCCATCTACAGGACTTTGAGAATTCAATGAAAATATGGGAAAACAAACATACTGAAATTCAAGCTATACCTCAACCCCAGCTGGACTCCCAAGAATCTCAAGACAGCCTCTCTGATGAGGAATATGCCCAGATGAAGCATTTAGCTCAGCTTGCAGAAAACCTCATTAGCAGGTAAGTGGACTGACTAGATACAGGATTAGGAAATCCAAGAAGGAACAGTGTGAAGCAGCCAATTTTTGTCTGTCAGCTACTGGGGAAGTTGGCCTCAGAGAGGTATCTTATCCAATCCTCTGAAGATTAACAGCCCTGAAAATTCTATGCATGAAATATTCTTTTTTTTTCAGCATTTAGCTAGTTTCAAGATTTTTCCTTAGATCCAGAAATAAATATTGATTTCCTCCTGCTGCCAACCCAACAGAACTAAAAATGTTTATCCTTGCCTTTAACTATCAGAAAGGCCTTGGAGTTTCTTCAGGAATGAGCTACCTTTCTTTATTGTAGCCCCTCAACCTATTCAAATTCCTATATCTGTATCTAAATTCAGGAGAAAAAACATAAACAAGGATGAATACTTAGAGAAGAGTAAAAACATTTTCTGTTATTTGTGGCAACGTAGAGAACAAAAATAACAAGAAGGAGTAAAGAGTTAAAATCCAGTACCCAGAGCTTTTATTTCTATACTTTACCCATCAGCATCTAGGCCAGAAACCTAAAGCTTCTAGTTCATCTATCTTTCTTTACTTTATTACAGCCTCAATGACCTGAGCAAGGTCCACCAGCATGTATCTGTCCTCATGGATTCTGTAAATGCCAGCACTAACATCCTGAATGATCTATTTTATCCACAAGACACTGACAGTGAGGCAGCCGCAGTTTTCTGTACTCCCATTGAGGTAAGGGGGAAGGGACAGATGAAGGACAGGAGTCAAATTAGATAAGAAAAGGGTTGAAAGGGAAGGAAGGTGAACCAGAGGTTGTGCATTAGCACCTGGATCCAATGAAGAGAGTAGATGAGAAGGAAGGCATTCCTTGACTTTTTGAAAGGCAAGAAAAAGGCTACTTCCTTAGGGAATCCCACAACAGGTTTCATCCATCTGAGGACAAGATTTCTTTCCCAATAGCTATCCATAGCCTCAGGAAAAAATGTTAATGAGTGGATAGAAACTTAGTCTCAGACCTTCCTTATCCCAGGTGGTTTGCTGTGTAACCTCAGAAGATGACTCTCACCACTGTAACCAGAGCTTCAGAGTGCTTTGGCTTCCCTCCTGTAGGAAAGGTCCAGATAAGACACTTAAGTGTCAAATGTAGAATCTCATGGTTTATCCACTCTCAAGAGATCTAAATGATGCTTTAGAAAGCAACTTTAGGCCAGGCACCAGTAATTCACGCCTGTAATCTTAGACACTCAAGAAGCTGAGATCTTTTGATCATGATTCAAAGCCAGCCCAGGCAGAAAAGTCCTTGTGAAACACTCATCTCCAATTAACCACTCCAAAATCAGAAGTGGTGCTGTGGCTGCAGTTGTGGAGCACTAGTCTTGAGCACAAAGAAGTTCAGGCGCAGCATCCAGGCCCCGAGTTCAAGCCCAAAACCAACAATAAAAAGAGTAACTTTAGCTTTGTATATCATCTTTACAATAAAAAGTCCTTTTGTTAAAAAATAAAGAAAAGTAACTTTAGAACTGGAGGATATTGATAAGTGGTAGAACCCTTGGCTAGAAGGCAAAAGTCCCTGGGTTAGATCTTCAGCACTGGAAAAAAGATAATTTTAAGGCAAGTGCTAGTGGCTTGTGCCTATAATCCTAGCTACTTGGGAGGCTGAAATCTGAGGTCCATGGTTCAAAGCCAACCTGGGCATGAAAATCCATGAGATGCTGATCCCCAATTAATTACCAAAAAGCCATAAACGGAGCTGTAGCTCAAGTGATAGCAAAAAGTTCAGGGACAATGCCCAGATCCTGAGTTTAAGCCCCAGGACTGGCACAAAAATATAGGCAATAAAATATAATAGAGCCAGGGTTTGCTAAAATGTGTGTTGACTATTTTTGGCCATAACTTAGTTAGAGGAGGCCCAGAACCTAAGGCCTATATAGTTGGGCCTAACTCTATTAGGCAGGACTAATCTCCTCATATTTGCTCTCTGGTTTACATATTTCCTATTTTCCTATACCCACTATACCTAATAAAGGATGCTAAAAGCTAAGTTGTGCCGTGCCAATTTATAGGATGCACCTGTACTAGTTAAAGCTAGTATCAGTTCTGATTGGTTGGTGCACTTGTTGTGCTATATTTTGAATATTACTTTTTCATTTAGAGCCCACATCCTACTAGCCTGTTCCTACATTCCAATGGAGAAGCCAACTGCATGCTTACTAACCAACAACTCCTCTGTCTTTGTCCACTTCCTTTCCATTCCTTTCCTTTCCTCCTTCTCTCAGACTCTAAGCAGAAATGACGCAGTAGATGTTACATTTAGTCTTAAAGGGCTCTACGATGACACCAAAGCTTTCCTGGAAGAAAACTTGGTGAGTGCAGGGGGTTGGAGCATGGGAGGGCAAAGCATCCCATGTAAAGATGGAGACAGTTTGTACCTAACTCAAGGGTACTGGAAACATGGGAACATTTTGCCTGCCCAGAAGTTTTGCTTTGTCAACCAGGATTGTCACTGATTTTATTATTTCATAGATAATGCTAAGTCATAGGGATTACATACCCTTGAAAGAAAATCTCTCCCTTGGCAAATTATCTCCCAGGTAGATTAGGCTAATCAAACGTAGAGTGTTGTTCTCTTCATACCTTATACAACATAAAAGAGTGAGTTCTGAGCTGCTTTATAGATCCCAAGTTTCTACATACCTCTTCCTCTATGTACAAAGAAGGCAATTTGAAATAAAGGGATGACTGGAGAAATCTGGGCTCAAATTTTAAACCTGTTACTTAATGCTTATATATTTTTAAGGCTGCCATAGCTAAGTATCAAGAACTTAGAACAACAGAAACGTACTGCCTTGCAGTTCTAAAAGCTAGAAATCCCAAATCAAGATGTCAGCAGGGTTGTACTCCCTCTGAAACTGGTAGAGAAAGACTTTCTTTCCTTTTTCTATTTCTGGTGGTTTGCTAGAAATCTTTGGTGTGTTTTGGTTTATAGCTCTATCATTCTAATCTGTCTTCAGCTTCACATAGCAATCTCTTTGTGTCTGTCTTACTGTCTTCTAAGGACATGAGTAATGTTGAGCTGGAGTCTGCCCTATCCAATATGACCTCAACAATAATTATATCTGCATTGACTTTAATTCCAAATGAAGTCATATTGGGAACTGGGACTTCAACATTTGAGGGGACACAATTCAACTCAAAATACTAGCTGTGTGAAGTAACTTCACATCTCTGGGTATTTATTTCCATAACTACAAAATATGAGTTACAATCTTTAGCAGTCTAGATTGTTGTGAAGATTTAATAAACTATTATAATCTAGTGCTGGTGACTCAAGCCTACCTACTCAAGACACTGAGATAGAAGGATTGTGGTTTGAAGCCAGCCCACGAAGAAGAGTCTGTGAGATTCTTATCTCCAACTAACTAGAAAAATGCTAGAAGTGGAGGTATGGCTCAAATGGTATAGCATCAGCCTTGAGCAAAAAGCCACAAAAGTTCTATTGAAAGAAAAGTAGATAATGAGGAAGGAAAGTAAGGCCAGGTTAGATTGTCTGTAAGACTGTCAGAGTTAAATATATAACTATGTTTCTGTGTTCCAAGCTCATTACCTACTTGAATATAAATAATCTTCTGAATTAGAGATTGTCTTAGAAAAATCTATTTTAATCTTCTATGACATTATTTGGAGTTTATACTGTGGGTTCTGGTGGCTACTATGGAACACTTAAGCTTGGTTTCCCAAAACTATGGAACAAGTCACCTGGAACTTGTTTTTAATTACTAAGAGAAAATGGCTAGGGGTTACAGCATAGCCTATTGAGGCGGGTCCTCTGTCAGAAAGGAAATATTTGAGGCAGTGTATCTCTAGCTCTCTTTCCTCACTTCACAAAATAGCTTTGAAATTATAGAACGTATGTAATACAGATTCCTCCAGCATCTAGCCAACTAGAACAGTGTTGTATGAAAGGTAGGATCTTGAGATATGGTTCTATTAGTCATTTGATCCTGAGCACTAAACTTCTTTGAGTCTGATTTCTCACTTATGAAATGAGAATCAAAGTATCTTGGTAAGTATTATAAAGCTATTGTGGAAGCTGGAATAACATTGTGTGCACAGTGCCTAACATACACCATGTGCTCAAAGCTTGGTAGCTATTATTCTAGAAGGACTCTAGGATGGCTCCAGGAACTTGAGGTGAAGTGTAGGACTCTTGTCCTAGACCCTAAGCTGTAAGGGAAAACTCAGTGCTAATTCATGCTGAACAAAAAAACTTTTACTTGCTAAACTGTGAGCATGCTCAGCCCCAAGAAGAATCCTACCTTTCTTGAAAAAGAAAAAAAAATGGATTATAGACCAAAGGAGCTATAAATTCTCACCCTCTAGTATCTTCCCCACAAGCAGGGACTGGTAGTAGGGAAGAGAACAAGAGTCTATGAAGGCAGGTGCTGGGCATTGGACACTCACTGATTTTCCTGTCTGTACTAGTTGAGAAATGCTGAAGATAACACCACACTACAAAATGCTCTAGATGCCATGAATAGAGAGTTTGAAAAACTATCAGAGATCGCTTGGATGAATCCTATCCTTGTTCCAGAGGTGAGTAACCTGGAAAGTTGGAAATAAAAAGGAAGAAAGGAATTTTCCCTTGATTCCTTACCTTTCCATGTGGGTCCCTACATAGTGCCTGATGTAATAGAGGGAGTTAGTCGCAGCTTTCAACTTCAACCTGGATGGGACATCCTGTTCCCCTTAAGAAGGCAGAAAACATGAAAAGTTAGATAACTAAGGGAAAATAACCAGAAAAAAAAGACCAACCCTATAGCAGGACATGTTCAAGAAAGAAAAGGGATGGACTCCAGTAGGTCACACCCATAATCATAGCTACTCAGGAGGCTGAGATCTGAGGACCTTGATTCAAAGCCAGCCCAGGCAGCAAAGCCCATGAGATTCTTACGTCCAGTTAACCACCAAAAACCTAAAAGTGGAGTGGTGGCTTGTGAGAAAGGAAGAATGAATGAAATAGAGAGAGAGAGAGAGAGAGAGAGAGAAGGAAGGAAGGAAGGAAGGAAGGAAGGAAGGAAGGAAGGAAGGAAGGAAGGAAGGAAGGAAGGAAGGGAGGGAGGGAGGGAGGGAGGGAGGGAGGGAGGGAAGGAGGGAGGGAAGGAGGGAGGGAGGAAAGGGAAAGAAAAAAAGCAAGAAAATGGAAAACAAGGAAGGGCAAGATTGTTTTTTTATGTTATTCTGACTGTAAACTTTCCCTACTCAGTACCTGCTACCAGTGCTTAAAGTTCATCTGGTTCATACCAGCACGGCCATACTAGCTGTTTACAGGCAACAACTGTTTAAGTGATGTTCAGGTCATATTGATAGTTAAATCTTCCAAATGCTATCTCTCCCTGCTGCTTCCGGCCTGTGACCTTGTCCCTGACTCCTGCCACTGTGAGGTTAGCAAGATCTTTCCAGTGCCTGCCTCAGCAGATATGTGGCTTAAGAGAAAATAAAGAATGGCCAGGCACTGGTGGCTCAGGCTTATGATCCTAGCTACTCTGGAGGCTGAGATCTGAGGATTGCAGTTCCAAGACTGCCTGGGCAGGAAGGTCTGTGAGACTCTTACCTCCAATTAACCACCCAAAAACCAGAAGGAGTTGTGGCTCAAAGTGATAAGAGTACTAACCTTGAGCAAAAACAGTTCAGGGACAGTGCCCAGGACTGACAAAAAAAAAAAAAGAATGGCAATAGCATAGTTATAAGGATGATGTCATTTTTGACAACTATGAGTTGTGCTTTGAGTTTGTGCTTTTCTCTAACTTTGAAGAATTATCTGTTTTTCATAAATTAAATAACTCAAATATGCTCACACATAATTAAATTATCTCTGTGTGATCTCTCAGTTTTTCTTAAAAATTCCTTACCACAGAAACATTCATTTCAATCTGTTAGAATCTCTGCCCCCTCACTATACTTCTTTCTGGTTCCAATACCAGTTATATGCATGTGAACAAGCTATGTACACATACTTAGACATGTGTACTGTCATTTTGGAGAACAATCCATATAAATAACATATCTTAAAAATGAAAACATTTTCTTGCATGTTTTTGCTGATGACCCAAGTACCTTAGGCCTTTTGTACTCAATATTCTTGATTAGTAATACTCTGGGGAAAGAAAACTTACTGTTAGAGAGTAAGAAAGGTAATCTCTTTATCCCCATTACATAATTACTTAGTACAGCTATGTCTTACCAAGCTCCTAAGCTAGGCAAATGGGATAGATATTAAAATAAATTAGACAAATAACAGTTTATACCCTGAGATCCTAATTTATATGGGAATCTCCCTGGCCTAGGACATAAGCTCTTTTCTGAGCTCCAGAAGGAGGCTATAAAGAAGATAGGCAGAGGGAAGCCAGCGACTTTGCTGGGGAAAACAAGATTAAGAGTCAATTATTCATTGGGCTTTTCAAGGCTTTGGTGGCAAGTACAGTTTTGTGCCTTTTCTTGAGGTTACTTCTGAAAGGTTAATTCTGAAAGCTGGTATACATAGCCAGAAGTAGTAGTATGGCATAGAGGGTAAAGTGGAAGTCAGAGCAGGAAGAGGAGGAAGATAAGTTTATACTTTTCTCCTAATAGAGAGGATTGGAGGTATAAATAATCCTGAAAGGAAGATGACCCCAATGCCTTGGAATATGTTTGGCTGGATTTTATGGCAAGAAAGTCAACCTCAGATTGTTATGCTGAGACTAATAGCATACTGATAACACTTTCTTAGGAGTGAGACTCAACCAGCAGGCTTACATTATCTGCAAAAAAGAGAGCCCATATTCATAATTAGAGATGTGGTTAGAGTCCTTTGCATTCTAGACTGGAAGTGGATAGCCTGGAAGGCCAGGTTTTTTTCCCTATAGGAGGCACTTGGTTAAGAGATTGAGCAGGGATTCATCAACTGTATGTATGAAAGAAAGAGAGGATTTTTCTAATTCATGCAAGTGTCATGAGCTAGCTAAGATACTGATCGCTTCACACTTCTAATCCCTGGTCATATGATTTCACATGTAATATTTAAATCTCCCTGAACCTCTGCTTTATTTCTAATATAAAAATTATATGAAACACTTTGGTGTATGAGAGTATTTTGAAGCTTATAGGAGAACATTTATTGACCTATCTAGCAAGGTACCTGGCAATGAGTAGGCTCTTGGTAATAATCAATTCTTTTCTCAGGATGTGTCCAGTGAGTAGGAGTGTCTCCCATATCTAGATAGAGAGTAGATCAGCCTGTATTGTGTAGCTCTCCTGTTCACCACCTTACTGGACCCATAGGAATTATTTGGAATGTTAAGTAACTACCATTTCAACCTTCTTCTTGCTTTTGTTTCCCAGGAAAAGTCTTCTGATACTGATAGTAGAAGCTTCAGGATAAAAGCTAAATTTCTCAAATTTGGGAAAAAAAAGCTAGAAGAGGAAGACAAGCCTAAAGCAGCCCCAAGATTCCATGGTTTTCTTGGTAAGTCTCCTCTATAAGCATAGAGCTCATGGAAAAATACCCAGTAGCTTGGGTGCCTCTAAGGAACCTGATGCCCCCATTTAAAATATTCATTGGTGTGGTAGTTATGGAGAATCCAAGTGGTTTTCAATATTAGTTAATGTCAAGCAGTCTCTTAGAAAATGTAAGAGTTAAAAAGTTTTATGGTACTAGTAGGGGGACAACTTGAGAAGGAATATTTCTATGTAGCACAACAATTTCTATGCACAACTGAAAAGAAAATGCAATCAAACAATTATTTTTCTGCTTGAATCATTTCTAAGCATAGGAAAAGGTTAAATTATCCATCTAAATACTTTCTGCTATGTATATAGCCAGTCCTTAGAAATAGGAAATAAAAGTTTTCTACAGATTTGTTTGATTTTGGTTCTATCTTGTCCTCCTTCATAATTGCTCTTAAGCATTTTTGGCAAGTCAATGTGAACTAAAGAAAGTTCTTATAGGTGTTAGTTGTGTTAACTCTGATATCTATAGTCTCTACTAAATCCAGAGCCCCAGACAACCTGAAAACTTATGAGATAATAGCAGTAGCAGGCATCAGAAAAAAGGCTCGATGGTATCAGTTTGTTTTGGTCTTGAAGAACTAAGAGTTCACCCAGATACCAAGAGAGAATATCTTGGAATAAGAGGTATTTTCCCAAGTATGGTCAACCTAGTTTGATTCCTTAAGAATCTGCCAGATGGTATTCCATGGTATTTGAGAGCAGTTGTTTCTAAAGACTGAAAGAACTGATATCTATTCCATAGAATATCAGGCTTTAAAAATTCTTCCCAGAAAAGGATTAGAGTTATCTTGTATTTTGTTTTTCTATTAAAATGTATTTTTTGTCAGTCAAGGGGCTGAACTCAGGGTTTGAGACCTTGTCCTTGAGTTTGTCTGCTTAAGGCCAGTGCTCTACCACTTTGAGCCACAGCTCCACTTCCGGTTTGGGGTGGTTAATTGTAAGAGTCTCATGGACTTTCCTGCCCAGGCTAGCTTTGAACCACATTCCTCAGATCTCAGCTTCCTAAATAGCTGGATTACAGGCATCAGCTACCAGTGCCTGGCTTAAAATGTATTTAGTTTCAAAAACTTCCTTCCTTTTGTGTTTAGCTCATATGGTATCAGCTGGCCTTCTCAATGATTCAGAGACGGTTGATAAAATAGAAGCAAACCAGTTTATCTCCTAATAGAATTTTTACTCTCTTTGAGGTTCACATATTTGAGCATCTGGCAAAGTACTAACCTTATTATTTCCATCCTTATTTTTTTCCTCTGAAGGGAATCTGTGGCATCGCAGATATCGCAAAGATGAAACAAAGGGTGATGATCTTCCAACATCATCAAGTTCTCAACTGTAGCCCTTGAGATCTGGAAGAACTCAAAGCACTTAGAATTCTACTAAAACTCTGAAAACCTCAATATAGGCTGGACTAAATTATTTCTGAACAAACATGAGCACCACCAAGAAAGACCCTCAAATTCCTTGCATTAATTGTCCCTGGACTTAATCAGGTCTCCTTAGAGGTTTATATTTTCTCATTGGCCAAAGATTCTTGTTCTGAGTTGTCTTGTTCAGTTCCCCTTCTCTTTGTGTATCTTGAGCAACTACTACAGTGTGTATTTGGATAAGCTCTTTCTGAATGGCCTGAGGTCTATAGGGATCCAAGGAGGGTACCTCATCAGGGAGTTTGGGAATGGCTTTATCTTACTGGCAGAGAAATTGTTAACCCAAATGAATGAATGAATGAATGAATGACTCTCAGAGAGATGAAAACATAGGGGAAGGACAGCTAAACTTGGTTGAGTTTCTTCCTCAATCCTTGCCAACTACAAATTGAAATTTCAAAAGATGTCCCCTAGTTGGGTCATTAAGATGATCTAGGTCCTGGGGGCTTTTCTGCTTGCCTGCTACAATGATTATTTGAAATCTTTCCTCTCAGACATGAGAGTCAATCTCTCTCACTTGCTAGCTTGCTTGCATTCTCATATTCTGTTCTCTTTCCTTTTACTCTCAACTCTTATTTTATAATCTCTTGCTCTCACTTTTTTCTCTCACATCCTCTTCTCTTACTTTCTCTCTCCTATATATTCTCTCTCTCTCTCTCTCTGCAAATATTTTTCCTTGTGTGCATGTATGTCATTGCACATGTTCAGGTGGTGCTCTGGTGGCTGGGTGGGTGCATTGGTTGGAATTCACCCCTCAGGGCAACCATACAGGCTCCCTTCCTGCTGCCTCACATGCCTCCATGGAGTTTCCCTGCATTTGCGCTGAATTTTTAACTAAATGTTTTGCCGCTGTGCTGCAGTATAGATTATATAGAAAGACATAAAGATGTATATGTATATATAAATATATTTTTAAGAACTGAAAATACAACTCAACCTCTAAGTGACCCTCTAATTTATTGTGCTAACCCAGGAATCTTTCCCTACTCCCATTATTCTGCACACACATACATCTCTGCCCTAGTTCTTGGTGGAGCTTCTAATTTTTGGTGCATTTTTAGTGTCTTAGAAGTAGCTGGGATCTATCTATATCCCAGTTGAATCTGACACCCACTTAAAATTCTGAACCAGGCCACGGAAGGGGAACAAAAATACTAATGTCCTACAGAAGGGGCTAGGAGGGCATATGCTGCCTTTTATGCTTTGTCCTGAATACAACATCAGCAATTGCCCCAATGTATACTGCCCTCTTCCCCAATAAAAAGACTACATGGAGCAACCAGATCTTGAGCTCTGGCTGCTTGGATGCCCAAGCTAGGGACTGTCTTACAATCAAGTCACAGCCTACACTCTTCTCCATATTGACTCAGTCTCCAAATTAACTTCAAAGCTCTCATCTTGTCCCTTTCCCTTGAGTAACAGAGGGCCAATCAGAATGACTAGAAAGAACATGGACCTGGGGAAATAAAAACTTAAAAGTCCATCGTGGTTCTAAAGTACTTGTGAAAACAAACTAAGCCTAAATTGCTCCAAATTCTAAATTGATTTTTTTAATGTATGTTCATAGTCAGACAAATCTACTCAAAACCCACCACCAGAGAGGTTTTCTCTATATTCTTCTTATACCCACACCTCATCCTCAATTCATATCTTTGGAGAAGTTGTCCCTTCCCACTATCAAAAGAAATTCAGAAAACTGGCCTCTCCTCACTTCTCAACTTAGTGTCTCAGTCCCCTGACTCAGTCTAATGGCTGGTTCATTGAGGTGCACAATCCTGACTCAAGCACTGGTTCTCAACTCTAGAAACACCAGCCTAACCCACTTAAACCAGCCACCTGTGTTCCACCTCTGCAGGGGTAAGGAGAAAAATACTAAAAAAAGAAAAAAAAAAAAAAGGAATAGTCTCCAAACGTCTGATGGCTGTGCCAGACCAAAAACAAAGTCCTAGCTCTACAACTAAAGAAGAAAGTCAGTGTGAAAATATGACAGAAAACATTTTTAAATTCATTTAAGCATCAAAATGTGTTAACTTAGAGTATCTGAGTGGGGAGTGTGCTGTTGCTGTGACTTTGGCTTTTTCTGCCTCACTTGTTTTTCCCAGGAGGAGGTATTCAATCTAATTAGCAAGATCTCCATTGTAGTTGACTTGGCTCCTCCTTGGCTGCACAAATTAACATCTGAACACACACTCACAGAGTTGGAAACCAAGTTGCATTCTTCTCAGAGGAACCTTTCCCAAAGGGAAAATTTCCAGACAAACTTAAGGAAATAGAAGGAAGTCTTATCTTAGCAGTGACTAGGCAGGGCTATGTCTTGTAATTATTTTGATCACTGATGATAGTGAACTGTAATAGAAATCCATCTCTTGTGCTTACTTTGCTGAAGTATTTACTATTGATCAATGTGCACTGTAATTCTGATATTGCTCTATTGTACCATCTGGATTCCCTTTCATCCTCTCTGTCCTTCCACCTGAGTCAGAATGATATTGAATCAAACCACCTGGATTTGGGACTAGAGCCAAAAATGGAGCCAAACTATTAGATAACAAGGCCCAGGAGCAGAAATGGCTTGCTAAATCACTCAGCTACCTTCTTGCTGAACACCTGCTCATGTATGTACTAAATTGCACACAAAGCAAGAAGTGATGGTTCTCTTCAGAGAGTTGCCTTGGCCATTGAGAACATAAGCTCCTTTCAGGACTTCATTGTAACTATGATTGCAATAATATGATTGTTCAGGTGGTGGGACCAGTCACCAAACATCCATCTCAGTTATGCCCAGAAATCATTAGGAGCCAAAGCTCTGAGGTTTGGTTGCATCTTTGATACCAGTTGCAAAAGAATTGCTAGGTGGGTAATTCCTGGTTGGAAGAAAAGTAGGGAAGGAAAAAGCTAATAGATTTGAGTTACCACTAATGACTTCTGGTGTCAATACTATAGGAGATAAGCAGTTATCCATAATAGGCCCTGTACTGGATTTTACATACAGGACAAGGGAAGAGTAAGGAAGAGATTCAGGTTAATGATGAAGTTAGAAGAAACAGCTCAAGTCAACATCATCTTCCCTCAGGACACAAATAGAATTTGTTTCATAACAAATAGAAACGAATACCAAAGCAACCAAACCATTCACACCATTCCATCTTATAAGGGACTTTGATTGGCTATATGGTTTGTGGAATTATATTTATTAATCTGCTAATCTGTAATTCATTGTTTTCTTTCCTGTGATTTTGTTTTTGTTGTTGTTTCCTCAGAGGCCTCTGCAAATAAGCAGGGCCAGGGGCTGGCTGGGGGAGGAAAATGGGAATAGTCATGGAATAACTGGAACAAAACAGAAAACAAGATCCACAAAGTGTGCCTATTCCTCTCCCCAAACCCCAAAAATGGAGCACCAGTCCTCAAAGTTAATGATGTATTGCTTCTTAAAATATTTTAATAAATGAATAAATATAACCAATGCCAGTGCCTCATCATTTACTTCAATATGGGGTGTTGAATGGGTAGTAGAAATAAGAGAATGTACTAGAGTAAACTTTCAAACTCTAAACATGTAACTATGTCAAATGAGGCTGGGCAACAGCAAGATTGAACATCAGACTTAATCATAATACTAAAAGAGCTTCCACAAGGAATCTAAAACATAGCTAAAACTCAACACAATAGTGTGGATAAATATCTGCTACTGTAATTGTCCTAGAAGCCAATTCTCTGCAGGATACAGATCTCAATAAATGAATTAGTTGGTAACAATGTTTGACAAGAAAAGTACTCATTACCATACATATGTAACTGTAACCCCTCTGTACATCACCTTGACAATAAAAAAATAAATAAATGAATTAGTTATTAGAGACATGAAGTGAGCCAGGAATACAGGCTAGGCTGTCAAAAGCACCTTGAAAAAATATCTCTATACCTCCATCACACAGTTTCACCATATAGCCTAAGCTAGCTTTGAATTCATGATCATCCTGTATCAACATTACAAGTGCTGAGATTACAGACATAAACTACTTCATTCAGCATTCTAATTTCAGAGCTTTCTAAGACTAATAGTAGTACACTTTCATATGTCAGCTTGTAAAAAAAAGCCAGGAACCTAGGGCTCATGCCTGTAATCCTAGAAACTCAGCAGGCTGAGATTTGGGGATTGCAGTCAGGCCAGGCAGAAAAGTCCATGAGACAGTTATCTCTAATTAACCACCAAAAAGCCAGAAGTAGAACTGTGGCTCAAGTGGTGCTACTCTTGAGCAAAAAAGCTCAGGGACAATGGTCAGCTTTTGACTTCAAATCACTGTGAGTGCTAGAGATGTAGCTTGGTAGTAGAGTATTTATCTAGCATATACAAAGCTCTGGGCTCAATTGGCAGCACCACAAAAGAAAAAAAAAAAGAAAAGAAGAAAGAAAATCAACATTGTGGTACTAGCATAAAGACAGATATCATATAGTAAATGAAAAAAAGGAATAGAATTATGAATTTCAAAATAAGCTTTTGTATTTATAGCTAATTTCCAAAAATGATACTGAAAAAAGGGGGAAAAAACAATTTTTTTCAAGAAAGGGCCTAGAAAAAAAACAACAATATCCACATGTAAAATAATGAAGTCAAGTGCTACCTCAGACATATATCAAAATTACCTCAAAATTGATTTGAAACAAAATGTAACAGCTAAAACTATTTTCAAACCTTATAAAAACATATGTATTAAAAAAATGGGAGGTGGAGTGATGGCTCAAAGTGGTAGAGCACTAGCCTTGAGTGAAAAAGCTCAGGGACAGCACCCAGGTCCCGAATTCAAGTCCCAGGACTGACAAAGGAAAAATAAAAACAAAAAAATTGAAGATGGGGTCTCACTATGCTGCCCACGCTGATCTCAAATATGT
The DNA here is from genome assembly GCF_019054845.1 of Dipodomys spectabilis. NCBI lineage: Eukaryota > Metazoa > Chordata > Mammalia > Rodentia > Heteromyidae > Dipodomys > Dipodomys spectabilis. The sequence goes on from NW_024870857.1 coordinate 1,295,751, forward strand.
GGGCTTAAATGATCCTCCTGTCTTAGCCTCCCAAGTAGTTGGAACTATAGGCATGTGCCACCATGCCCAGCTTCTGTATATATTTTTATTACCTTGAATTACATGATGATTTTAAGATGACATCAAAATTTTAAATGTCAAAAAGTAGATAGAGTTGGACTTTATTGTAACTATAAACTTTTATGTTTTGAATCACACTATGAAAGAAATGAAAAAAAATCTATATAATGAGAAGAAATTAAATATACATATGATTTACATAAGAATTCCTATAATTCAATAACAAAAAGACAAAGGCCCATTGTTTAAAAAACAAGTCCATCACAGGGATAGAGAAACACCCCTCAGCACAGACTCTCCTCAAGCCAGATAGCATCTGTCAGTCTGTCTGTAGAAAGTGAAAGTAAACATATGAGACATTCTGCCACATGTGGGATCCAATCTCTGATGTGGGAAAATGCTAGAGACAATCTGTCTTCAAGCCTTGGTTAGTTCCTATATAATGTATGTGGCAGAGTCAGGCCCATTTGAAACTTAACAAATGTGCCAGAAAGAAACCACCACAACAAGGCCCATTTTTTTTTAAAGAACAAAAAATTCTGGTACTGGTGTCTCATGTCTATAATCTTAGCTACTCAGAGACTGAGATCTGAGGATCAAAATTCCAAGCTAATACGGGCAGAAAAGTCCATGATTCTGATCTCAAATTAACAAGCAAAGTGCTGGAAATAGAGCTGTGGCTCAAGCGGTAGTGTACCAGCCTTGAACAAAAAAAAAACTAAAGGATTTTGCTCAGGCCCTGAGTTCAAGTCCCATTACCAGCACCAAAAAAATTAAAATTTAAATGTAAAAAATTAAAAACACCAAATATTTGAACAGATATTTCTCCAAAGAGGATACAAGAAAGTCCAATAAACTCATCAAATTGTAAGAATGACTTATTAACCATATAATTTCCAGTGATTGTTTTCCCAAGCAATGATTCATTAAAGACCTTTTAAACTGTTTTTCAAAGTGCCTGCAACCATTTTATATCCCACCAACAGCATTTGAGGGTCTCAATTCCTCCACATTCTCTCCAACACTGGTAATTTTAAAAATTTATATGCAGTGGGTGTGAAATTGTGGTTTTTATTTTCATTTACCTGATACCTAATGATGTTGAACATGTTTTCATGTGTGGCACCATGCCCAGTTTCAGATGTACTTCTGCAATAAAGGCACAAAATAGTAAGATTCAAGCAATATTCAGATTCACAGCAATACCTATCAAAGTCTCAATGTCATTCTCCACATAGATAGAACAAATCGAAACTTTCATATTCAAGCATAAATAACCCTAAGTAGCAAATACAGTCCTGAGTGGAAAGGGAAAAAGATTGAGAATAAATTATTCCTAAACACATTGCAACTATTGTAAATAAGGTGTAAAAAAATCTCAGTGAAGCTAGGTGCTGGTGGCTCACATATATAATCCTAGCTACTCAGGAAGCTAAGATCTGAGGATCACAGTTCATAGCTAGCCCAGGCAAAAAAGTCAGTGAGACCTTTACCTCCAATTAACCACCAGAAAACTGGAAGTAGAGCTATGGCTCAAAGTGGTAGAGAGCTAGCCTTGAGCAACAAAGCTCAGGAAGAGAGCCCAGACCCTGAGTTCAAGCCCCACAAGTGGAAAAAAAATCTCAATGAAGCTGAGAAGCTGAGAATGATAGCTCATGCCTGTAATCCTAGCTATTCAGGAGGCTGAGATCTGCAGGTTGCAGTTCAAAGCCAGTCTTATCTTCCATTAACCCTCCTCAAATAAAAAACAGAAGTAAAGCTATGGCTCAACTGGTAGAGCACCAGCCTTAAGTTCAAACCTTAGTACTTTTGTGCATGTGCACACACACACACACACACACACACACACACACACCACACAATCTCAAAGTTGTTGATCAATAAGGGGCATGGAAAGACAAAATGATAGGGAGAGTTATTCTGAACACAATATAATGTATGACCATCTGAAATACCATGATACATACTAAAAATGACAGGAAAGTAAAACAGGCTGTACTGGGGAGAGGGCTGGATTACAGAGAGGGGTGGGAAATGGCCAATAAACAGGGACAATGATGAATAAGTTCTATGGAGTTCATTTGCATGTATGAATAATAGAACACTGAAATGTGGAATTTTTTTCAGAAGTAGAAAGGATGAGGGAAAGTGACATAAAGGGTTTGAACAGGATGTATTACACACTGTATTGTAAGGAAATGTCATTATAAAACCTTCCTTGCACAATGAATGTTAATAAAAATCATTAAATAAATAAATAAATAACCAAAGTAACAAGATTTAGTTCTAGTCCTAATAGCTATCTTAATTCTGAAGTATTGGTTAGTACCAAATAAATTTTGAGGCATGTGCAAACAACAAAAATGACTAATGGTTTCATTAGCACTTAGAGTTGAAAAGGGAGGATAACTAAGTTGATTTTTCTATAATATGAAGCTCCAAAATTTAAAACGCAGGAGAAAGATACTTATTTTTAGTGAGGTTGCAGATTTACAAATCAGCTTTCAGTTCTATGCTTTTAGGACAGTTCTTCAAAGTTAGGTATGCCAGCAGAATCACTGCCAAATAGCTCAGATCTCTCTGGTTATACCCTTTAATTATATTTCAAAGTGTGGCATGGGGCAGGAGGGAGCCTAATGGTACCTGGTCTTCAAAGCAAAGCAAGTTGTGAAGGGTAATAGGAAAGTAATTCGAAATGGACAGAAAGCACTGAGATACCCAGATTTGTGTGTGTGTGTGTGAGAGAGAGAGAGACAGAGAGACAGAGAGACAGATAGAGACAGAGACAGAGACAGAGAGAAAGAGAGCATTGGCACCTAAATTCAAGGCCTGGGCACTGTCCCTCAATGCTGGCACCTCTACTACTGGAGCCACACCTTCACTTTAAGCTTTTTGGTTGTTATTTGGAAATAGTCTCACAGATTTTTCTTTATGGGCTGGCTTTAAAAATTGACCGTCAGAACCAAGCCTCCTGGGTAGCTTGGATAATAAGCATGAACCACCAGTGCCTAACTCCCCAACTACTTTTCATCCTTATACTCCTACCCCCTATTCCATCAGAAAAAGTGATGTGACCAGCATTATATGGGGAGTCTCAAGCCAGAATTGAAGAGGTATTTCTCCATAGTATCTTCATTGATGTCCATCCCAAGAATAATATTCAAAATATTTGACAGGTGGTACCCAACAGACATAGACCAATCAAGACAGTTGCCACTCACAATACTAGATTCTTTACAGTAGAATGCAATGATACACACCTGTAACCACAGCTATTCAAGAGGATGAGACAAAAGAATCAAAAGTTTAGTGCCAGCCTGGGGAAACTTATTGTGATCTTATCTCAATATAAAAATACAAACCTAGCTGCTCAGGAGGTTGAGATCTAATGATCATGGTTTAAAGCCAGCCATGGTAGGAAAGAAAGTCTATGGGATTCTTATCTCCAAGTAACTATCAAAAACCCAAAAGTGGAAGTTTGGCTCAAATGGTAGAGCATCAGCCTTGAGCAAAAAAAAAAACACTAAGGGACAGTACCCAAATCCTAAATTCAAGCCCCAGTACCAGCACAATTAAAATAAAATAAAATATAAAAGGCTAGGGATATAGCTAAGTGACAGAGAACTAGCCTATGCAAGGCCCTGGGCTCAATCCCCAGCACCATACATACAAAAAAACGGAGTCCTAAAGGTCTACTGCTGGGTCAAACATTACTTGTTGTCTATGAGGAAGTCCTAGAAAAAGAATGAAAAAGTGGCTTCTGACATAGAGGATGTTCAACTTCTAGCAAATGGATGTAACTATCCCAGTACACATCACTCTGAAGATTGGATTGAGAAAGACAAGAGATTCCTTAGGTTTTATGAATGAAATATTGGACAAGTAGTTGATACTTGCATTTGTGGGACATCTTGCTCATTTCACAGCTAGATATTCCTTGTCTTAGCAGAAGAGCAAAAAAAAAATTTTTAACTCTAGAGCTTCAGACTTTAAAAAAGCTGCCTAATTATGAATGTGGGGCTACATGTGGATTCAAATCCTTACCCTACTTTTCATTATCAAAGAATTAAAGAAATTTAGCAACTAGAGATTAGGACCAACTAGTATTTGCCCTATAACACTATCAGCCACTTTAGCTCTGAACACTGAGGACTACTTTGTGCATGGGGGACAGCGAGGTAGAGAGGGAGATGCTTTCTTTTCAAACTGAGCACCATTCATAGGATCTTCCTTCTATAGACCCATCTAGCAATTTGTACTTAGTGTGATTTCTCTTCCCACGGCAGGAAAACTTTCAAAGAACTGAGAAAACTAGTTAAGCTAGTCCTTGAAACATAGCCTTTACAGGGCAGGAAAATTAAGTGCTTTAGTTATACATGTTATTAATTGCTTTAGTTATACATGTTATTCCTGAGCAATAAGAGGGGGAGTGAGATACTTTAATAAACAGTGTTTTTATTGAATTTCTAGACAAATATGACAGCAATGTCTTCTTTTCATAAAACATTTAGATACAACATTGGAAATTTGGGAAAATATAAAACAAACTAGGAAAACGAGGAAAGGTAAACAAATGACAAATTCAAGCACAGAATAAATCCAATATATTTGCTTTTTTTTTTTTTTTTCTGGTAACAGGCTACTGCCAGAGTGCCAAGACCTCATTCTTATCAGTCAGTGTGTAAAATTTCCTCCAGGTCCGCCATTTCCAAGGGGCCTATTTTAGCAACTTCATAATATACCCTGCAAAAAGAAAGGGGGCTTGGTTCAGTGTATAACAGGCCAAACAGACTTCACTGACAAAACATAGTGCACTTGGTTTCCTATCTTGTTTTATCTCTAGAGTTGAAAGAAGGTTGAAAAGTGTCTGGATCCTCAAGTGAGATACCTCTTACCCTAAAGTTTTAAAGCTTTCCCATAAATGAGCACAAATACAACGTGGATAGAGCTTGGTACTTACTGGCTACAGTACTTGTTATACACAGTCTTGAACTCGCTGTACGGTTGTAAAGTCACCAGTACATTCAATTTCCTGACCAGACAGCGAAGGTCAGAGACCTTATAGCCACTGTGATGTTCCAGAGAACGAATCTAGAAGAAGCAAAAACAGTTACTTCTACTATAGTAAGTATACCTTACCTCTATCTATGCTGTTTCAAGTTCAAACTCCCCACCTGTGGTTTAGGCAGGGATGATATTCAAAATATTGCAAAAATTTATACAGTATAGACACTAACCCATAATTTAGGGTAAAGGGAAAGGAAGCCTTTTTCTGCCAAGTGTCATTTGGATATTTATAATACTATTTGCAGACCATACCAAAGTTATCAATACAGGCTCCAGGAAGACAAGCCATAAAAAGCGTACATGTTAGGCTGGGAATGTGGCTTAGTGGCAGTGTGCTTGCCTAGCATGCATGAAGCCCTGGGTTCGATTCCTCAGTACCACATACATAGAAAAAGCTCTGGCGCTGTTGCTCAAGTGGTAGAGTGCTAGCCTTGAGCAAAAAAGAAGTTTAGAGACAGTGCTCAGGCCCTGAGGAGTTCAAGCCCCAGAACTAGCCAAAAACAAAAGGCGTACATGTCTATCCCATACTTGTGCCCAATAATTTCTGAGGCTGTACATAGCTGCAGGACAGATATTCTCCACCCTTCAATTCTAGGGAATTTCTGGGATGACTATATGCACACATACCATTTATAGGATAGCCCTGGTTGCAAATGTTCATAATGAACTAAAATCCACTAAAGTCATAAAGAAATAAACTGATCTTATTTCATTTCATTTCATTTTTGTGGGTCCTGAGGGTGGGGGTAATCCCTGACCACTTTTGCACAAGGCTAGCATTCTGTCATTTGATCCACAGCTCCATTTCTGGCTTTTTGGTGGTTACTTGGAGATAAGAGTCTCCTTGACTTTCCTGCCCAGGCTGGCTTCAGACCATGATACTCAGATCTCAGCCTCCTGAATAGCTAGGATTACATATGTGAGCCATTGGCACCTGGCTCTGGTATTATTTAGTCACTCTTAGACCTAAAGCCAATGACCAAGCAAACTGCAGAACAAATTCAGAGTCCCAACTTAATTGGAGACTATTCCTCATCTCTAATTCTGACATCCATCATTCCATACATTCACTTTCTTACTTAACCATAAGACTGACTTATATGAGATTGACAATTTAATTAAAGATTCCTAAGTAGGGCATTAAAAGCCTGGTACTGATCCAAGCATTGTATGTTTTCTAGTTAATGTAATTGCCACAACAACTCTAGAGATATATACCATTTATACTCCCTATTTTACAGATGAGGGAACTAGAACAGGATAGTTTAAGAACCTTAAAAATAATAAAATAAAATAAAAAAAGAAAAAGAATGTCTTATATGGCAATGCTTAAGAGGAAAGGTTCTAGAGGCAATCTGCTTCAGTTTAAATTCAAACTCTAACAGCATGGACTGGAGCCAGTTATTTAACCTCATAGTGCTTCAGGTTGCAAATCTGCCAAATGAGGATCATTATAGTAATTATACCATGATTAAACAAATATGTATTAAATTTATTCAATCCTATCATATAATATGCTTGATGGGCAGAGATAGGAAGAGGCTTTATCTATAAGCCAGTGATTTTTTTCCCCTAAACTGTCTTATTTTTCCTTAACTCTTTTTTCTCTAAGTATCTTATGTAGAAGTAGTGATGAGGATTAAGAAGCCCATCAATTTGGAACCCTTTACCTTTTGTCTGAGACACTGCTATAAAAAACAAAAAATAAGGTTCTCCTAAATACAATTTTAAAAATACTACCATCTACAAAGGGAAGTCACTAGCATGCTGATCAGATGACTAACACAGTATGGTGGGCATGTTAATTATATAGCTCCCTTCCATGGTCACTTAGGCCCACAATGCTTCATCTTGCCTATAATAGCCTAATCCCTAGTGTTTCCACTTTAGTCTCCCTCATCCCTTCTATTCTGCCATAGCAGTACTGTTTTCAAATCCCAAAACATGAACATGTTACTTCCTTTCCTAAAAGAATGCCTTAATATAGAGTGGGTGTCTTGATGTTGGAGTATATATAATTCAGTGGTAAAATGCTTGCTTAGTATGCATGAGGCTCAGGGTTTGATCCCTACCACCATTTTTTAAGTTAAAATGAGTACTCTTAGCATAACATACAAGATCCCATCAAATTCCATACCCTCACATTCTGGTGTCATCATTCATCCTTATTAATGGACCCTTTGTTCTAATAATAGAAAAAGTGCTATTCTGCCACAAACATCACAGTCCTTCTTCAGTGCCTTCTGTCTTTTTAATTATTACTCCCTCCACCTCAGTTGTCTTATCTCATAAGTTCCTACTCATCTTTCAAGATCCTGCTCACAGTCACCTTATTTGTTTAGTCTTTCTTATCTGGAAAAGAGAGTGTAATAATACAAAGGGCTGTGTATGTGAACTATCTGAGTTCAGATTAGGGCCAGCATTCAGCTGATACTCTCAGGTTTATCCAGAAATTATGAGAAAATTGGATTGGGGTAGAGGAAAAATCACAGAAGACAGGAGTCTGATCAAGATGCATTGTACACATAAATGGATATGTTAAATTGAAATGCCCTTGTAACAACTATTTAATGATACTAAAAATTATTTTTGAAACACTGAGATATTTCTATCTTAGTTGGCACAGTGGCTGCCCTAAGCCACACATCCATCCCCTTTAGAGCCCACTAAGAGTCCAAGGGTCAAAACTTGGTTCAACATGGGACCTCTAAGACCAAAACTTCAGAGTTAGGGACACACAATTTTCATTATATAGATTTTTGAGTTCTAAATTTAGTTCCATCTCTCATTAGTTGTATAAACATAGAAGTTATTTCTTATCTATAGATTAATTGTAATAGTACTAATCTTGTGGGGCCGATGCAAGGAGTTTAATATATAATGTGCTTAGATCATTCTCAAATACTCCATAAGTGCTAATAACCGTTATGACTTTACTTTTCAACAAAATCATTGCCATTTATTAAATGCTCCCTCTGTTCTCAAAAATTTCAATATGACTTGTTCAGGCTCACACAACTTTTTTCATGGTTCTTTTTCAGCATGCAGAGGTTTTTCCCATCAGCCATGGCTCAGGGCTTCTAGACAAGATGGATTTAACAATGGTTGGATAGGAGCTGCTAAATTTGTGAGCATAATCTTTTTACTCAAATTGCATGTTGTGTAGCCATAAGAATTTAAGGTTCTTTAAAATTTCTTTAACTTTTTTTATAAAATTACAAAAGCAGCAAATATGAGTTTCACTTGTAGGTGGCTACAGGGTTTTCAAGGAATTCCTCTTCAGAAAACAACAATAATAGGTATGCCTCTGAGCACATTGCTATATACATGGACAGTTACTTTCACTATTTTATATTCTTTGGGCCAATTCTTTCCAAATCTGGCTCCACCAAAGTCTACTTTCCATCATACAGGATAAATTATACATGACTTTAGGCATTCATACACAGTGAGATCAAAGGAGGATATTCTTAGAGGAGGAACACAAAGATGCCTGTGTATCTCTGATCATATAAAGTATTTAGCGAAACAAGAGGTTTTTTATTGTTGTTTCTGTTTATTTTCTTTTTGTCTTGTTTGTTCATTTATTTGTCTTGTCGAGAGGAGGAGAGGGCACAGAAGTGGAGAGACAAAGGCTGTACAAATGCAACAGTGGTACTCATTAGACACTATATTGGAAATGAACCATACAAATTGCAGGTAGAGACAGGAGAGAAAAACTAGGATATATCAAGGGAAGGGGTGATATTTTCCAAAAAGAAATGTATTCATTACCTGACCTATGTAATTGTAAATAAAAATGAAAGAGGCCTATTTTTCTCAGAGACCTGCAAGGGACAGGGGTAAAAGGGCTCACCTCAACCTCATGAAAAACACATTAACTTCACATTAGTCTGTTTTACAATATTAGGTTTTCAGAGAGGGACATTTTTCAGAGAAGGATATTTCTTCTGAAACGAAGAATACTGTGACTTAGAAAAATATAATAAAATATTTCAATACCACTGCTGCAGAAACTTATGTCCATAAGTTGTCCAGGTGTTAAAGAATTCCTGAGAATACATGGCAGATTTGTCACTATGAACTTCCCCATAGCCTTAATTTACACCCTACCCTTCTTCCTATCAAACCTATTTACCAAGTGTCCAAGATTCTTCATGCAGAGGGCCAGGAGGAAAGATCCAGCTGCTAGCTTGGAAGCCCTCTCAGGGATGTAGTGACTTTCTTGCAGGGTTATCTCACAGATGTAGCGGGACAGTGTCAGTGTTGTCATGCTGGACTGGAGACACTAAAGGCAGAAATAAGACTGGTTCAACAATCTATTTAGAAGAACAGCATCAGGCAAAAGACCTCTTCTCCAATTATCCTACCTCAGGCTCTCTGCTCAAGCAATATATCTCTCCTGCCAGAGCCAAAGCACAGATTCTGAAATTGGCATTGGGATTTGCAAACTTTTAGGGGATTTTGTTTGGGAAGGAAGGCTATTACTGGGTTTTGAACTCAGGACCTTGTACTTGCTTAGCTTGCTGGGTCAGCTGGTGCTTCATCACTTGATCCACTCTTTCAGCCTTGCTTTTTGCTTGTTATTTTGGAGTTGCAATTGCATGGACTTTTCTGCCTAGGCAGGATTCAAACCACAATCCTCTAGATCTTGGCCTCCTGAGCAGCTAGGATTATAGGAATGAACCACCAGCACCTTGCCAATTTTAAGGTTTTTAACCAAATTGTCACATGTATACCCTCTCTTCTGTAGGAGTTATCTACTGAATAATCAAAGTCTCCTAACTTTGATTTTGCCACTGATTCCTTGTTCCCTGCTCCAGAACAGCTCTTTCCCCTTTTCTTGTTTGAAAAAAAATTAATCTATAACACAAACAGATACAAGTACACAACATATACTTGTAGGATACAATGAGTAATTATGAAGTGATAGTCCTTGTAACCAATAATCAAGTAAGGAAAGAGAATATTGCCCATATTCCCCTAAAACTTTTCATGTGTCCTTTTCTGATCAAAGGCTGTTTTCTTCTTTCCTTACTCTGCCCTTATCTCAAAACTTCACAGACACACCATACTAATGCTGCATAAAGATTGCTAACACCATACCAATGCTTTCATAAAGACTACTAACTTTTAACCAAAAGGGTTGGCAGCTATTCTGGATATAAAGAAAACCTAGAAGTAGAATAACAATGTGTTTTTGTCCTCTTACCATAGCATATCTTCGCAGAAAATGATAGGCAACGGGAATATTGATGTCATAGTCAAGGTTTGTTAGAATGCTGGCTTCCATAGCAAGCATATCTTCTCGTTGATAAAGGTCTTCACAGATGTACAGGAATTCCTTCAAAGAAGGTGGATAGGGTTCCTATAGATGGAGAGGAAAGGCAGTTACAACCAAGAAGACAGTTTTAGATAAAAGGCCAAGGAGGACAAAGGTAAAGTATATGAGGTAACCATTATTTTGGATCTTTGGAGCATCTCTGAGGGCTGACTTCTGGTTGCTCTGGGTTGCCTTACAGAAATAGAAAGCCAGAGAAATGAGAGGAAGGCCTGTCCAAAGACTGAACTACCACCAGAGGAATGACAAGTCCTGTTGGGGTGGTCTCTTACAGTGTGAGAGTAATATAAGAGGTCTTGAAGTAGTGATCTGTCATCCTGGTCAGAACAAGGAATGAAATAACTAAGGACTGTTGGAGGAGAAGAAAGTAAGAAAGACATAGAAAACTGAGGTAGTGATGGAGAGATTGCTTGGGGTGGAACAGGTAGGGGCTAAGTATTGGAAGAACCACTGTTCTGGGAGCCCTGGCCTATGCCTTGTTCTCTGAAGGTTAAATATTGGTTTGGGAGAGATCAGGAGGAGGCAAGAAGACCACTGACCCTTTTCCTTATTTGGAGCTCACTGACAAACTCAGTTTTCTTTCCCCATCTCTGTTTCTTCTCCTCCCCTGCCCTCTTGGAAATGACTTGATCAGGTTCATAACTACTTCTTCCTTTCTTCTCTTTCCATCTCCACACCTCCACTTGTGAAAGTCTTTCAGTATTTCTCAGCCCTATAAGAGGAAGTCATCCTTTTGACATAGAACTTAGTAGGTGCCCTCTGTCATGGCTACCAGAGGAAGGGTGATCCTGGTGCCAAGATTTGCCTAAAAAGGGCTCCTCTTTCTCTTCCTCCTACTCCCTTCCTTTTTCTGTTGAACAGGGCTGAACTCAGAGGCTGAAGTATAGGATATATCTTCAAGTGAAAATAGGGCAGCAGCATAAAGAGGGAAAGAATAAAGAGGAAAGAGGGGGAGGGAACAAGTAGAGCAGGAGGAGTCAGCAAAGGAGAGAGTAAAGGTGCCAGAATAAAAATAAAGAAATCTGGCTGTAAAGTTCTTCAAACTCAACAGAAATTGCTCCCTTCCTGCTCCTAAACCTTAAAGTTTCATACAATTTCATAGTATAAGTGAAGGAAAAAATGAGAGTTAAACAAGATTACTAGCACCCAGGGAAGAGGAAGAATCAGACAGGTTAGGAGGATAGACTATGGTCATGAATAAAAGGCCAGCTGCCCACTTTTATAATACTACTTCAAAAATAATTATTGCACATGAACCGTTTAGACTCACTACCATCTACACCAAACCATTTACCATTAAATATCTCCTGCATTCTGATTTGGAAATGTTTTGTTATATATGTAGATGAAGATTCTACTAGTTGAGAAATAGAGTTGGTGAAGCAAGAAAGTCAAGGGCAGAGAATCATGGACCAAAGGAAAATTTTAAATACTCATTTAATTAGGCTCATCCATATAAGACACCTTTGAAGATGAAATAAAAAAACTTTGCTGATGCCTGGAAACAAATAAACCACTATTAACAGCCAGCATCAACTTTTCTGCTTTGAGGAAATAGAAAAAATACAGAAAAATATTTGTATAATTGAATACTCAGGTAGATACAAGTATATACAAATACATGCACATATGTGTATGTATACATAAATACATGTATTCATTCTCTGTTTTAAATAGACATACGATGAGTTCTTTCCAGAGCCTTAGGGACTGAGGCTTACCTCAAATTTTGTTGCAATAAAAAAGGCAGTAGAACCAAGAAGTTGTAAATTCTCCTTCTTGCACAATGACGTTGTTAAGTAGTGATCCACCAGCTTTATTGCCAAATACAAGGTCTCATGACTCATCTCAAAGTTCATCTGGAAGCATATACAAACAGGACACAAATCTGCACATTGTCTAGCTCCCTGTCTATGGTATCAAGGACAGTCTTAAGCAGCTGTGATTCTGTCAAGAATGTAAAAGCCTCCCCAGCTAATTATCTGCATGTATCCCTAATACTTTTGAGGACCATGACACTATCTGTCTTTACACATTTGGGCAGGTGATCACTCACAAACCAGAGAGATTCTCTGCCTTCTCTGTGAGTAATCTGAGTGAACATGCCCTCTCTTCTTCATCTCTTATACTCAGATTTCTGCTTTCTCCATTTGTTAGTAATTTATATAGTAAACTCTCCCCTGAGAAATGTATTTCTTTAGTTCTGAAATCCAGAGGCTTGTTTGCTTGCTTTTGTCCAATCTAGATATACTACTAGAATCGCTCAATTGGGTACAAGTACTGATAGTACAGCTTGGAAGATAAGTATAGGATAGGAGAAGTCAGAGTGGGGTTAAAGCATTAACAATATACTCTCTTCTTTCCTTTTCTTATTGTCTTGTCTTCCTTGTCTTGCCTCTAGCAACTATAAGAGCCCTTTTCCTGTAACCATAGTTCCAGGCTTTATGCTGGCTCCAACGCCTTTGTGTGAATCAGAAAAATAAAACTGTCTAAATTGGGTGAATGAAGCTTTTCAAGCTCATATCTGATTAAATAGATAATATCTTTATAGAAATTAGTAAAAGGTGTCTCAGGGTACACAGCCATTACAATGGGAATATACAGGTGGGGAAAAACAAAGCCATTAAATTTGTTTCTACTCAATCACACTGGCTATTTTTGTCTGTGTACACAGGAGTCACATCAGTCCTTAGTGATACTTCTCACTTATAACCAATCAAATTCTTAGGCTTCAAGAACTTATAAAAGCTGTCTTCATCTAACATCTCAATTGACGTGTTAATGCTCTTAACATTTCCACAAAATATGTAAATTACTAGCCCCTGCCTTAAAAACCTCCAGATACAGCCTACTCGCTCTTTCAATGGCTTTAATGGAAAATTCTTCCATATGTTGAGTGAATTCACTCTCCTTGCAATCTCTGCTTCACTGGACCTTCATTTGTATACCATACCGTGAGTGCCAGTACTGGGGCTTGATCTCAGGGCCAGGGAATTATCTATTAGCTTTATTCATTCAAGGCTGCCACTTGAGCCACAACTCCACCTCTGATTTTTGATGGTTAGTTGGAGATAAGAATCTAATGGACTTTCTTGCTAGGCTGCCTTTGAACTGCAATCCTCAGATCTCAGCCTACTGAGTAGCTAGAATTACAGGTGTGAGCCACTGGCTTCTGGCTTAAGCCCTTCTTATTCACTATCACCTAGATGACCCCAAAAAAAGGGTTATTGAGAAGCACTAGAGAAACAGATGTATGTTTGCATAAGCAAATGAGAAGAGAAGATGGCTGGATAAAATTTAATAATATACATATTAAATTTCTGATCAAATATTAAAAAGGAATTCTGTCATGGGATATGGTTTTAGATTTTTTCAGAAATTTGTATGCTTCTTATTACTACTTTAGTAAATTAGCATGCATCCAATGGCATAAAGCAACACAAATTCATTACACTATAGCTCTGAAAATCAGAAGTCCAAAATGGGTCTCCCTGTGATGAAAATCAAAATGTCAAACAGATCTGTATTAACAACTTTCTAGAAGTTGTAGTAGAGAACCTATTGTTCTCTAGCTTCTGAAGGCAGCCTACATTCCTTAATTTGTGGGCTCCTTCCATTTTCAAAACAGTCATAGCCAGATTTCTTAAATAACACCATGTTCTCTCTCCCTTTTCTATAGTTAAGGACCATTATGATTATATTGAGCCTATTCAAATGATCTAGGATAACTATTCTATCTCAATTTCAGCTGATTAGTGACTTTAAGTCCCCTTTCTTATGTAAAGAAAAAGTTTCACAGGTTCTGAGAATTAGGACATAGACACTTTATTTTCCATACTATCCAAAGGAATGTCTTAAGAAAAGGACAAGAAAGGGGGAACCAATTCAACAGCAATACTCATAAGACAATATGTTGGAAATGATCTGTACAACTTGGGGTAGACCAGGGGAAAGGAAAGAGGGAGAAAAATGAGGGAAGGGGTAACAAGTTAGACAAGAAATATACTTACTACCTTACACATGTAACTGTAACCCTTCTGTACATCACCTTGACAATAAAATTAAAATAAAAAAGAAAGGGATAGACATTGTTCAAGAAGGCAGTAAAAGCTACTATCTTAAGTACCAAAAAATGATGTTGGGTAATTACAAAAACTGGAAATTAAAGATAGTAGGAAAGGAAAATAGAGGGTCATGACTCTGCAAATAAATGGCACAGTCAGTATTTATATAGCTTCCTTCTAGTATCCCCACATAAGAACATGGCCACTCATAACACTATTTTCAGTATTAACATCAAAATATGTGGGTAATATCTGAATGTGCTTATAATATATTGACTTTTTTAAGGGTACTGGGGCTCGAATTCAAGGCTTCATACTTGCTAGGCAGGAACTCTACTATTTGAGCCATGTCCCTAGTCCTTTTTGATCTAGTTATTATTCAGCTTAGGTCTTACATTTTTGCTTGAGCCATCCTCAGATTGTGATCCTTCTACATATACCTCCTGCTTAGCTGGGACCACAGACAAAATCCACAACATCTAGCCTAATTGTTGAAATAGTGTCTCACTAACTTTTTGCCTGAGATTGCCTTGACCCTCCTTCCTCCCAATTTCTATCTCCTAAGTAGTTGAAATTTTTCCAATAGTTACAGTAATTTTCCCTCCTTGAATGTAAAATAATACCCTTCTAAAATAATTATACAAATTGGAATTACCTGAGAGTAGTGTAATCCTTCTGGTGGCAGCTCTTCAGTTATGAAGATAGTTACTATAGCTCCTATAAATCTTCCTCACCTCAGACCACATAACTTGACTTTCACTGTGTATTATATAATATGGTTTCCATTGTTCTCAGCACTAGCCTTCACATTAGAATCTTTGTGCCAATTTGAAAAAAGAAGTAGTGATCCAGGTAATTACAAGCATCCAAAGGACAAACAGTATTATAGCAATATTCTCTCCCTCTCTTACAACTGCTTCTACCAAAAGCATTCTTCCCAGTCCTTCATTAATAACTGTTTCCCTATCTGGAGAAAGATCTGAAGAAACAAAGGGGAAGTCATAAAACTATAGAACATATAAAAAAGTGCTCAGTCTTGGACTGACTTTAAAAATCTGATTAAAACATCTAATCTAACTCAAAGAGCATCTTCTATGAAGATGAATAAAATGGGTAAATCAACCAGCTATATGAAAAATGTTAATTTTTATGGAGAAAAATTTTTAGAAATCAGCAAGTATCTATACCTATATAACCTTTCCATTCTCAAGAACTGGAATAAACTTCTCAAATTGTATATTTTCAAGATCTAAAAAAACATAAATCTATGAAAACAGAATCCTTTGGAATAAAGGAAGACTAGTTCTGATAAAAATTAGTCATTTAATTTTTTTTTAATGTGAGATAAATGGGCAATGATGGCTCATGCCTATAAACCTAACTACTCTAAGGATACTGAGATCTGAGAATCAAGGTTCAAAGCCAGCCTTGTCAGTAAAGTCCATAAGACTCTTATCTCTAATTAACTACAAAAAAGCAGAGTGGCAGAACACCAGCCTTGAACAAAAAAGCTAAGGTACATTGCTCAGAAACCAAGTTCAAGCCCCAGTATAAGCACCAAAAAAAGTGTAATACAGTGGACTTCATATTAGATAATGCCACAAACCAAATAAATAATGCCACAAACCAAATAAATAATCCCAAAAGCTACCTCTAGAAATTCTCCCAAAACAGAAATTTAAGATGGTGAATAAAAACTTGAGAGATGCCTGGAGCCAGTGGCTCATGTCTGTACTCCTAGCTACTCAGGAAGCTGAGATCTGAGGATCACGTTTGAAGCCACCCTGGGCAAGAAAGTTCATGAGACCCTTAACTGCAATTAACCACCAGAAAACCAGAAGTGATGTTGTGGCTGTGATAGAGCACTAGTCTTGAGCAAAAAATCTCAGGGACAACACCTGATTTAAAGCCCCAGTACTAATAACAAAGTAAACATTTTTTTAAAAACCTAGAGAGACAGTGCACAGAATATGAAGACATGTTCTCCTCCTTTTCTGAAGTAGAAAATGGTCAAGATTCTACCCAGGCAAATTTCAGCAGCCCTGAAGGAGCCTTGGAACAGTCAGACCCTGCCTTGCTGATGGCTACATATCTGCATGTGGCAAACTCATCACCTGATGGTACCTGGGACCAGTGTAGAGAGCCCTTTACCTGGGAAAATGGGGTATGGCCAGAAAGGGCTTTGTCGTGAACCATTTGTAAAAAATCTGTTTGGAGTTAGGGAGGAATTTATAGCACAGAGAGGAGATCAGATCCCTCTCTGAAATCTACTGAAAGTTAGCCATAGTCACAGTATTTGTAGGAAAAATTAACAGAAAAGAATAACAGAGAAAAGATAGAGGGGTAATAGTATCAGAGAAATAACTGATAAAATTCCACAAAGATCGAGCCTTTAGATTAAAGGAACTCACACTACACCAGTCAAAATTAAAGAAAACAGATCCACATGTGGGAATGTCACACGTGATAAAATAGACTACTTATAATCACATATAATAAAATACATGAAACTACATATTAATGTAAATTAACATAGCATACAGAACTTTATTAAATATGTGTGCCTGGCTAAAGATACCAGCAAACCATGTTCACTGCAGCTTGTTTACCATAGCCAAGATATGCAATCAACCCGGATGCCCTCCAGTGGAAGAATGGATTAAAAAAAATGTGTTATGTATACACAATGGAATTCTATGCTTCCATCATGAAGAATGACATTGTCCCATTTGTAAGGAAATGTAAAGACTTAGGATAATTATATTAAGCGAAGCCAGACCCAAAGAAATATAGGGTGCATGGTTTCCCTCACTTATAGTAATTAGACTGTACCTATAAATCAACAAGTAAACACAATGGATAATAAAAGACAAAAAATTACACTTGGACATATTAAATTAAACAGGACTCTAAACATTCACACAGTGAGACCAAAGGAGGATACAGGACAGGATCACAAAGGATCAATAGTTATTTGCATATGATCATATAAAATGTTGTTTATCAAAATGAACTTCAAGAAATGGAAACAAGAGGTTTTTCCCTTTACTTTTTGTGTTTTTTTTCCTCTTCTGTCATTGTTGTTGACTTCTATATTTTTTGTCTTGTATGTAAGTTTAACTGTTTGGAGGAGAGTATGGGGAAACACAGAAATGTGGGACAAAGGGTGAACTAATTCAGCAGTGAGACTGAATAGATACTATGCTGAAAATGAACTATACAACTTGGGGGAGAGGGAGTTTAGGAGGAAAACATTGGGATAAAATGAGGGAAGTGGTGACACTGTTCAAAAAGAAATGTACTTATTACCAGATCTATGTAACTGCAATCCCTCTGTACATCACCATTACAAAAAATAAATTTAAAAAATATGTGTGCCTGGGCCACATCCCATGAAAGAGAACAAAAGTTCCTTATTGCAGCTATTGTCAGGCTTACCTGTACCTCCACTAACCAGTCCACAAGAAGGGCCCTCATATCACTGGTGAGATCCGTCTGTTTGTCCATGTAATTTGTAAGTATGAAATTTTCCTGGTGTCAATGAGAAAGAAATGTTGCAGTTCAAATAGTTTAAATTTAACAATAAACTTCTCTTTCACAGTTCTAACCCATTATTTTCAACTGATAACAGATATGAACAGCTCCAAGTATCTATTTCTAGATAATTTCTAGTTATGCTTGAGAAATGAACACACAAAATATTCATGTGTCCAGTCAAGCACTAGTGGTTCATGCCCGTAGTCCTAGTTACTCAATAGCCTAAATATGAGGATCTTGGTTTGAAGCCAGCCCAGTCAAGAAGTTTGTGAGGCTTTTATTTCCAATTAACCACCAAAAAGTTGAAAGTGGAGGTGGACTCAAGTGGTGGATTTCCAGTCTCGAATGAAAAAAGCTAAGAGATAGTGCCTAGTCAGTCCCTGAGTTTAAGTCCCTCTACTAGCCCCCAAAAGAAATCTTGCTTTCAAGTGTCAGAATGGAAAGTGACAAATCCAGGAGGAATGAGAGCAAGAATAAACTGTGTTTAAAGACAAACACCATACAAGTTCTGGGCCTTACATGCAATTTAGTTTAAAGCACAATGCCATACTGTGCTCAGACTGCCTATTATAAAGCAATTCCTCTCAAACTTTAACATACCTATACACTATTTGGAAATCTTGTAATACCAGATTTTGATGTAGAAGGTGTGAAGTGGGGTTATGTTTCTGCATTGCTAACAAGATCCCAAGTGAAACTGATATTTCTGAGCCAAGGCTTACATGTTTAGAAAAATAGAATTATCTCTAAGATACAGGTAGTTCCAATTTACCATATTTAAACATTTTTAAAATTTTATGATTGGAAAGGAAATGCAAATCAAAACAACTATGAGATTCCATCTCATCCCAGTTAGAATGGCCAACATTGTGAATTTGGGCAACAACAAATGTTGGCAGAGATGTGGGGAGAAAAGGAACCCTATTGCACTTGTGGTGGGAATGTAAACTAGTACAACCACTCTGGACAGCAGTTTGGAGGTTCCTCAAAAAACTAAACATAAACCATCTTATGACCCAGTCATACTATTCCTGAGCATCTACCTAGAATATCACAAGCCAGAACACCATAAAAACACTTGCACATGCATGTTTATTGCTGCACTATTCACAACAGCCAAGTTGTGGGAACAGCCCAGATGCCCTACAATAGATGAATGGATGCAAAAAATGTGGTACCTATACACAATGGAATTTTATACAGCCACTAGAAAGAATATTATGTCATTTGCAGGAAAAAGGGTAGAACTAAAACAAATGTTAAGTGATATAAGCCAAGCTCAGAGAGACAAACAGTCCATGTTTTCTCTCATATGCAGAAGCTAGATGTAAAATATCAAGACATAATAAATTATACATGTCTTTAGGCATTCACACACAGTGAGACCAAAGGAGGATACTCGTAGAAGATGAAAAGAAAGGCACAATGTCTATGTGCATCTGACCATACAAAATAATATTTATCAAAATGAACGCCAGAAAGAAAAACAAGAGGTTTTCTTTTTTCCTGTTTTTGTTTTCTTTCCTTTTTGTTCTGTTTGTTCACTCTCATCTTTGAGAGTGTAAGGGGAGACACAGAAATACAGGGTGAACAAATTCAACAATGGTACTCACTGGACTCTATGTTGAAAATGAACTCTACAACTTGTAGGTGAGGATAGGAGGAAAAAAACTGGGAGAGAATGAGGGAAGGGGTAACATTGTCCAAAAAGTAATGTACTCCTTACCTGACTTGTATAACTGTAACCCCTCTGTACATCACCTTTATAATAACAATAAAAACAAATACATAAAATTTTATGATGGGGCAAAAGTAAGGCATATTCAATAGAAACTGTACCTCAGGATTTTAAATGACATTTGGTACAATCCTTTCTCTCAGTGCTGGATACGAGCAGCAGTCAGCCATGCATCATAAAGAGAAACCAGCCTATATTCTACTGTGAACTGTGTAGCTCAGCTATGATATTTCAACCTATGATATAAGTTTAGCTGCTTATAACTTCCTTCATAAATTGAGAAATATCTGTATATCAGGAGAAACATGGACTCTAAAGTCAATTGTCTATACAGGATGAGATACTCATACATCATTTTATACATGGCTAAAAAAAAATAGTTGGTAAATATCTAGCTCTTATCTGTTTCACTAACAAAGAAGAAAATGTGAAGTTGATAAATACAATTGGTAAAAGCAACTGGCAGATTTCAAAGGAAAAAGAAATCTCCAGGTTGGAGGACTGAAACAAAGAATGTGATTTTACATATGATGCCAGAAACACACACAAAGGAGAAACATAGCTATTTAGAAAAATACTGCTGGGTGCTGGTGGCTCACGCCTGTAATCCTACCTACTCAGGAGGCTGAGATCTGAGGATCGCTGTTCAAAGCCAACTCAGACAGGAAAGTTCATGAGACTCTTATCTCCAATTAACCACCAGAAAGCCGGAAGTGGTGTTGAGGCTCAAGTGATAGAGCACTAGCCTTGAGCTGAAGAGCTCAGGGACAGCATCCAGGCCCACAGTTCAAGCTCCATGACCAACCAAAAATAAAAGAAGAAGAAAAGAAAACATACTACTTGATGACTAATCTGTCTAAGACTTTGTTATTGTTGTTATTATTGTTTTGTTTGGGGCAGTACTAGGGAAGAACTCAGGGTTTCCTGCTTGTTAAGCAGGTGCTCTGTCACTGAGTCATGCCTCCATCATTTTTGAGAATAGTTGTTTTCTAAGATAGAGTCTTACAGCTCCAGATTGCAACATATTTTGGGCCTTCCATCATAGCTGGGATTATAGGTTCAAACATCACATTCAACTCCTTCTGTTAAGATGGAATCATGCAGATATTTCTGCCTGTGGCTAGCCAGATATAATCCATCTGATCTAATCCTTAATGAAGCTGACTACTGTGTGCCATTGCACTCAGCTATGGATTGAGAAGGACGTCTCACTAACTTTTTGTCCTTGAATCACAATCCTTCAATGCTTAGCTTCCCAAGTAGTTAGGATTACAGGCTTGAGTCACCAGTAACCAGCTGTCTGAAACTATTTTTTTTATTTTTTAAAAAGTTTTTTTATTGTGAAAATACTGTACAGAGGGGTTACAATTACATGAGCAAGGTAATAAATACATTTCTTATCAAGCATTGTTGCCTCCTCTTTTTTTCCTCTACCATTCCTGCCTTCCCATCTCCACGACTACACTCCCCCCACCCCCGCCAAAGTTGTAAAGTTCATTTTTCAACATAGCATTTCATACATCTCATTGTTGCAATGGGTCCAATTGTATCCCTATTTAAACAATTTGTTTTTTTTCCTTCCCCTCCCCAAATTATACCAACATCAAATACAGTAAAAACAGGGGTTATACCGTGGGGGAGGGACATACAAAGCAACAAAATAGTCACCTTATAAATATATTAGAAACAATAGCAAGAAAGAAAAAAACCACTTGTGTCCTTATCTTGCGGTTCATTTCGCCTAACATCATCTTATCAGAGCTTTTCCACTTGTCTCAGACATATACTAGTTATTGCAAATAAGGAAAACCATGGAACCTGTGTTTCTTTGGGCCTGGCTTACTTCACTTAATATAATTTTATTAAGCAACTCTACATGTTGATATATAGTCCTTAAGATAATCAGACTTCAATCCTACTAGGTCGACCACATATACTAGTTGTGTTATTCTGGGAAGTTTCCACCATTATGTAAAAGAGAGGTAATAAACACTTATCATCATGAAATTATTGGAGAATTAGGTAAGATAATGTCTGTATATCCCTTAATACAATATCTCACTCATAGTAAGCTATAAGTGCTAGTTGTCGCTATTATTATGATTTTTCTGTATCATCATTACTTCCCCCCTTTTTTGTTTTTTGGTCAGCCATGGGCCTTGAACTCTGGGCATGGGTGCTATCCCTCATCTCTTCAGTCAAGGCGAGCCCTCTACCACTTGAGCCACAGCGCCACTTCTGGTTTTTTAGTGGTTTATTGAAGATAAGAGTCTCATGAACTTTCCTGCCCAAGCTGGTTTTGAACAGTGATCCTCAGATCTCAGCCTCCGAGGAGTAGCTAGAATTACGGGCATGAGTCACTAGTGCCTGGCTAACCTCCCTTTGAAATTTCATGTATAAAGGTAGAATGGTGAGAAAATAGAAGCAGAAATCATTGTCCACGCCGAGCTACCTACATACATACCTCTCTTTCCTTCAAGTAAGCAAAGATATCCTTAGCATATTCTAAGTTGAAAAATAAATCATTATTATCATTTTCAATAGCTTCCAGTTCACTTTTCTGCCAAAAAATGTCAACAAAAAGACATATTAGGAGGAGGCCAAGGAAAGCTTAGCTTATACATATGAAGAATGACTCTTTTCTCCCCAGTCTTATTCTACTAAGACTCCTTAAGCCTCATGTATCAGAGAGCACCCCATGACCCTCCATTCATTATATTGCTGAGTGATCAAGAAATACCTAGTATTTGAGCACCAGTGGCTCAGACCTATAATATACTAGCTATATTCAGGAGGCTAAGATCTGAGGATCATGGTTCAAATTCACCCCAATCAGGAAAGCCCATGAGACTCTTATCTTGAATTAGCCAGCAAAAAGCCAGAAGTTGAGCTATGGCTCAAGTAGTTGGGTTCTAGACTTGAACAAAAAAGCTAGGGGACACTGATCAGGCTCTGAGTTCAAGCCCCAGTACTGGCATGCACAAAAATGCCTAATATATGACTGTTCTTCCCCAAGAATGAGGCACCCTATTTATATGCAGGCTCAAGCCTAAAAAAAGACATTTTATTATTTCAGATATACTGTACTACCTGGCTGCTTGTGTTTCTTGTTATATTTCATTCAATTCTTTGATTTTAGTAGCCCTTTCTTCTATTCTACAATTTGACCCAGGCTGTTTTGCCTGTAAGAAGAGTATTTATCCTCCTGTTGTTAATTTTCAACCCTTCTTTTTTGTAATTTACAACCTGGAGACCACTTTCTTTAGGAGTTGCCACTGTGACCTTTGCTCATCTTTATTTGGGGTGCAACACTACTGGGGTTTGAACTCAAAGACTCATGCTTGCTATGTAGGGACACCCTCACTTAAGCCACTCTGCTAGTCCCTTTATGTGTTCGTTATTTTCAACATTAAGTTGTCTCTGTATGCACAGGCTAGCCCAGACTGCAATCCTGCTTATGTTTCACCTTGTCACTGAAATGACAGTTGAATGCCACTGTGCCAAGCTACTGGTTGAAAAAGGAGTCTCAATAACTTTTATGTTTGGGGTAGCCTCAAACCATGATCCTCCAATCTCTAAGTGGCTAGGATTACTTGTTTGAGCCACCATGTCCAACAACTTTGCCCATCTTTGACAGAATCCCACTCCAATTCTGATGAAATAACAAAGATATAATATCCCAAATGAAACTAATAACTGATGCAAAATCCAAGTAAACAGCACAATATTCTAGATCATTATAGGTATAAATACTTCATGATTGCTTTAGGTCTATGACTATGCTAATCAAAAAGTCAAAATATTCTCTAAGGCCAGCTTGATATAAGAGAAAAATGCCAAAGAGCCTGGTAAAGTATCCGATATTGTAGGTTAACCTCAGGCTATGAAAGATGAGAAGAGATGATTCTGTATTATCACCACTTACTAAATAAAACTAGAAGTAAACCCCTTAAATAATTATCTTCTCATTATATGGCGGGATCTCTCTTAACTTAATATACACAGCTCAATTGCATAAACAAAACAGCTCAGTAATAGAGCATGTATTTTGCATGTATAAGGCCCTGAGTTCAACACTCAGCACCAAAAACACTATCTCTACTAATGGATATCACCAAGAACACAATTACATTTATATAATTTTGTGGGGGAAGGGGAATAACAAAATGCTGAAACAAGGACACAGGATGACTCATTGCAACAATAATACTCACTTGACACTATGTTGGAAATGAACTTTACAACTTCTGGGGGTAGGGGAGGAGTGAGGGAGGTGGGAGAGGGAAGGGATAGTAGGAGAAAAACAAAGGAGGGTATAACAATGTTCGACAAGAAATGTACTCATTACCTTATTCATGTAACCCCTCTGTACAGCATCTTTACAATAAAATAAAATTTAAAAAATTAAGTTAAAAAATAATAAGTTGATGTTTAACAACAAGTAATAAACAGTACTTTAAAAGAAACTCAAACCATGTGCTGGTGGCTCACGCCTATAATCCTAGCTACTCAGGAGGCTAAATTCTGAGGATCGCAGTTCAAAGCCAGCCTGGGCAGGAAAGTCCACGAGACTCTTATCTCCAACAAACCACCAGAAAACTGGAAGTGGTGCTGTGGCTCAAGTGGTAGAGCACTCGCCTTGAGCTGTAGAGCTGAGGGACAGAGCCCAGCCCAGAGTTCAAGCCCCGCAACCAACAAAAAAAAAAAAAGAAGAAGATGCTCAAGTAGTACCTGTGGCAGAAAATATATATATTAGGATAAAAAAAGAAGACAGATAATTACCTTTTGTGATATTTTCTTGTTCTGAAACGAGAAAGGTTGTTTTGAATTCAATTCACAGGCACTAGTGTTGCTAGTGGTGCTTGGCTTGGCTGCATTGTCCAGCATGCTTGCTTTAGATGAGAAGTCATTGCTCAATGTACATGAGCTATTCTCAACTTCAGGGATCAATTTTTTTAAAAAAGTGTTCTCTTTATGTGTAGAATCATTTTCCAAAGCCAATGGTTGCCTAAGGAATGACTGTTTCTGAGTGACCAATTTTTTACTCATGGCTAATGCCTTTTGAAATAAAACTCTTTTATCACTGATGGCCTTCTGAAAGATTAAGGGCCTTTTGAGGATGTCTTTGTTCTCAAGAATGGGATTCTTATCTAAGGCCAAGGGCTCTTTTAGGGGAGCCCCCTTTTCATTGTTGGATTTGACTTCCAAGGTCAAAGGTTTCTTGAGCTGAGCCTCTGTGTCAGTAATGTGTTCCACAACATCATGCTTCGTAATAGCAAAATGCTTCCTCAGAATCAATGGTTTCTGGAAGGAAAGCTTCTTCTTAGCGCTGGGCTTCTGTAAGGAACAGGGCTTCATCTGGGTAGCCAGCTTGTCAATGCTACCAGAGATACTCAAGTCCAGTGGTTCATTAGGGTACTCATCATTGGTGTTCTCACAGAAAGCTAGCTGCTTCTTTAAGATCTCCTGTTCTTGGTAAGTGGGCTTCTTTAAAGATAATTGCCCCTCTAAGTTTGTTGCTGTTTCAGCAGAGGGCACTTTTTTCCAAAGTAAAAGCTTATTTAAAGGTAAATCATCTTTGATGGTAGAGTTCTCATGAAAAGCCAGCTGCTTTTTCAGGAAGTCATTTTTTGTATCAGTCTTCTCTTGAAAGTTGAATGCCTTCAGAAAACAAGACTCTTCTTTATCAAGATTATGATCGAAAGAAAATGGTTCCTGAACAAAAAGTTTTTCAATTATAGGATTCTCCAGAAAAACCATGGGTTTCTTACTATATGATTCTTCTTCAGTGGTGGTGGTCTGTAACACTGATGGCTTCTTTGAGTGGGACATGCCCTGTAGAGTAGTATTCTCTTTAAATGCAACTGAATCCTGGAAGAGGACTTCCTCTTCAGTTTTAGGCTTCTTCCTAAGTGGTGGCTTCATAAAAAAGGAATGAATTTCTTCAGTAATCATCTCTTTGCAATCTGATGGTCCTTGACAGAAATGCATGTTCTGAGTGGTATACATTTTTGTCTTTGAAGGCATGGTTTCTTTTTGAAAGGAAAATGGTTCCTGAGTATGTGAATTCTCTACAAAGGTGGTAGTCGGCAAAAATAATGGTTTCATGTAGGACACTATCTTTTGAGTGGAGGGTTGTGGTTTCTTAAAAGGTACAGGCTTCTTGATAGGGGCGGCCTCCTCCAGCACACATTTCTTGGTCAGATCCAAAGCCTCCTGTTGATATGAGTTCTCAGTGGGAAACTTCTGTGGACATAAAGTTTTCTCAGAGGTGACTTTATCTTCCTGGTTGGTGTAATTCCCTGGGAATACAAATGACTTTTGGAAAAGGGCATTCTTCTCAGTGTTAGGCCTCCAGAACATTGGCTCCTTAGTGGGTAACTCATCTTCATGGGTGACTTCCCGCATTTCTAGTGGCCTATAGTAGCGCATCTTCCTCCAAGTGTTACGTTTCTTCCTTTTTACAAGTGGTAATGTCTTCATGTGAGTTGTCCTCATGGTAGTATGCTTTTTTTTATAGGTAGTTTGTTTCAGACAAGTGTTGGATTTGTCACTCAAATCTGTTTCTAATGACCATGGCCTCTTAAAGATGCCCACCTGCCCTTGAATGGGTTGTTTCTTCTGCATGAGAGGTGGCTTCTGGAACTCCTCAGTGGTAAGAGGACTTCCTATCTCCTGACATACTAATGATGTATTCGAACAGGATCTCTCCCTCTCAATAGTGTTCTTCTTTTCAGGAGTATAGTTCGTCTTTAAAAATGGCTCTGAGATGAGGGCTGTCTCCTTAATTGTAGATTTCATCTCAAAAGCTGATGATACTGTACAGATGGGATCCTCTTCTAGGCTTATCTTCTGCAAAGCCAGTGATTTCTGCAAGATGGATCCCTGTTGCTCAGTGCTGTGCTCCTCTTGCAATGAAGGTGGTTTCCCAGGAAGGTATTGCTCAATAGGATCCATACTGGAGGCCTTCTCCTTAGAAATGGTATTCTGTAACATCAGTGGAGTCGTTGAATGGACATTTTTATCAGTGGTATTCGTCTTCTTATTTAAAGATAATGACTTCTTAGTGGAAAGTGACTCTTCAATTTTAGCCTCCTTCCCAAAAGTCATTGTTTTTGTCCCAAACTCATTGTCAGTCTCCTCCTTCAAGGATAGTAATTTCTCTAATAGGGACATCTCTGCATCATTTGTGCACTTCTCCACTGCCTTCTTGATAAGGGTTGGTTCCTTGATAGCACATTCCTCTTTAGAAAGGAATGCGTTTTTAATGAGAAATGCTTCTTCAGTGGGTGGTGTTTCAGACTTGCTGGGTATATCCAGACTAAGTGGTTTCTCCATTATGCTTGACATCAAGGTACTAGAATGTACCACTGGTACAGCTTCCAACTTACACCTGTGAATGCAACAATGCCTTTATAAGAAGAATAGAGTTTCTAAGTTCTTACCTACCATACATTATGCTATTATATTAAGTAAAATCATGGAAGGGAAAAGAGACAGAATAGAGTGGAAGAAGGGGAAGGGGTGGGGGAAGGAACCATAACACATCAAGTAAGAAGTGTGCTGCATAGTTTCTATGTCTAAGTTCCAAAAATTTTCTACAATATTTCTCCTGAAATCTATATTATGATTTCTCACATGTGATTATCATCTACATACAAGGGCTTCTATTATAATACTTATCACAATATATGAGCATCTACTTAAGTATCAGTCTTCCTCACTAGTTGCATTTACTCATCTTTATCAGTATCAAGTATATGGTAAAATGTAGATTGAAATTGAATATTGTTTAAAGAGTAATCAGAGAGGCAGCCTGGTAACTAACTTTGGTGACATCTAATCACATTCTCTATAGACTGGACTCTTCAAGACATGTTTCCCAAAGAAGGAAATAAAAATACCAAAATAAAAATCTGTCATATAAGTCAAATACCAGGCTTCATCCTGAAGAGAATTCTATAGCCAATCAAGATTGCCTGCCTAACACATCTGAGGCCCTGAGTTCAAATACTAGTACCATCAAATATTTGATATATATATACATATATACATACACATACATATACACATAATAATTAAATGTGGCCAAATCATTGGAAGACTCTAAGTCAGCATGAGAAGAGAATGAAAGGCAAACAAAATCATAAGTTTGAGCAGCAGCAGCCACAAACAGCATTGAATCATGTGGTTCAGTTTACCCAAATCATCCCAAATTGGTGACAGTACACAGGAGGACTGAGAAGGCAAAGCATTCATTATAAATATATAAATGTGTCTTATAAATACATAAATATGAGTTTTCTTTTTTTTGAAAGTGTCTTGTTATAACACAAAATAAACTTGCAAAGGGAAGGGGTGACATTTTCCAGAAAGAAATTTACTCATTACCTGACTTATTGTAACACCTCTATACAAAAAAGAGTAACAAAGAAACAAAGAAAAAAAATAAAGTTGCACTCATTTTATAACTCAGGCTGTCCTTGAATTTGTGATCCTCCTGCCTCACAACCTCCTAAATGCTAGAATTATAGGCATGTGCTACTGGGCCCAGTAATACACAGTTGCTGTTGAGGATGTTTAAAACATTCTGAAATTAATCACAATATGTGAATGAAATTGTTTTGCAGGAACCAGGTCTTGAACTGTCCAGGTACACTTCCACCTACCAGTCATGCATGACTATATTAGCTGGAGGTAAAAGTCTGCTCTCAGCCCTAGATGGCTGCTTCTCCATCCTTGCTGGGCTTGCAATCTTTCACAAGTTACTGGTGAAGTTTTTTGCTTTGTTGCAAATGTATTATTTTGATTTTTGTTTGTTTTGTTTTGGTTTTTGGTCTTGTTTTTTGTTTTTGTTTTTTTGTTTTTTTTTTGGTCTGGTCATGGGGCCTGAACTCTGGGCCTGGGCGCTGTCCCTCAGCTCTTCAGCTCAAGGCTAGCACTCTACCACTTGAGCCATATCACCACTTCCAGCTTTTTTTTCTGCTTATGTTGTGCTGAGGAATCGAACCCAGGGCCTCATGCATGCAAGGCAAGCGCTCTACCACTGAGCCAACTTCCCAGCCCCGCCAATGTACTATTTTGTAGGTTTTATTTTTTCTCCTGCTGACAGGCCTTCATAGGAATGATTCTATTATTAAATACTCAGTGCAAAGCAAGTATTAATGTGAAATACTTGGACTTGCACTTTCTTGCTCCTCCCTGCATGCACACATGCATAAAGTGTGCTCTCAGTCCAGTCATTTAACTTGCCCTGCTAACTCTCATCCACCTTCTAGAGTGTAAGATAATCTCTTTCAATAAATGGTGCTGAGAAAGCTGATTATCCACTTGCAGGAGGCTGAAACTTGACTCCTATCTCTCACCTTATACAAAAATCACCTGTAAGCCCTGCATTGGTGGTTTACACCTATAATCCTGGCTGATTGGGAGGCTGAAATATGAGGATCATTGTTCAAAGTCAACCAGAGAAGGAAAGTGAATAAGACTTGTATCTCCAATTAACCACCAAAAAGCCAGAGGTGGCTCAAGTGGTAGAGTACTAACCTTAACCGAAAAAGCTAAGGTTCCGCTCCAAGTGAATCAAAGAACTCAAAACTGTAAATGTTTTTTCCCCTAAATTTTATTTATTTATTTTTTTTTTTTTTTGGGTCCGGTCGTGGGGCCTGAACTCTGGGCCTGGGCGCTGTCCCTCAGCTCTTCAGCTCAAGGCTAGCGCTCTACCACTTGAGCCACAGCTCCACTTCCGGCTTTTCTCTTTCTGCTTATGTGGTGCTGAGGAATCGAACCCAGGGCCTCAGGTATGCAAGGCAAGCGCTCTACCACTGAGCCACCTTCCCAGCCCTCCCCTAAATTTTAATCTAAAGGTTTTTTTTTTTAAATTTAAAGTATTTAAAGTCACAGGCAAAGGAAATTAGTTACTAAACAGAGCCCCAATTGCCTCAAAATATGAATAAGAATAGAGAAATGAAAGTACATAAAATTAAAAAGATTCTTTACTGAAAGAGAAACAATTATCAAAACTATGAGACAACCCACAGAATGAGATTCAATAGATAAGGGATTAAGAAAGAAAGTAAATAAACAGCAAAAAGCAGGACTGTAGTGTGGCTCAAATGGTAAATTATCAGCCTAGCAAGTGCAATGTCTTAAGGTCAAACTCTAGTACTAAAAAAAAATGGTGCTCAGTAGTAGTGTTTGCCTAAGATATGCAAGACCTGAGATTCCCTCCCTACCACCAAAAAGAAAAGAAAAATAAGTCTTTTTAATTTGGAATGGCTTTGGTATTACAGAAAACTTGCAAAGATAATAGAATTTCTGTCTACCTGAATAAAGGACCATCTTCATTTTTACAAAATGCTTTAATAGACTCTCATCTGTCACAGAAATCTAGAATTTTGACTGGCTTCTGTTAGAGTGGCATACGGAATATGTAGTATGACACTAAAACTCTTCAAAAAGAGCAATTTCTTGAGACAAATTAAAGAGTGGAGGTGGCAAAAGAGGGGAGAAGCTTGTGGAGCTAATCAGAAATGACCAAGAGAATGCTCTGAGAATAAACAATTAGGCAGAAATGTGGGAGGCAGGTATTAGTGCCCAGCATATTGACAAACTTGGGATTTCTAGGAGGTTGGCATTTGTGTAATGAAGGAAAATATATATAAAATAAAGAAGTGAAATAGCTATTACATGAATGGAAAGTGACTTAGGATTTCAAATGGAATTCATATTTATTGATTTATTGCATGATAACAAATTAGATAATTTAGATTTCTAGGAAGATTCAAATTACTGACACTTATTCAAGAGCAATATAAGCCAGGTGCTACCATGTCTGTCAGCTACATAGGAGGCTAAGATCATGGTTTGAAGTCATCCCCAGTCAGAAAAGTCCATAGGACTCCATCTCCAATTAACCAGCATAAAAAGAAAAGGCTGGACTTGAGGTGTGGCTCAAGTGATAAAGTATCAGCTGTGACTAAAACGGCTAAGTAAACCCCAATACAGGTGGAAGATAAGAAGAGGAGGGAGGAGGAAGATGTAAAATAGGCTAAGGGGGGAAGAGAATGAAGAGGAGGAAGAGAAGGAAGAGAGAAGGAAGAGGAGGCGGAACAAGAGGAGGAGAAAGAAGAGGAAAAGGAGATGGAGAAGGGGAGAGGAGGAAGGAGAAAGGAGAGGGGAAAAGGAGGGAAGAGGTGAAGGGGGAGGGGGAGAAGGAGAAAGAGGAGAGAAGGAGGGGGAGAGGAGAGAGAGGAGAGAAGGAAAAGGGGGAAGAAGCAGAAGGAAGAAAGAGAGAAAGGAAAGAAGGAAGGAAGGATGGAAGGAAGGAAGGAAGGAAGGAAGGAAGGAAGGAAGGAAGCAAGGAAGGAAGGAAGGAAGGGAGGGAGGGAGGGAGAGAGGGAGGGAGGGAGGGAGGGAGGGAAAAGAAAGAAATCCAAACAGACTTATAACATATAGAGGAATTCAGTAAACTATCCACAACGAGCCAGATGAGGTGGCTAAAGCCTGTAATCTTAGCTACAAAGTGATCAAGAGATTGT
Source organism: Dipodomys spectabilis (assembly GCF_019054845.1). Classification (NCBI taxonomy): domain Eukaryota; kingdom Metazoa; phylum Chordata; class Mammalia; order Rodentia; family Heteromyidae; genus Dipodomys; species Dipodomys spectabilis. The sequence goes on from NW_024870857.1 coordinate 1,327,098, forward strand.
TGTTTTAGGCCAAGTGAAAGGACATTCTTGATACTTTATCTCAACCAATGGCTAGATACCAGGTACAGTAGTGTGCCTGTGTTTTCAGATATAGGAGAGGCACAAAGACTGGGCACAGTGATACACCCCTGTCAGCTCCAGTGACATAGGAAACCAAGAAAAATGATCATGACCTAGGCTGGCATGGGCATAAAGCATAACTCTACCTCAAAAAGAGACCAATGCAAAAAGGGACTAGAGGCTTGGCTCAAGGGGTAGAGTACCTACCTAGCAAGTGCAAGACCCTTAGTTCAATCCCCAGTACTGCAAAATAAAACTCCAAAAACTATCCACAAAGAAAACTACAGGCTCCTCTGGCTTTGCTATTGAATTTTAACAACATTTAAAGAAGAATTAATTTGAGTTCTTCATGAACTCTCTCAAGAAATAGAAAAGGTGGGAACACTTTCCAATTCATTTTTTGTATTATTCTGGTATCAAAACAACACTGATATTGCAAGATAACAAAAAACAGAGCAATACCTCTTGTATAGATGCAAACATTCTCAACAAAATAGTAGCAAACCAAATCCAGAAACATATATAAAGGATTAACCATCATAACCAACTGGGATTTATCCAGAAATGCAACTTACTTTAACATCCAAAACAATTCGTATTCTATACTATACTATATTAAAAGAATAATTTTAAGATCATTATCAATAGATCCAGAAAAGTAATTTGACAAAATTGAATGTGCCCCAGGTGCTGATAGCTCATGCCTGTAATCCTAGCTATTCAGGAGGCTGAAATCTGAAGATCATCAGTTCAAAGCCAGCCCAGGCAGGAATGTCTGTGAGACCCTTATCTCTACTTAACTACCAGAAAAGCAGAAGTGGTGCTGTGGCTTAAAGCAGTAGAGTGCTTTGAGTTTTGCCTTGAGCAAAAAGAGCTCAGAGACAGCACCCAAGCCCCGAGTTCAAGCCCCATGACTGACAAAAAAAATAAAAATAAATCTAATGCTCTTTCATGATAGAAATCACTCAGAAGTGAGGAATTGAAATAGATGCCCATTATCCTCAACCTGATAAGGGGCATCTCAAAACAAAAACCCAGAAGCTAATATCATACTGTGACAGAATGATGTCTTCTCCTGAAGATCATGGGGAAAAAAAAGTACAGCCAACTCTAGGTATTTCTAACTGAACATAAGGTTCTAGCTAGGGCAATTAGGCAAAAAAAAACATCTCTATGAAAAGTGACAAAATTGTATTAGCAGACAACATCTTATATAGAAAGTTCTACACAAAACTGTTAGGACTAATAGATAACAACAGAATCAGCATGATTCTAAGATACAAGATCAATTTACAAAAATCAAATTTGTTTCTACATACCTGTAACAGACAATCTGCAAATGAAATCGAGAAAACAATTCTATTACCAATAGCATCAAAACAAAATGTTAGAAAAAATTAGATGAAACACATGTAAAATTTATACTCTGCAAAGTACAAAATTTTAAAAGAAATTGAAGATTTTAAGCAACAGAAAGGCATTATATGTTCATAGATTGGAAGATGTAGTATAGTTAGAATGGAAATGCTTCCTAAGTTGACTTACAGATTCAAGATAATTTCTACAAAAACCTAAACTGGTTTATTAGTAAAATTTGACAAGCTGGTTCCAAAATTCATTTCTAAAGTGAAATTGCAAGGAACTCAAAATAGCCAAAACAATCTTGAAAAAGAACTAGAACCAGTTTGTCAGGTCTTTCCCTATTTCAAAACATACTACATACCAGTGCCAGTGGCTCATACCTACAATCCTAGCTACTCAGGAGGCTAAGATCTGAGGATTTCAGTTCAAAGCCAGCTGGAGTGGGAAAGTCCACACGTAGCTTATCTCCAATAAACTACCAAAAAGCTAGAAGTGATGCTGTGTCTCAAAAGACAGAGAACTAGCCATGAGCCAATAAAAGCTCCTGGACAACACCCAGACCCTAAGTTCAGTCCCTAGCACCACACACACACACACACACACACACACACACACACACACACACACACACACACACACACACACACACACACACACACACACACTATAAAACTACAATAGCCAAGACAGAATGGTCCTGCCTTAATGATTATAACTTTTTTTTTTTTGCGGTAGGGGAGTTTGAACTCAAAGTCACATGCATGCTACTGCTCAAGTGGTACAGCAGGCACCCTGTAACTTAAGTCAGACCCCTAGTCCTATAGGCAAAATGATAATGACCTAGAGATAGAAAGAAGAAAAATGAGTCCAGATATAAACTCTTACATTTACAGTGAATTGATTTTTGACATGAATGCCAAGACATTTAATTAATGAGAGAAAAATTAAGCTTCTCTTGAACCATGCCTTTTGTAGGGTGTAGAGGAGAGGCAGACAGACAAATGTAGAAGGAAGAAAGGAGAATATAGTCAAAATATTTTATAAATATGTGTGACAATGGAACAAGGAAGCTTGGTGAGACTGGTTTGAGATTGGGGGTGAGGAAGAGGGAGAATGATAGAAGGAATGATTATGATCATGACATACTATATATATAAATGAACATATTAAAATGAAAACTCTTTAAAATATGTAAAATAAACTCCCTCGTATGACTAATTGACATTAACTTTTAAAAATTGGCAAAAAGAAAAGGAAAAAAACTGAAAGAGAAAAGAAAAAGGAAAAGATCTGAGGACCAAGGTTCCAAGCCAGCTTAGGCAGGAAAGTACATAAGACTCTTATCTCCAATTAACCACTGAAAAGGTAGAAATGGAAATATGGCTCAAATAGTAAAGCACCAACTTTGGGTAAAAAAGCTAAGGAACAGTGCCCTGGCCCTGAGTTCAAGACCCTAATACCTGTGTGGGTATGTGCGCAAACACACACATACACATACACACACACACACACACACACACACACACACACACACACACACATGAGAATAATAATATAAACTGTGATTTCAGCATAATTATGAACAAATTTAAATCTGTGTGTTGTACATTTTATACATTTAAAATGTACATTTTTGAAATGTTTTAAAATTTTAGAGCTGTGAATTGTATGGCATATGAATTATATATCGGTAAACAAGATATAGAACGATTCATGATTATAGCGAGTTCTCAAATGGATAATTTACTAGTTCTAGTACTATCATTACTATCCCCACTAAACCCTAAGTAAAAGGAAGAATGTAACATTAGTGATGGTTTCTCTGGTAAAACTGGAGTAGTAAAATAAATTCAAAGGAAAATAATGTAGAGAATTAAGATCATATATGTATGCAAACCTCAGGCATTCCATTTCAGGAGGAAATCACTTAAGGATACATGCTAACCTTCTGTTTGTTTTCTTTCTGTTGGGTAATTAGTAGGGTATCCTATGGACCTTGCAGCTTTCTTTTCTGGAGTTTCCAACATTGTACTTGACTCTTTGGAAGTCATACTTACCCTGCTATAACCATGTATTTAATCAATTCAAATGCAGATTGCTTAGTCCCTGAAAAATAATTCCTATTAGAATAAGGAAAGAATATATAAAGGTCTCATTCCATTTTCGAATTATTCTTCCAGTAAAAGTTTTCCTAGGGGTAAATTATTTTTCCAATTCTAGATGAAAATACTCAACTCTACTTGCAGAACTTGTGACATTACCTGTAAAGAAGACACATGTTTCTGGCTCATGGAAACAGTAAATTCTCTCCAGTATCAAGAGGCTAAGCTCCCCCAAAGCTTCTAATGGTATAAATAGATTCATACTATCAGTTAGATGCCGAGTTTGTGAAAAGTTAAGCTGCTTCCACACTCCCATGCACAGGCCAACTCAAACAGGGACTGAATTATTAAACAAGAAAAAAAGCTGTTCTTGATGACAACAGTTCTTCCAATATGCACACATATAATAGAATAAGAGAGGACAAGAGAGAGAGCCCTGTAACTACACTTTAACCACACATGTAGGCCCATCCCAGCACCCAGAGTTAATGAAATAGTTACAACTAAGGCTAAGAATACGTAGGAGGAATCCAATGGTGGAAATCCTCTGAACTGCTAATAACTGTTTAACAAAATGAATACCAGGAAGCTGAAACATGTTCTGTCTGGGAAAGGTGGCCAGTGAAATGGGAGGCACACAATGGAGGGAGGAAGAGTAGACAAATACAGTCATTATGTTCAATATACATTATGTAAACATTGAACTTGTAATAAGGGGACAGGGAAAATGGGAGAGAACAGTAGAAGGGGTGATATTGATCAAGTTGCATTATATTTATAAATTACCTTGTAAAACTGAAACTCCTTTGTTCAACTATTTAACAAAATAATAACAAAGAATAAATATATTCTTAATGGGGACCAAATGGTGCCATCTGAGAACTTCTTACTCACCATTTTCTTTTTTTCTTCTTGTCTTTTGCTACCCCAAGAGCCTGTGTGTTCTTAGAACAGTATTTTACAAACTCCTTATTGGCTTTTTTCTTTGACTGAACAGATTGATCTTGAAAAGCCTAGAAAAGAGGGAGGAGATTTGAGGCAAGAAAATGAAGAGAAGCATATAACCCCAATAAGTGGTTCTTACAAGAAAGCTCTAACCCACATCTCCATGCTGGACAGCTTATTTCAGTTTTCCTATGAGTGAAAATCCAAACATCTCATAACCAATGAACAATCAGTACATATTAGATAAACAGCAGCTCTATGTGTTTTCAAGGAATGTAGTTCTGATATCCATGCCAGGCAACTGGCTGGCAAATTCAAAATATGTTCTGATAACTATACATTCTACTTTGACTTTAGAATATATGCAGGGGAGGGGTGCAGAAGGTAATTGCTATCTGAATATACTAAATCAACAAGCTTTTCAAGGCAGAACTCTAGTACAATTCTACCTATGATAAAACCATTCTGTCTCAGGAGCATTTAAACATGAGACTTTAGGGAATTCTACCACAGACTCTAATCATAACTCATTAAATAGTAGGAAAAATCATGGAACTGTGAATAATGTTACTAAAAATAAATTTAAGTTATGCCTTTAAATGAAACAAATGGACCTAACTACATTCCAAATAAATATTATAATCACACTAAATAAAGAAAAGGAAAACAAGGTAAAGGCAAGAAACAACAAATCCAAGTAACTTTTAAACATAGTATTTTACCATATTGCTTCACTCAGGATAGATTTGTAAGAGAGTGGACATAAAATTAAACCTAGAACTACTTTTGTTAGGTTTGTTTAGGATACAAGTATGGATATGGCAATTTTCAAACTCTTAGTTATATGATAGCACCAAGTTAATGTGTTGATATTCTTGGGAATCCAAGTTCTTTCTTGCTGGAATTGAATGAATATACTAATATGAAGTAGGAAATGCAAGAAATATTCTTTAGAACTAACTAGAGCTGTGGAATTCACAAATTCTTCAATAGGGCTGTGTGTGTGTGTGTGTGTGTGTGTGTGTGTGTGTGTGTGTATGTGTGTGTGTGTGTACATATGTGTTATCTCTGTATATAGGTAGAGAGATAAATGATAGACATAAATTTGGACTTAAGTACAAATGTGTATATCTCTATACTTGGTAGTGATATTTAATGTCTGGGAAACAGAGGTACTGACTGAGATCAATCCTACACAATCAAAAAATCTGCCTTGCCCATATTAAGCAACAGCTTGAACTGATAAACATAGTCCTAGACTACAATGATTCCACCAAAGTACTTACCTCCAAAGCAGAGCCACATCTGGAATTTAGCTAAATACAATGTTTCATAGTTTTCATAGTGATCTACAATTTCTTATCTGTTGATCAATCTGCCATCCCAAGAAAACTCCACCAATTGATTCAAATGATAAAGGCAAGAGGAAGAGCACCTCTAGTTTCTGAAATCAGGTCACTGAATGCAAATAAATTCTGCTCTCCACAATCCAGAGAGGGTAAGAGTACAGAAAACTAGGAAGATTCCTCAAGGAAAAGACTGTCAACTTATCTGACCGTTCCTGCTTGTCTCAGATATATACTAGTAATTGCAAATAAGGGAAACCATGGGACCTATGTTTCTTTGGACCTGGCTTACTTCACTTAATATAATCTTTTCCAAGTCTTTCCATTTCCTAACAAATGGGGCAATGTCATTCTTTCTGATGGAGGCATAGAATTCCATTGTGTATATATACCAGATGTTAGGTGAAATGAACCCCAAGATAAGGACTCAAATGTTTTTTCTTTCTTATGATTGTTTCTAATATATTTATAACATGATTTCTTTGTTGCTTTGTATGTCCCTACCCCACAGTATAACCCTTGTTTTCACTGTATTTGATGTTGGTATAATTTGTGGAGGGGAAGGGAAAAAAACAAAATTTTTAAAGAGGGATACAGGTGGACCCATTGCAACAATGAGATGTACAAGATGTTATGTCGAAAAACGAACTTTACAACTTTGGCAGGGCAGGGTCGGAGATGGGAAGGGATGGGAAGGGGAAACAAAGGAGGAGGCAAAAATGCTTGATAAGAAAAGTACTCAGTACCTTGCCCATGTAATTGTAACCTCTCTGTACAATATTTTCACAATAAAAAAAGACTGTCAAAAGCTTGTGCAAAACCATAGTAAATAATTAACCTAGCATACTCACGTTAGTGAGATCCTCAAAAGCTGATCTCTTTTTGATTGTCCTCTGAGGTGAAGAAGATATTTTTGCTTGGCAATTCTCTTCCCTCTGAAAAAGTAAAAGCTATAAATGAATATATTCAATTGTGAACAGCCTTTTTAGGAATTTCTGGTCATCTTCAGAGCTTGGAGAAATGACACAAATCCCAAGTAAGAGGATATATATCATAAACTCCATAAGTTACAACAAAATGATAGTTTAGCACTCAGGGTTCTTATAGATCCCCAGAGGAGACAAAGACTGATGATGGAGATAAGATAATAGCAGAGAATGGAGAGAGAAAGGTCAGCAAATACAGTCATAATATTCAATGTACATATGTGAAATTGGAACTAAGTAACTTAAAGGGATGCACTGGGTTGAGATCAATAGGGGGAAGAATGATGAGAGGAGTGACACTGATCAAGATGCATTGTACTCATAAACTGACAAGCTGAATTGAATCTCCTTTGTACAACTACTTTAAAATGACCTTAAAAGTGAAAAGGCAAGATAAACTTCAGTATAATTCTCAGAAACAAATTCCAAAGATATGGAAACAAAGGACTTTTTTAAGTGTTTCTTACATTAAAGTAGCTTATTTGAGGCATTTCCAATAAAACAATAGTGTCAAGCCTAGATAGGGCTTCAGAATCAGCTATTTACTAGTTGTTGATTATGAACAAGTCACTTAAACTCTGAGCCACAATTTTCTCATCAGTAAAATTGAAACAATAACCTACTTTCCAGTGTACTTAAGGATGAACAAGCAATACTGTTTTTACTGGCACCAGGGGTTTGAACTCAGAGGCCTTAAGGTCATTTGACCTTTTTGTTCATCGTTGGTACTATACCACTTTCTGATAGTTAATCGTAGATGCCTCTCACCCAGCCCAGACTGGCTTCAAAAAGTGGTAGAAAGGCTGCTTAGTAAGCCCAGGGCCTGGAGTTCAAACCCCGTTACTACCAAAAAATGAGTCTGTATAATCTGTAACTGGAGCTGGGTGCCGGTGGTTCATGCCTGTAATCCTAGCTATTCAGGAGGATCCCAGCTTAAAGCCAACTTAGGCAGGAAAGTCAGCGAGACACTTATCTCCAATTAACCACCAGAAAACTGGAAGAGAGCACTAGACTTGAGCGAAAAAGCTCATTGACATTTATCAGGCCATGAGTTCAAGCTTCACAACCGGAAAAGAAAAAAAAAACTATAAATGGGAAGAAATAGGGTTGGGTTTGTTTTTGGCAGTACTGGGGTTTGAATTCAGGGCCTCACCTTTGCTAGGCAAATGATTTATCATTTGAGCCATATCCCTAAGCCTCAGAAATAATTATTTTTAAAAGTATACAATCTGATACGATTATAAACCTCACAGGAAAAAAAATCTGACCCTTCCATGAAGATCATTTTAGTACAACTAAAGTCAAAGTCATTAAAATGTTTATCTTCACTGAGAGAAAACTGACAAGCATTTTTTTTTCTGAGGAGGATGTTGCTAGGTATTGAAGTAGGTAAGTTATAGTGTTAGGCAGTTCTTACATATTCAGTCCAACCAAAGAAATTAGACTGGCCTAATGAAGTTTGCTCTAGGAAATACTGTCTTGATGCTAATTCATCAGTGTTAGCCTAATTCTTATTTTAAAACATATGATGACAAACAGAACATACTGTGAGCTGGGCACCAGTGTCTCATGCTGATAATCCTAGCTACTCAAGAGGCTGAGATCTGAGGATCACGGTTCAAAGCCAGCCCAGGCAAGAAAGTCCATGAGCCTCTTATCTCCAGTGAACCATAGAAAAAGCCAGAAGTGGCGCTGTGGCTTCAGTAATGGAGTGCTAGCCTTGAGCAAAAGGACCTCAGGGACAGCACCCAGGCCCAGAGTTGAAGCCTCAGCACTGGCAAAACAAAAAACAAACAAAACAAGTAAAGCAAACAAATTAAAACAATACTATGGACAGAATGGCAGTGCCAAACTATACTCAAGGTGAAATCAGAAGAGTTAATATGTACTCATGGTATCACTTTATCACCCATCCAGATGCTGATATTTTCAGATTCTTTCACAGTTTGAGTATACTTATAATGAGACAGTTATCTTTGGGTTGAGACCAAAGTTTTAATACTAAATTTATTATTTACATCTCAAATATTCCTTATGAACATATCCTGAAAGTATTTTATGCAGTATCTTTAGTGTGTCTACGTTTTGACTACACTCCATCATAGATCAGATGTAGTATTTTCTACTTATAGAGTAATATTGGCACTCAAAAAGTTCCAGACTAAAGCATTTCAGATTTGGGATTTTTCAAATTAGGGATGTACAACAACCTGCTTTTCAAAAATAATATATTTGCTGATATAATCTTTACATTCCCCCTCAAAATGTACTACAGCCTCCTGTAGTACAGCTTCTCAGAGAAACTGTATAGACGTGATCATCAATGAGAATGAGTTCTGTTTCATTTTAAAAGATGTGGAAGGTGGGGCTGGGAAGGTGGCTCAGTGGTAGAGTGCTTGCCTTGCATGCCTGAGGCCCTGGGTTCGATTCCTCAGCACCACATAAGCAAAAAGAAAAAAGCCGGAAGTGGTGCTGTGGCTCCAGTGGTAGAGCGCTAGCCTTGAGCTGAAGAGCTGAGGGACAGCGCCCAGGCCCAGAGTTCAGGCCCCACCACTGGACCCAAAAAAAAAAAAAAAAAAAAAGAGAAAAAAAAAGAAGAAAAAAAAGAAAAGATGTGGAAGGTAACCTTCATTTGAGGCATATATTTATGGGAAGAATTCATTTCCCTTTTTATTTTCATGGTGCTAGAGATAGAACCCAGGGCTTTATACATGCTAGCTCTCTGGGAGGCTGAGATTGGGAAAGTCACAATTCATGGTGAAACTGAGAGAAAAGTTCTTAAAATATCATCTTAATTAATAAAGTTGGGCACGGTAGTACATATCTGTCATCCTAGCTATACAGGAAGCCTAAATAGGAAGATTACAATCCTGGCCAGCCTGGGCAAAATGTGACACCCTATCTGAAAAATAACAGAAGCATAAAGGGCTGGGGTTTAGCTCAAGTAGTACAGAACCTGCCTAGCAAGTGTTGGGTCCTGACTTCAAACTCTGGTATTTAAAAAGAAAAAAAAGGATTCAGTGATGAGAATAGGTATTAGTAGGTAGTCCAACACAGGAGACTACACAAGACATGGATGTGGAAGACAGCTTTCTCTAACCTTGTTAAATTGGTCATGGTCACTGGGCATAATTTTGCTGGACTGAATGTTCTCAGCTTCTGGTTTGGAAGTTTGGGGTGATAATGGCAGTGGCATCTCCTAGAGATTCAGTTGTGTCTTGTCCAAGGCAGGGCTGCAATCAGAAAGGAATGCTTTCAAAAACCATTTACCGCAAACAAGACAGAAACACTTGACCAAACTCAATCTCTCTGCAGCATTCCTAGGAAATTTATATATAGAGAGGGGGGGGGGGGAGGTTGAGTAGATCTGGGTTCAAATCTTGATTCTATCACAATTAACTTTAAGCAAATGATTTCAATTTCCTAGGCTTCAACTAGCTGGCAGAGTTAATGATTTTTAAAAGAAATTTCATCCTGGCCACTGAAATTATAATGACACTATACACAATACAAGAGAATGTCTGCACACATATATATGCATAATATGACAAGCAATTAGAAGATACTGTCACATAATTCTGGACACCTAGTAGGGGAAACATTCAAAAGACATCAACAAAAGAAATTAAATCATTGAAAATCATCTGTCATAAGAATTTAACAGTTATTATAAATCTTAGGAGAGTTCTACCTTTAGTCATCTCAGTGTGGGACTTCAGTTTACATTCCTGAAAGTTTCATTAGTTGGTGAGTCTTCAATAATCACCATATATATATATATATATATATATATATATATATATATATATCAAGCAAAAACATTATTATGAAAAGTAGTTATTACAAGATACACAAGAGAGCCTTTTCAATCCTACCTATATTCAATCTGACAAACAAGACTCTAAGGGTAATACAACAAACTTACCATTATGTAATGGTTATTTTAGGAAAAAGACACAAACATGAATCCTATCACAGAAGTGTTTACATGTACAGTTACAACATTACCATAAAAACGTGATAAATTATTTATTAAAGGTAGAATACTTGTTGTGGATGCAGTTGTTAGTATCTCCCCACCATCAAATTCACCTGTTGACATTCTAACCTCCAATGTGATGGTATTAGTAGAAGTGGCATTTGGGGGGTGATTAAGTGATAAGGTAGAGCTCTCATGCATTAGTGCCCTTGTAAATAACCTCAGATAGGGCTGGGATATGGTTCAAATAGTAGGTGTTCTCCGGTCCCTTTCTACCACTTGAAGCTACAAGAAAATGACAGCCATCTATGAACCAAGAGGTAGAGTCTCACCAGTTATAAAATGTATTGGTATCTTGATCTTGGACTTTCCAGACTGCAAAACTGAAAAATAAATATTTATTGTTTAATCCATCCAGTCTGTAGCCACTTTATCATAGTAGCCTGAACTAAAACAGTACTATAGATAGATAATGAAAAGTCAGGGTTGGATGACAGCTTCACAGAAGAAGTAATATTCAATCTGGATTTAAATGACAAAGAAGTTCCCAAATAGACTAAAGGTAAAGAAAGGCCCAAACTGGGAGAGAGAAAGGGAAGGGGTGACATTGCCCATAAAGAAATGCACTCATTACCTGACTTAAGAAACAGTAATCCTTCTACATATCACCTTTGTAATGACAATAAAAAATAATTTGTTACTTTGCCAAATCTTTGTAAAATAGAAGAATGCATACATATGTCCATTTCTACTACCATCAGCACTTCGATTGTATATGTTACAACACTGTGTTTGTATTAATTTTAAGATGAAAACATTACAAAAGAATACAATGTTAACAAGTTTACTGAAAGCAAATAAGAACAATATTTAATTTTGAGGTAAAAAGGCCAGGTCCAGAAAAGAGAAGAGGTATGAACATACAGAGATTAGGAACATCCCAGATGTCTAGAATATGGACCATAAGGAATAGTTCTGAAAGCAGTTAAAATAGAGCTGAAAGGTTAGACTGATGCTAGGCTGATTAGAAAGGGAAGCAGAGGAGATTGTAGCTTGAGAATAAATCTTACAAAAGGAAAAGCATAATTTGGTATTGTTTTGGATGAAGATGTCTGAAACATGTTATAGAGTGAGGAAAGGCCAATATACATATGCGCCAGAACACTTATCATTTGCTGAATCTCATTACACAATTGTGAGGGTAAGGAGGCCAAGTATAATACTGTCCATTTTATAGTCCCAGATAAGTTAAGTGACTTACTATCTAAAACAAACTATTAAGTATCATGAATAACTTAGCTCTTTGTAAGCATTCTGAGTGTCTCAGATCACATTGAACACTTCAAAAAAAGTCCATTAGGTTCTTATCTCCTATCAATCACCAAAAAAGCTGCACGTGGAGCTATAGCTCAAGTGGCAGAGTGCTCGCATTGAGCAAAAGAGTCAGAGACAGACCTGAATTCAAGCCCTAGGACCAGCACACACAAAAAAAAGCAAAACGAAGAGAAAGGCTATCGTGTTGATAGGTAAAATGGGCACACATTTTAGAATCTGAGGAATTACACTTCTAAATCATCTTAATTTTTGATCCTCACTTTCCTCATTTGCAAAATAGTTATCCCACTACCTACACATGAGTCATACAGCTCAAGTATAAATCTATGCACCAAGCACACATAGTAGGCACTCAGTAAATGATACACACTATCACTTCCCTCAAGTCTAAATCTATTTTCCATCTCATTCTTTAAAACTCATCTAAGCAACAATAAAGCTACATTAGGTGCACCTGCCCTTAATTACACTGTATGGAAACTACTTACACCACTATTATTGGTCATGCCTCTTACAAGGTTTTAATTGCTGAGCAGGTTCATGCTTAGAAATTTTTACTGTAGAATCAACAGCCTTCCAGCAAATGACATTATGTACTAACTAAACTTCAGAGAAAATCAAGTTATTCCAATGATTACAATATACCATATTTATCATCCAGAATACTAACTACTTGCTTGGAGAGGGGCATATGCTAACTTGGGTAAGCTAATTTCCCTGTCACTAGATTGGGGAGTAGAGGACTGACACTGTCAAACACATTCTTTCCTAAAAGGACACTTTTTTACCACCTACACATTGATAATTGTCAGAGGCTTACACTTAGCATCCTAGGATTAGTGCTCAAACTCACATATGGATAACAGAATGAAACTGGCCAAAACAGTCTATCAAAGTGTAGCAACTTCATTTTAAGCATAAAGATAGGTTATATACATAGTAAGGCACTGGAGAGAGAACATAATATAGTGTCAACAAACACATGAAACACATAATGTGAACTTAACACTGGACAATCTGGGCTTACATTTCCCTATAAAATGAAGCAATTGGACCACAGGCCCCTCCATACTCAAAATGTGGCAAATGTATTTGCAATATTAGCATCACCTGGGAGCTTGTTAGCAATTTAAAATCGCAGGCCTACCAAATCCAGATATGCAAATTATCAATATCAGGTGATCTGTATGCACCTTAAAGTGTATCTTAGACTCTGGAATCCTTTTGATCCATGAACTTCTACAAGTCTAAATGGATCTTAGCAGAAGCCAGTGGGAAAACCAGAGCTGAAGAGGGTTGAACAGTATAGATGAAAGGGAATCAAAGGAGAATGGAAGATTCCATTTTCCAATTTGTAATTTAAAATATGCCCTTTGAAAACATTCTCTAATGTAAAGATACATCAGATCCCACACTACTTGTGAATTAAATCGATCCTGCACATTTTCACTTGTAAAAGACATTTGTAAACATACCCACATTCAGGCACCTGTACTGGTAGCACCATTAAAGCTAGGATAGACGTTACTTTTCCATCTCACCTCCTACTGCACTCCTCCTTCCCAATCTTGTGCAGGTTTAGCTCTGTACACAGTACTGAATGACAGAAGGAAGTGAGAAATATGTTGTTGCAAGGACATTGTGCATCCCATCAAGTGGAGAGAGGATGTAATAAGGGGCTGCTGTATTGGTCACGAATCAATTAACTGTTTTGTGACAGAGCCAGAAACTAGAGTCTACAGGACAAGGCCAAAGGCACTTACCTCACACCGATATTAAGGACTGGGAAGACTGAGGACTTGCCCCGAGACTAGGGGAGATCAGGAAATAAAATGTAGAGGTATTTCATATGGGCCTGTTCTGTATTTTCCCGAACAGGTCCAGCAGATTTTGAAAACAACAGCCCCACTAGGAAGTAAAATCGTGATTGGCCAGCAAGGGGCCAATCAGCTTGCACTGATACTATACTACCTAACAAGGAGATGGAGCATAACGAGTGGAGAAGCTTGGGTCTTAAGAGGGAGAGCAAGAAGGAAGTAGCTGGAAAGTGCTGTCCCAATGGGAGATTAGTACTTTTTAAATTGATATCTTTTGCTAATTGACTTTGTGTTAGAGAAGAATTTTGAGTATACGCCTTCGAAGCAGATTTGAGTGATAGGAGAAAAATATAAGTCTCTCAAAAGAGTCTATTTCAGTTAAATAATCCTGCTAGAAGATGGGGAGGAAACACAGGTGAATGATGTAATGTCATAGCAATTAAAACATTAATATATCCCTTCAAAAATCAAAAACTAATTCCTGTAAGATTTCATAAATGTTCTCATGAAGGAAACAGGGCAGAAGTTATCCTTATTTTATGAATGAGCACTCAGGTGCCGGAGAGCTAATAGAAGTTAAAATTGGGTCAACACACTATATTTTCTTGGCGGGGGGGTGGGGGGGGGACGGTCGTGGGGCTTGAACTCTAGGCCTGGATGCTCATCCCTCAGCTCTTCAGCTCAAGGCTAGCGCTCTACCACTGGAGCCACAGGGCCACTTCCAGCTTTTTCTGCTTATGTGGTGTTGAGGAATGGAACCCAGGGCCTCATGCATGTGAGGCAAGCACTCTATCACTGAGCCACCTTCCTAGCCCCCACACGATTTTTTTTAAAGTGCATTAAATCCTGCAGATTCCAATTCCAAGAGAGCCCAGGCAAAACCAGAGACAAAGTCAACCAATAAAACTTGGGCATAGTGAAGCCCAGATATTGAGGAAATGTGACCCCAGATATTAAGGAAATATAAAGAGGATGATGCTGGTCCAGGGCAGTCCAGGCATAAACGGTAGACCCTATTCATAGAAATAAGCCATAAAGGTCTGGGGGAATGGCTTAAGTGGTAGAGCACCTGCCTAGCAAACTCAAAATATTGAGTTGAAATCCCAGTACTCCTCAAAAAACGGATATGGCCACACAATGATGGCTCAAGACTGTAATCCTAGCTACTCAGGAGTCTGAGTTCAGAGGATCAAGATTCTAAGGCAGCTTCTTATGTTCAAGTAAATAGCAAAGATCCAGAAGTGGAGGTGTAGCTCCAGTAGTAGAGTGCTAGCCTTGAGAAAAAAAGTCATGTGATAGTGCAAAAGACCTAGTTCAAGCCAAGTCCCCAGTATAAGGGTGGGGGAGAAGGGGAGAAGAAAAGGAGGGGGAAGGAGGAGGGGGAAGGAGGAGGGGGAGGAGGGGGGAGGAGGAGGGGAGGGAGGAGGAGGAGGAGGGGGAATAGGAGGGGGAAGAAGAAGAAGACGACGACCACGACGAAGACAATGACAGTGAAATTCCCATCAAGGGGAAATCATGACATTTTCAGATAAAGGAAAATTAAGAGAATTAAGGAAACCTAGCCCAAGAGAATAGGATAGGTTTGCTTAATTCAGAAAATATGGGGAAAACCTTGGAAAGTGGAGAGGGCAAAATTATAGCTAAATACAATATACTTTCCTTCTGATCCTGAGTTTGATCAATGTCCTAAGACATTGATTTCTGTTGGACAGAAATCAATAGAAAAAAACATAGAAGCCAATATTGAAAATTCAATGCAAATAAGAAGTACTTTTTTAAAGAAATCACCTGAGAAACCTCTAGGAAGCATGATGAAGAAAACTAAACACACAAACAAACAATATACACAGATGATTAACTTATAGAGATTTGATGTTCAACACAGGAATGGTTAACACTATGATATTGTGAGTCTCAAATTTAAGATGGCAAATTTCATGTTAAATGTTCTTACAAAAACTAAAAAGTATAACAACAATCCTATCTTTATATAGTAGCAGTTAACTGTAATCCTAGCACTCAGGAGGTTGAGGTAAGAGGTTGAGGTCACCCTGGATGCACACCACACACAAACACACACACACACACACACACACACACACACACACACACACACACACACACACCTGTCCCCCAAAGAAAAAAGGTGAGTGAGGAAAAGGGTACCATTGTTCAAAAAGAAATGTACTCATTACCTAACTACATAACTAAAACCCCTCTGTACATCAACTTTATAATAACAATTAAAAATTTAAAGACCTTGGGCTGGGAAGGTGGCTCAGTGGTAGAGCGCTTGCCTTGCATGCCTGAGGCCCTGGGTTCGATTCCTCAGCACCACATAAACAAAAAGAAAAAAGCCAGAAGTGGCACTGGCTCAAGTGGTAGAGCACTAGCCTTGAGCTGAAGAGCTGAGGGACAGCACCCAGGCCCAGAGTTCAGGCCCCATGACCGGACCGCCCCCCCCAAAAAAAAATTTAAAGACCACTTTGGAAGGCAGTATGGAGGTTCCTCAAATTACTCCACATAGAGCTCCCTTATAACCCAGCAATCCCACTTTTAAGCATTTACCCAAACAATCACAAACAAGGCTATACTAAAGCTACCAGCACAACTATGTTTATCACAGCATTATTTACCATAGCTAAGATATGGAACCAACCCAGATGCCCCTCAGTAAATAAATGGATCAAGAAAATGTGATATATATATATATACATATATATATATGTATATATATATATATCTTAGAATTCGATGCCTCCATCAGAAAGAATGACACTACCCCATTTGTTAGGAAATGGAAAGATGTGGAAAAAATTATATTAAGTGGAGTAAGCCAGGCCCAAAAAACATAGGTCCCATGGTTTCCCTTACTTGCAATAACTAGTATATGTCTAGGACAAGCAGAAAAGGTCAAAAGCTATGTACATATGACCATATAAGATGAGGTTAAAGTGAAATAAACCCCAAAATAGGGACACAAGTGGTTACTTTCTTGCTATTGTTTTGAATGTATTTATAATGTACTATTTGGGTTTTTTTGTTTCTTTGGTATGTTCTTACCCCTGTTTTCACTGTATTTGATTCCAGTGCCCTGTATCTTGTATATACAATTTTCTAAATTGGGGAGGAGAAGGGAAATAACAAAATGCTGAAATAAGGATACAGGTTGACCCATTGTAACAATGAGATGTACAAGACACTATGTTGAAAATGAACTTTACCACTTGGTGGGGGGAGGGAGGAGTTGGGGAGGTGTGGAGGGAAGGGATGGTAAGGGAAAAACAAAGGAGGAAGTAACAATGCTCAATAGGAAATGTATTCATTACCTTACTCATGTAACTGTAACCCCTCTGTACAGTATTTGTACAATAAAAACATATTAAAAAAGAAAAAATAAAGAAAAGAATAAGAAAAAAATCCAGGTGAGAAGCTTAAGTGGTAAAGAGCCTCCTGCCTTAGCCTGAGGCATTAACTTCAAACTCCAGTACCAACAAAGGAAAAGGAATATGAATCCTTGATTTAAAAAAATACAGGCAATTTTATTATTCCCATTTTACAGGAACAAAAGTATAGCTTGCTAACTAACCCATATCATAAAGTTAACCTGCATAAGAAAAGCACTACAATCCAAACATCCTCATTAATTATATTTATGCATTAATCCATTTATTTAGCAAATACTAGCCAGGAACCTATATAGGTCACACTATAATCCTTGATACTCAGGAAGCCAACCAAGGTAAAAAAGGATTCTAGACTTCATCTCTAAAATAACCAGCAAAAAGCAGAGCTGGAGGTGTGGCTCAAGTAGTAGGCCAGCTGCAAAGCAGACAATCAGACTGAGTACTGCCTAGTACTGCCAAAAACATAGGCAAAATTTTTCAGAGAAATCATAGATCTCTCTCTGTGTGTCTTGCTCTCGCTCTCACTCTCTGCTTCCATCCCTCCCTTACAGCCAAAATGATAGAATACATACAAGGCCTTGAGTTCAAACTAGTGAACTGTCAAAAACAAAAGGATTGTTAAAATATGCCAAGCACTGGGAGCTCACATACCTGTGCTCCTAGCTACTCAGATGGCTGAGAATCACACTGAAGCAAGCCAAGGCATAAATGCCTGTGAGACTACAATGCACGACAAGAAGTGCACTTATTACCTTACTGGTGTAACTGTAACCACTCTGTGCCTCATCTTTACAAGAAAATTTAAAAAAAGGAAGAAAAAGCAAGGCTGGAAGCATAACTCAAGGGGTAGAGCACCAACAAAATGAGCAAGCCTAGAATGTGTGGAAAGCTCTGAGTTCCCATTTCAGTACTACAAAAAAAAAGAAAAAAAATCTCTTTCTGTTTCTGTCTGCCTTCCTTCCTTCCTCCCTCCCTCCATCCATCCCAAGAGGCATAGTTCAAGGGGAAGAACATCAGCCAGTAAGAAAGCCTAGTAAGTTCCAAGCCTTGAGTTCAAACACTAGTATCAATAGAGAGACATCAAAAAAGAGAAAAACATGGCACATAGATTTCATTAATTCTTTCCCTGCCGCATACACCCTCCCTCCCTACTTTTTTCCCTCCCTCTCATGGTATGGTAAATGTAAGGCCCTGAGTTCAAACTCCAGTAAAAACAAATATATATATTTTTAAATTTGCATGTGTGTGTGTGTGCTTGTCCTGGGGCTTAAACTCATGTCCACTGTCCCTGAGCTCTTTTGTTCAAGGCTTCCTGTCTTCCACTTAAGCCATAGCTCTATTTCCAGCTATTTTTGGAAGTTAACTGGAGATAAGATTCTCACAGGCTTGTCTGCCTGTGATGGCTTTTGAACTGTGATCTTCAGATCTCGGCTTCCAGCTTCCCGAGTATGGAGGATTACAGGCATGAGCTCCTTGTATCTGGTATATATATATATATATATATGTATATATATATATATATATATGTATATATATATACATATATATATATATATGTATATATATACATATATATATATATATATATATATAGCTGGGCACAGGTGGTGCATGCCTATAATCCTATCTACTCAGGAGTGTGAGATCACAGTTCCAAGCCAGACCACACAGACATGTAAGTGAGAATAAGTGAGAATCTGAGTGCAAGGTAAGCAGCATAAAGCAGGGCTGGAGGCCTGAATCTACTCATAGAGCATCAGCCTAATTGGCAAGCAGTTGTATGTGGTATTAATTCAAACTCTACAAACTCCAGAACTAACAAGAGAAACAACAGAAATTTCATTTTCATTGTTGATCTGCCTACCTGCTCCTTCCCTCACTTCCCTCTCTCACTCCCTTCAAATAGCTGCCTCGCTATAGGTATGGCTCAAGTTGTAGAATGTCAAGAATTGAGGAAGCGCATAGTGAGATGACCAAAGTTCAAAAACAGTAACACCATTTTTTTTTAAAAAAGGAAAAATAGCACAGAGTTCCTTTTCTCTTTGTTGCCATTCCTTCCTGCCTTCCACCCTCTCTCCATCCCTGGAGGCATTTCTCAAGTGAAAGAGCACATACATGGTAAATGCAACACTCTAATTCAAATTCCAGTACTGCCAAAAATGAAGGGAATTTAATAACTGCCAGGTGTTGGGGTTCATGCCATTAATTCTAGCTACTGAGGTGGCAGAGACCTAGAGAATACCAGTTCAAAGCCAAAACAGGAAGGAAAGTCAGTGGGACTCTCTTCAAAAGAAACAAAAAAATCAGTTCTGGAGGCACAGCTCAAGTAGTACAATACCAGATTCTCAGGCAAGCATGTGAGACATGAAGTCCAAAGTTCTAACAAGTATCACCAAAAGTAGAAAAATAAAGAGAAACCAGAAAATTTTCATTCTCTCTCTCTCTCTCTCTCCTTTCCTCTCTCCTTCCATACCTCTCTCCCTCTTTCCTTTTCCCTCTGTGTCTCCCTCTCCCTGTCCTCATTCCTTCTTCAATTGTGATATGAGTCAAATGATTACAATACCTAAATGGCTAATGCAGGACCCTGAGTGCAGACTAAGTAACATCAAATAAAATATTTTTTTGAAAAATGATAGGCACTAGGGTTGATGCCTATAATCATAGTTACTCAGAGGGCTGAGAACCAGAGAATCACATTGGAAACCAAATCAGGCAGAATATTTTTTGGGAACTCTGTGTCCAAAAGAACCAAAAAAAAAAAAAAGTAAAACTGGAGAAAAGACTGAAATGGTAGAAATAAGCCTAGGTGGAAAGCCTAGAGATTGCAAAACCTGAGTTCACATCCCTGTGTGACCAAAAAAGAAAAAAGAAATACCACATAGATTTTCAATCTCTTTCTGTCTCCCTCTGTCTCTCTGTCTCTATCTATCTCTTTCCTGGTAATTATGACTCAAGTTTTACAACAGTCAAGTTCCATGCCCTGAGTTCAAATTCCAGTATCACAAAAAAAGAATATAAAGAAAAATTCCACAGAGATTTCATTACATTTTTCTATCTCTCCTGCCCCTTATTTTCTGCTTCCCTTTCTCCCTTCCTCTCTCACACACTCCTATCCTATGATCTTCCTTTTCTCCCTTCCTAGAGAGCTCAAATGGTAAAACACCTGCAAATCATATGGAAGGCCTTATATTCAAACCTTAGCACAGCCAAAAGTAAATTACTTTTTTGTGTATGTGCTGGTCCTAGGGCTTAAACTCAGGGCCTGCCACTGTCCCTGAGTGTCTTCTTTTTTATGCATTAATATTTTATTATTATTAAAAAGGGGTTACAGTTACATAAGTCAGGTAAAGAGTACATTTCTTTTTGGACAATGTCACCCATTCCCTTGATCTTTCCCAGTATTTCCCTCCTGTTTCTACCCACAAGTTGTACAGTTTATGTCAACATAATGAACAATTTTTGCTCAAATCTAGTGCTCTATCACTTGAGCCACAGCTCCACTTCTGGCCTTTTTTGTAGTTTATTGGAGATCAGAGTCTCACAGATTTTCCTACTCCAGCTGGCTTTGAACTGCAATCCTTAGATCTTAACCTCCTGAGTAGCTAGGATTGCAGGCATGAGCCACCAGCACCCGGCTAAAGAGTTTTTTTCATTATATGTACTGGGGACTCATGCCTCTATTCCAGACTATTCAGAAGGGTGAGAACTGGGGGATTCTAGTTCAAAACTAGCAGAGTCCAAAAAAAGTCTTTAAGACTGTCTACAGAATAACCAGCCAAAAAGCTAGGCTGGAGCACTAAGAAAACAATGGCTCAGAGATTTAATTAATACTCCCTCCTTCTCTCTTTCCATTCTGCCCAGGAAGCATGTCTCAAGTTGTACATCAGACAAGTGAGCAAGCTTAACCAAGTTCCATGCCCTGAATTCAAACCCCTTCATCACCAAACAAAAAATATTTTAAAATGCCAAAAAGATTTTCATTAATTATTTTTGCTTCTTCCCCCTCCTTCCTGCTTTCTCTTTGTCCCTTTCTTCCTCTCTAGCCCCATCACTTTCTGGAAGGTTAGTCCAAATATTAAAACTCTTGGGGCTGGAAATGTGGCTTAGTGGTAGTGTGCTTGTCTAGCATGCATGAAGCCCTGGGTACTCAATTCCTGAGTACCACATAAATAGAAAAAGCAAGAAGTGACGCTGTGGCTCAAGTGATAGAGTGCCAGCCTTGAGCAAAAGATGCTCAGGGAGGGGCTGGGAAGGTGGCTCAGTGGTAGAGTGCTTGTCTTGCATGCGTGAGGCCCTGGTTTTGATTCCTCAGCAATACATATGCAGAAAAAGCCAGCGCTAGCATTCAGCTGAAGAGCTGAGGGACAGTGCCCAGGCCCAGAGTTCAGGCCCCACAACCAACACACACAAAAAAAGAAGCAGAAACTCAGGGAGAGTACCCAGACCCTGAGTTCAAGATCCAGGGCTGGCAAAAAAAAAAAAAAACCAGCCTCCTATAAAGCAGACATTGTGATACTGGGCCCTAAATTCTCTCTCTCCTCTCTCCCCCTCTCCTTTCTTCCTTTCCTCTCTCTCTTCCAGGAGGTTCAAGTAGAACAACATCACCAAGTGAGCAAACCTAGCAAGTTCTAAGTCCTGAATTCAAACTCTAATGTCCATTTTAAAATGTAAACAGTAACAAGAAGATGTTATTAATTCTTTCTCCCTCTCTCTACTTCTCTACATCCTTTGAAGCATAGCTCTAATGAGATAGTACCTATATTTCAAAGGCAAAGAAAGACCTGATTCAAAATCTAGTACTATCAAAACTAAATTGTAAAAATGCCAGGTGCTGTGGCTCTTGCCTCTAATACTAGCTACTATGTGGGGTATGCCAGTTCAATGCCAGAGCAGCCAGAAAGACAGTAGAACTTGCTTCAAAAGTAGCAGCAAAAATCAGTGCTGGAGGCATGGCTCAAGTGGTAGAGCACCAGCCTATCAAGAATGCAAATGAGATATTACATCCTGATTATACCAACAGCATTGCCAGATAATACAAAAAGGCTAGGTGACTGTTACTCATAGCTATATACCTAGCTACTCAGGAAGCTTAGATCTGAGGATCTTAGTTCAAAGAAAACCCTTGTAGGAAAGACCTAGGAATGTCATCTCCAGATAACCACCAAAACTTGAAGTGGAGCTGTGGTTCTGGGTTCAGTGGTAAAGCACTAGCCTTCAGGGAAAAAAAAAACACTAAATATCAGCACCCAGGCCCTGAGTTCAAGCCCCAGGACCAGTACAGAAAAAAGATAAAAACTTAAGAGAAACCAGAGATTTCTTTCCTCTTCCTCCCTCCCTCTCCTAGCTACCTTCAAGTAATACTGACTCAAGCAGTAAAATATAAGCCAAGTGAAAAAGCCTAGCAATTGCCAGTCTCTGAGTTTAAACCCCAGTGTCACAAAAAAGAAAACAATGCCACAAAGAACCCATTATATCTTTCTGTCTCTCCATCATTTTCTCCCTCCCTTTCTGCCTCCACCACTCTTGATTGCCTTGTTTCCTCCATCTCTTCCTGGAAGAAAAACTACAAGGCAAATGCTAGGCTCTAAGTTCACACACTAGTACTGCCAAAATTAAAGATTGGTTTTATATTAAAGTGTGGGGACTCATGTCTATATTCCTGGATATTCAGATGGGTGTGAAATGTAGGACAACACTTCTAAACCAATACAGGCAGAAATGTCAGTGAGACTCTATCTCCAAAATAACCAGGAAAAATCTAGGCTTGAGCATCAAAGAAACAAAACCAAACCAAAACTATAAAAAAAAAATCAGAGAATTAATTTTCTCCCCCCCCCCCCACTTCCTTCCTCTCTTTTTCTCTTCCTCTTTTCTCCCTGCAGGTGAAGCTCAAATGATTAAACTCTTTCAGGGTACATGCAAAGTTCCGATTCAAACTAAGTAACTGCAGTCCAAAAAGAAAATTCTTTTTAAACAAAGCTAGGCACTTAGGTTCTTGTCTGTAACCCTAATTACTCAAAATGTGGAGATCCAGGGGAATCACAGTTCTAAGTCATCCCAGGCAAAAAAGACTTTCAGAGTCTGTCTCCAAAATAGCCAGAAGAAAGCAGGGCTGGGGCCAGGTCTACATTGGTAAAGCCCTGGATAAATACAATTTTCAGCCTCTTTCAGTCTCACTCTTCCTTTCTCCCTCACTCCCTTTCTCTTTCTTTTTGTGCAGGAAGCATGCCTCAAGTAGTACAATATCTGCTAATTGAGCAAACTAGCTAGCAAGTGCTGTGCCCTCACTTCAAATCCCTGTATCACAAAACAAAGAATATAAACCAGAAAAGCCAGAGATTTCACTAGTTTCCTTGTCTCTTCCAATTTTCTCCCTTTTCTTTGTCCCTTCTTCACTCATTAGTCTCTCCTTCTACTCATTTTTTGCAAGTTTAGTTCAAATATTAAAACTCCTTCAGGGAAGTTGCTTGGCTCTAAGTTGAAACTTTACTACAGCCAAAAATAAAGGAATGCAGGTCTGTTATCCTGGCTGCTTTGGATGTGATCTGGAGGATCCTAGTTCAAAGCCAGCACAAGCATAAAAGTTTGTGTGACTCTGTCTCCAAATCAGCTGGAAAAAGCCACATTGAAGGTATAAGATATACCATAGAAACTTATTTTCTCTCTCTCCCTCTTCTCTCTGTCTCTGTCTTACTCTACATCTTTCTGTTGTTTCTATATCTCTCTGCATGACTCTGCCTTGCTTTGTCTCTCTCTGTTTCACTCTTCATCTCTCCATTTGTCTGTGTCTATTTCTCTCTCCATCAATCCCTTTCTCTCTTCCTGGAGTGGAACAATACCAGCCAAGTTAGCAAGCCTAGAAAATTCTAAATCCTGAGCCTTGAGTTCAAACCTCTGTATCACTAAAGAAACAAAAAAGTGGCAAGAAGATTTCATTAATGCTCTCTCTTTCCCTCTCCCTCTCCCTCCCTCCTTCATTAGAGGACTGGCTCTAGTGGCATAGCACCTACATGGCAAATGCAGATTACTGATTCAAATTCTGGTAGTTCCAAAAATAAAGAAAATTCTAAAAATGCCAGGTGCTAGGGGCCCACACCTCTAATCCTAGTTACTGAGGTGTCTGAAACCTAGAGTATCCCAGTTCAGAGCTAGCCCAGATAGAAAAGAGTTGCTTCAAAATTAGTAGCAAAAATCAGTGCTAGGCCCATGGCTCAGATGGTAGAGTACTGGTTTATCAGGCAAGCACATGAGACATGAGGCCCTGAGTTTTGCAACCAGGATTGCAAAAAAAGTAAAACAAAAAATGTTCATTCTCTACTCCTTGTCTCTCCTTCATATTCTCCTCTGCCCCTACTCTTTTCTTCCTTTGAGGTGTGGATCAAATTGTGTAATACTAGAATGGTTAATGCAAGGCCCTGCGTTCAAATGATATATTTCTCACCAAATAAAACTCTTTTATCTGAAAAATGATATGCACTAGGATTGATGCCTATAATCATAGTTACTCAAAGGGCTGAGAACTGGAGAATCATAGTTGGAAGACAACTCTGGCAGAAAAAGTTCTGGGGATTCTGCCTCTAAAATAAACAGGAAAAAGCAAAGCAAAATTGTAGGAAAGGCTCACATGGTAGAAACCAGCCCAGTGAGAAAACCTGGATATTGTGAGGCCCTCAGTTCACACCTCAGTACCACCAAAAAAAAAGAAAGAAAAAGAAATACCATTTATAGGTTGTTTTGGGGTTTTTTTTTGGTCATCTGTGGGGCTTGAACTCTGGGCCTGGGCACTGTCCCTGAGCTCTTCAGCTCAAGGCCAGTGCTCTAACACTTGAGCAAGAGTGCTACTTCCAGTTTTCTGGTGGTTAATTGAACATGAGTCTCATGGACTTTCCTGTCTGGGCTGGCTTTGAACCGCGATCCTCAGATCACAGCCTCCTGAGTAGCTAGAATTACAGGCATGAGCCACCATTGCCTAGTTACCATATAGATTTTCAATAACTTTCTGTCTCTCCCTGTCTCTCTTTCTCCTTCCTTCCCCTTCCCCTTCCCCTCCCCTTCTTCCCCCCCCAGGAATCGGGACTCAAGTGTTATAAAACAAACCATATTAGTCAGCTTAACAAGTTTCATGTCCTGAGTTCAAATCCCAGTATCACAAATAAAGAAAATAAATGTACAGAGATTTAATTATATCTTTCTATCTATCACCTCCCTCATTCCATCTCTCATTTTCTGCCTCCCTTCCATCCTGCCTTCTTCCCTACCTCCATCCCTTCTTCTCTCCCTCTCCTCTCCTTTTTTCCCCAACCTCTCTCACCCTGCTCCTTTCTGGAAATCAAGGCTCAAGCAGTAAAATATTAGTCAAGTTAAAAAAAAGAAAACTAACAACTTAGGGGAATTGAAGACCTAAGGAATACCAGAGATTTTCTTCTGTGTCTCTCTGGAGTGTGCTTTCTTTCTCTGTCTTACTCTCCTACTCTTCATCTGTCTGTGTCTCTGTCTATCTCTCTGTATTTCTCTCTCTCTTTCTCTCTTCCTTCAAACTTTCCTCTTTTCAAGGAGGCATAGGTAAAGTAGAACAGCAGCAGCCAAGTGAGCATTTCTAGCAACTTCTAAGCCCTGATTTCAAATCCCAGTATCACTTTGTTTTTCTTGTCAGTCGTGGGGCTTGAATGCTGGGCCGAGGCACTGTCCTTCAGCTCTTCAGCTCACAGCAAGCACTCTACCACTTGAGCCACAGAACCACTTCTAGTTTTCTGGTGGTTTATTGAAAGTCTCACAGATTTCCCTGCCCAGGCTGGCTTTTAACCATGATCCTCAGATCTCAGCCTCCCTCATAGGTAGCATTACAGGTGTGAGCCACCAGTACCCGGCCCGGTATCATTTTTTTAAAAAGGCAAAAAAGGTACAATTTCATTCATTTATTCTCCCCCCCCCCCCCCATTCCTTCTCTCCCTCTTTGGAAACCTGGATGTAGTGATATGGCACCTACATGGCAAATACAAACTCCTGATTCAAATTCTGGTACTGTCAAAAATAAAGAAATTACTGGGCACCAATGGCTCACTTCTGTAATCTTAGCTACTCAAGAGACTGAGATCTGAGGATTGTGGTTCAAAACCAGCCCAAACAGGAATGTCCATGAGACTCTTATCTCCAATTAATTACCAGAAAACCCGAAGTGGCCCTGTGGCTCAAGTGGTAGAGTGCTAGCCTTGAGCTGAAAAGCACAGGGACAGCATCCAGGTCCAGAGTTCAAGACCTAAGACAGATAAAAAAAAACTTTTTTTAAAATGCCAAATATTCAGGGCTCATGCTTCTAATCCTAGCTACTGAGATATCTGAGATCTGGAGTATCCCAGTTCAAAGCCAAACCAGGTAGAAAAGTACGTTTTTCTTCAAAATTAGCAGAAAAAAATCAATACTAGAGGCAGTTCAAATGATAGTGTACAAGCTTATCAGGCAAGCACAATAAATATGAGGCCCTGAGTTGTACCACCAATACTACCATAAAATACAAAAATTATGGGAAACTAGATAAATTATATTCTTTCTCTGCCTCTCCATCTGTCTCTCCCTTTCACGGACTTCCTCCTTTCTCCTTTTAGTGAGACAAATGATACAACACTACAATGGCTAATGCAACACCCTGAGTTCAAATTAAGCAACTGGCACCAAATAAAACTTTTTTCTGAAAAATGATATGCACTAGGTTTGATATCTGAAATTATAGTTACTCAGTGGGCTAAGAACCAAAAAATCACAGTTGGAAGCCAACTCAGGCTGAGAAGTTTTCTAGAACTCTGTCTTCAAAATTGCCAGGAAAAAGCAAAACTGGAAAGAAGATTCTAATAGCAGAACCCAGCCCAGTAGGAAAGCCTAGAGATTCTGAGGCCCTGAGCTCACACTCTAGTACCATCTAAAAGAAAATTAAGGCCAGGTCCCAGTAGCTCATTCCTGTAATCTTAGCTACTCAGGAGACTGAGATCTGAGAATCATGGTTTGAAACCAGCAGACATGAAGAGTCCTTGAGAATCTTATCTCCAATCAACTAATAAAAAGCTGGAAGTGAAGCTGTGGTTCAATTGGTAAAGTGTGAGCCTTGAGCAAAAAAGCTCAGGGACAGTGCCCAGGCCCAGAGTTCAAGCCTTAGGACTAGCAAAAAAAAAAAAAAAGAAAGAAAGAAAAGAAAACTAGGAAATAACATTGCTGGGCACTGGAGGCGCTCATACCTGTGATCCTAGCTACTCACAGGATGAGATCTGAGGATGACAGTTCAAAGTCAGCCTGGGCAGGAAAGTCTGTGGAGACTCTTATCTCCAATTAACCACAAAAGAAGCCAGAAGTGGTGCTGTGCTTAAGTGGGTAGAGTGCCACCCTTGAGCAAAAGGAGCTTGTGGACAGCACCCAGGCTCAGAGTTGAAGGCCCAGGACCCACAGAAAGAAGGGAAGGAGGGAGGGAGGGAAGGAGGGAGGGGAGGGGAGGAGGGAAGGAGGGAAGGAGAGAGGGAATAAAACAGAGATTTTCAATCTTTTTGTCTCTCCCTCTCCTTCTCTTTGTCCACGCCCCCTCCCAGAAATCATGACTCAATAGTTACTTCACCAGCCAAGTGAGCAAGCCTAACAAATTCCATGCCCTGAGTTCAAACTCCAGGATCACAAAAAAGAAAATAAAAATTGCCAGAGATTTTATTATAGTTTTCTATCTCTCATTCCCTCCTTCCCTTCCTTCTTCTTCCCTCCCTCCCTCCCTCCATCCCTACCAGGTTACTTCCTTCTCTCTACTTTCCTGGAAGTTTAGCTCACAGTAGAACTACTGCAAGGCAAATGTGAGGACCTACATTCAAACTCTACTACAGCAAAAAATAAAAACTTTAAAAAAATGACATGTTGAGGGACTCACGTTTGAACTATTCTAGTTCAAAAGTAGCACAAGCAGAAAAGTTTTTGGGACTCTGTCTCCAAAATAACCAGCAAAAATAGGCTGGAAAACTAAAGAAATAAAAAAACCAGAAAAATGAAAAAAATGACAGGTTTGACTCTCTCTGTCTCTCTCTGTCGCTCTGTCTCTGTCTCTCTGTCTCTCTCTCTCTCTCCCCCTCTTCTCTTACTAGTACTGAGGCTTGGACTTACATCTAGGCATTTCCCCTGAGCTTATTTGCTTAAGGATAGCACTCTACCACTTGAGCCACAGCTCCACTTCTGACTTTTGGGGTACTTAATTGGAGATAAGAATCTTAAGGAGTTTCCTGCCTGGGCTGGCTTCAAACCAGGATCCTCAGATCTCAGCATACTAAGTAGCTAGGACTACAAAGCATGAGCCACTAGTGCCTGGCTTCCCTTCTTCTTTATCCCTTCCTACCTCCCATTCCCTCCTTATATCACTTACTGGAAGCTTAGTTCAACTATTAAACTCCTGCAAGGCAAATGATGGGCTCTAAGTTTTAACTACTACAGCCAAAAAACTTTTTAATAAAATAAGAGAAAAAATGGGAGAAAAATGTAAATGCAGAATGTGCTGGAGGCACATGTCTGTTATCCTAGCTACTCTGGATGTGAACTAGAGGATTCAAGGTCAAAGCCAGAAAAGGTATAAAAGTCTGTGAGACTATTCCATCAAAATAACCAACACAAAGCTGGATTGGACACTTAAGAAATACCACAGAGATTTTTTTCCATTCTCATTCATTCATTCATTCATTCTCTCTCTCTCTCTCTCTCTCTCTCTCTCTCTCTCTCTCTCTCTCATGATGACTAAATTGTTATACCAGCGAAGTAATCAAGTCAGTTTCCCAGCCCCAAGTTCAAATCCCAATATCACAAAAAAGAAACTAAAGATATTTCATTATATCTTTCTGTCTCTACCCAATTGCCTTCCTCCTTGTCTACCTCTTTCCCTCCCATCCTGCCTTCTTCCTTCTCTTCCTTCTTGGAAACTTAGCTCAAATAGTAGAATACCTGCAAGGCAAATGCTAGGCCCAAAGTTCAAACTCTAATAGAAACAAAAGTAGTTTTTTAAAAGATGACATGTACTGGAGAACTCATGCTACTCAGGAAGATGTGAGGTGGATGCTAGTCAGGAGGATGTGAGCTGGAAGATCCTAGCTCAAAGCCAGCACAGGTAGAATGTTTTTGGGATAGTACCTCCAAAGTAACCAGCAAAAAGCCGAGCTGGCCAAGTGTCGGTGCCTCACATTTTTAATTCTAGCTACTCAGCCTGAGTAAATAGAAGGCTGAGATGGAAGGAATGCAGTTCAAAGTTAGCCAGGGCAGGAAAGTCCATGAGACTCTTATCTCCAATTAACTATTAAAAAGTCAGAAATGGTGCTATGGTTCAAAGTAGTACAGCCTTGAACACAAAGCTTAGGGACAGAGCCCAAGACTAGCACACATAAAAGCTGGGCTAGAGCTCTAAAAAACATAATAATAATAATAGTCTAAAATGATGCCAAGATTTAATTCTCTTCCTCTCATCCTTTTTTCTTCCCTCTCTGAAGGGGAAGCTCAAATAATTGAACTCCTACAGAGCAAATGCAAGGCCCTGAGCTCAAATTAATGGCTGCCACCAAAAAAAGAATGTTTTTGAAGATACCAAGTGCTGTGGTTGTGGTCTATAATCTTAACTGTTAAGGAAGCTGAGATCCAGAGGATCACAGTTCCAAACCAGCCCAGGCAGAAAAATCTTTGGGATTCTATCTTCAAAACAATCATGAAAAGGTCAGGATGGAGCCATTTCTCAATTGGTAGTTATCAGTTCAGCTGGCAAGAGTAGAAAGTGTAAGGCACTGAGTTAAAACTCCAGAAAAAAGTGAAATATCAAAGATTTTCTCATTCTCTCTTTCCTCTCCTCCTTTGGTCCCTCTCTTCTCTTTCTTCCTCCCCCTCTTCCAGCAGCATGGCTCAAGTGGAACAAAACCAGCCAAGTAAGCCTAGCATTCTAAGCCCATAGTTCAAACCCCAGTGTCACTAAAGAAGTTTTTAATGGCCAGGAAATTCTAGTGCTAACAAAAATAAAGAAAAAAAATAAATGCCAAAGTGCTGAAGGCTCATACCTAATCCTGATGCTCGGGTTATAAGGTGGCTGAGATCTGGAGGATCCTAGTTCAACATCACACCAGGCAGAAAACTCAGTAAAATTCTTTTCAAAAGTAGCAGCTAAAATCAGTACTGGAGGCATGGCTCAACTGGTAGATTTACAGCTTATCAGGCAATCACATGAGACCAGTACTGCCATTAAAAATAAAAAGTCCAGATGAGAGTGGTTTATTCCTGTATTCCTAGTTACTCAGGAGACTGAGATCTTAGGATGGTTGGTTGGAAGCCAACCTGGGTAGAAAAGACTCTTATCTCCAATTATCCACAAAAAACTGAATGTGGATCTGTGGCTCAAGTGGTAGAATTCCAGCCCTTTGTACAAAAGCTAAGGCTCTGAATACACATCTGAGTACAAGCACACACACACACATACACAGACACAAGGAAAAAAGCTTGAGAAACCAAATCTCAATCTCTCTCTCTCCTCCCCAGTCCTCCTTCCTTCCTTCCTTCCTTTACTTTCCTTCTCTTCCTGGAGGTTTGGCTTAAATGGTTGAGGACAGGGTCAGGGCTAGAAATGTGGCTTAGGAGTAGGGTGCTTGCCTAGCATGCATAAAGCCCTGGATTCAACTCCTCAGTACCACATAAACAGAAAAAGCTGGAAGTGATGCTG
This sequence comes from Dipodomys spectabilis, assembly GCF_019054845.1. Lineage (NCBI taxonomy): Eukaryota > Metazoa > Chordata > Mammalia > Rodentia > Heteromyidae > Dipodomys > Dipodomys spectabilis. The sequence continues at coordinate 1,358,139 of NW_024870857.1, forward strand.
TGGCTCAAGTGGTAGAGTGCCCAGGCCCTGAGTCCAAGCCCCAGAACTGGCAAAAAAATTGTTGAGCACCATCAGTGAGCAAGTCTAGCAAGTTCCAGGCTCTGAGGTCAGACCAAATACCACCGAAAAAAGACAAAACAAAGAAATGCCACAGAGATTTCTTATTTCCTTTTCTTTCTCTCCATCTTGCCATCTCTTCTTTCCTCCCTTTCTCTCTGAAGGTATTTCTTAAGTAGTAAAATGCCTACAAGGCCTATATGATAGGTCCTGAGTTCAAACTCTAGTACTGGCAAAAATTCATGTATTTCTTTATTTATTTCTTTATGCATGCCAGTCCTGGAGCCTAAACTCAGTGTCTGGACATTGTTCTTCAATATTTTTGCTAAAGGTTAGGATTCCAGCACTTGAGCCACAGCTCCACTTCCTGATTTGGGGTAGTTAATTTGAGATTAAGAGTCTCACAGACTGACTTTGAACCATGATGCTTAGCTCTCAGCCTCCTGTGTAGCTAGGATTACAGGCATGAGCCACCAGTGCACAGCTAATATTTTTAAACATGTTAGGCAATAAGGGCTCACACCTGTAACCCTATCTACACAGGACTGGGAGATTTAGAGGATTATAATGAGTTGGGGTAAGATAGCTAAAGGGCATGTGGTTTTACTTTTTTTTTTTTTTTTTTTTGCCAGTCCTGGGCACTGTCCCTAAACGTCTTTTGCTCAAGGCTAGCACTCTACCACTTGAGCCACAACGCCACTTTCAGCTTTTTCTGTTTATGTGAAGGAATTGAACCCAGGGCTTCATGCATGCTAGGCAAGCACTCTACCACTAAGCCACATCCTTAGCCCCTCTTGAGGGAGGATACTTTTTGAGTAATAAAAAGTTATAAATTGGTTGTGATTATGATTTCAGTTAATTGTACACTCTTAAATAAGCAACTTAACCTGGGTTGTTAATTACTTGTAATAAGGCTATTATAAAAGTAATAGCAGTTAATAAATACATAAATTATGTTTTAAAATATTATGCTGGACATTGGCAAGAAAAGCCTCACTGGTTCCAGTTGAGAAGATATTACAAGGTACTACCTACCTTACCAAGCTACTCAGGAGGCTGAGATCAAAATGATCACAGTTTGAAGCAAGCCCAGGCCAAGAGAAATCTGCAAGACTCTGTCTTGAAAATAACCAAGAAAAACAGGGCTGGAAGTATGGATCAAATGATAATGTGCCAGTAGAACAAACAAGCCCAAAGGAGCTCAAGGCCCTGAGTTCAAACCCCAATACCTCAAAAGAAAAGACAAAAAATTGAGAGAAATCACATGATTTCATTCTCTTTCCCTTCATCCTTTTCCTACCTCCCTTCCTCCTTTCTTCCCTTCCTCTCTCCTCCTCTCTCCCTTCCTCTCTCTCCTTCTCCTCTTTTCCTCCCCATCCCTGCCTCTCTCCTTTCCTCTCTCCCCCCTCCTCCATTTCTTGGAGGTAAGGCTCAAGTAGAAGAAAACTACCCTACCCAGCAAGTGGAGGGAATGCAGATTAGTTACAAAAAACTGCAGTTTTTTAGAATGGGTTATGCTTCTTTCAGGAAGGAATCACTAATTTGCACTTTGAGGAATGACTTCTCATATGGGCTTTTTCCTCACTCCTTTTTATTTAGTTAGTTATTTTGGTCAGTCATGGGGCTTGAACTCAGGGCCTTGGCACTCTCCCTGAGCTGTTTTTGTTGTTGTTGTTTTGGTTTGGTTTGGTTTGGGTTTTGGGGTTTTTGTTTTTGTTATTTTTGCTTAAGTCTAGTGCTCTACCACTTTGAACCACAACTTCACACTTTTTTTCCCTTTTTTGGGGGGGGGGGTAACTGGAGATAAGAGTCTCATGGACTTTCCTGCCCAAGCTGGCTTTGAACTACAATCCTCCAATTTCAACTTCTCAAGCAGCTAAGACTATAGGCATGAGCCACAAGTGCCCTGCACCTCCTTTTTCTTAATTAGCATATATTAATTGTATACAGGTGTTTCACTGTGATATTTTCATGTGTGTATAGAGAGCACTTTAATCAAACTCACCTTATAATTTATTCCCTTTCTCTTTTTATTTTCATATATGGACATGAAATACTCCACATTCACACACACACCACCCCCTTCACCTTCTACTTTAGTCTTCCCCTTTTTACTTGATCCTCTAGCCCCACATTCTGCCAACAGTGCAAGCTTTTTCTTATTTTTTTGTGGGGGGGTTTGTCAGCCATGAGACCTGAACTTAAGGCCTGGGCAGTGTCTCTAAGCTCTTTTGATCAAGGCTAGCACTCAACCACTTTGAGCCACAGCTCCACTTCTGGCTTTTCTAGTTGGTAATTGGACATAAGAATCTCATGGTCTTAGAGGTTCCTCAAAAGACTCCACATAGAGCTCCCCTATGACCCAGCAATCCCACTTTTGGGCATTTACCGCAATGACCACAAACAAGGCTATACTAAAGCTACTAGCACAACTATGTTTATCTCAGCATTATTTACCATAGCTAAGATATGGAACCAACCTAGATGTCCCTCAGTAGATGAATGGATCAGGAAAATGTGGTGTGTGTGTGTGTGTGTGTGTGTGTGTGTACATATATATATATAATGGAATTGTATGTCTCCATCAGAATGAATGACATTATCCCATTTGTTAGGAAATGGAAAGATTTGGAAAAAGTATATTAAGTAAGCCAGGCCCAAAGAAACATAGGTCCCATGGTTTCCCTTATTTGCAATAACTAGTATATGTCTAAGACAAGCAGAAAAGGTCAAAAGCTACATACACATGACCATATAAGATGAGGTTAAAGTGAAATGAACTCCAAGATAGGGACACAAATGTGTTTTTTTTCTTTCTGGATATTGTTTTTAATGTGCTTATAATGTACTATGTGATTTTTTTTTGTTTCTTTGGTATGTTCTTCCCCCACGGTATGACCCCTGTTTTCACTGTATTTGATTCCGGTGCCCTGTATCTTGTATATACACTTTTCTAATTTGGGGAGGGGAAGGGAAAAAATAAAATGCTTAAATGGGGATACAAGTTTACCCATTGTAACAATGAGGGGTATAAAACACTATGTTTAAAACGAACTTTACAACTTGGGGGGGGGGGGTGGAGTCGTTGGGGAGATGGGGAAGGAAGGGATGGTAGGGGAAAAACAAAGGAGGAGACAACAGTGCTTGGTAGGAAATGTACTCATTACCTTACTCATGTAACTGTAACCACTCTGTAAAGTATTTTTACAATAAAAAACGTAAAAAAAAAAACATGAGGGAAGGGGTGACACTGTTCAAAAAGAGATGTCCTCATTTACCTAATTTATGTAACTGTAACTCCTGTGTACATCACCTTTACAATAACAATATTTAAAAAAGACTTCTTGAATTATCTATTAAATATCTATGGGCATTGTCTTATCCAAAAAAAAAAAAAGAAAAGAAAAGAAAGAATCTATTGGCAACCTCAATCCCCAGATCTCAGCTTCCTGAGTAGCTAGGATTTACAGGCCTGAGCCATCAGCGTCCAGCCAGAGCAGGTTTGTTTTTAACAGTTAGGACTTTGTGGTACCTGATCGCCCCCTAGTGGCCAAAGTCTTTACTTGCTTCGTCAGCGAGCGAACTGTCGCCGGCCTTCCAGAGCCCCGCGCGAATCCCCGCAGCTCCACAGGGCGATTTCGGAACAGAGCTGGAATAGGCTACTCTTCCCGGTGTTTTAAAGTTCGGCTTCGCTCGAATCTCCACGGCTCTATAGAGCGACTTCGCGCCCAAATACTAACTGGCTATACTTTTCCCCCTGTTAAAGTTCGGCCCCAAGAGAATCTCCACAGTTCTACAGTGCGACTTTGCGCAAGAGCCGGGATAGACTACTCTTCACCTTATTTTAAAGTTCCTAAAACCAGGGAAATGCCCAAGAATATATTTTGTGAAAAAGATTCCTTACAAATGACAAATGCTATGAGGGAACCCGAAAGCTTCAAGGCTTCCAAATCCCCTTCACGCTTTCCCGTAACTCTTCATTCACTGTTATCTTATCCCCCAAGAACGGCTAAGCCCCCTCAGCCCACCCAACCACCCCCCCCCAAAAAAAACCTTTCTTACCAATTACTACCATACCTCGGTACTTTTTTAGTCAGAAGTTCCCGGTTGTCTGACAGAAAAAAAAATTCTGATTAAACGGCTTTTCCCCTCAACCACTTCTCCCCCGTCCCTAGCCCTCTCGCAAAATGCATTTATATATTTATAAAATCCTAAACATGTGAGGAAAAGCCCTTGTAATGGCTAGTAAAACAAGCTGCGCCTTTACCAAGCCACTGATTAAAACAAAAATTCCACGCTGGATAAAAAGCCGAGACAGGAAAAGGGCAAAAATTAATGAGAAATAACGGTGAGGAATCGAGAAGCAGAGACAAACCACCTCAGCGACACGTTCCCGCCGGCAAAGCTTCTCCAAATGGAAACACACATACACACACACATACACACACACATACACACACATACACACCACACACGCGCGCTCGCGCATGCACAACCGCCTCAAACTGACGACTCAGCCCACGGGCCGACGCTACCACTTTTACCAGTAAGGGGAGGGGGGATAACAAATCAGTGCTCTCTTCAGTCAGACTTAAAGCCACCAGGTGGGGTTAGAAGATTGCAAGAGATGTTCTTCATTTTTCTTATTCTCAGACAATTTCTTTCTGGATTCTCAGGCTCTGCAGGCAAAAAACAAAGGTGTAATCTCTGTAAGCACATACTCGTACACGCCCCCCCCTTATCACCAAGACAATGGATGTGACCAATGCTTGAGCTACCCTGCCGCCAGGGGGCAAGCTGGAGGATTATGGGGGATGGGGGAATTCTTTAAGGTGGTACCTCTTTCGAAAAACTTTAGTGTTCTATTTCCAAGTACTGTGACTATAGTTAACAATGCTATATTTCTCAAAAACGTTAGATTTAATTTTTTAAAAATATTTTTAAAATTTTATTTTGAAGATAGATTTTTTTTAAATACTCCCTTTAGCTGCACACAGTGGCTTGCACTGGTGGCTCCATGCCTGTAATCCTAGCTATTCACGGAGCTGAGATCTGAGGATGGCAGTTTGAAGCCAGCCGGGGCAAGAAAATCCGTGAGACTCTTATTTCCAAGTAACCACCAGAAAACCGGACATAGAGCTGTGAGTCAAAGTGGGAGACTGCTACCCTTGAGTGAAAAAGCTCAGAGACAACGTCCAGTTCCCAAGTTCAAGCTACATACATGACAGACAAAAAAAATACTTCCTTTATAAGTAAATAACAAGTGTTTGAAGAGATAGGTATTATTTACCTATATTTGATCACTATATTATATATATATATGTAAGCATTAATTGTACCCATTAAGTTATTACAATTACATGTAAATAAAAAATTAAAAAGTTCCCTTTTCATAAGGCTATATAAGGAATAAAATAATGCATGTAATACAGTACCAAGAAAATTCTCAGGCCCAGCTCCAGGCCTAAAATATTAAAAACTCTGGGGTTGGGCCCAAATATCTTGTTCTAACAGAGCCTTCTGGGTGATTCTGATGCTCTTTAAAGAATGAAATTTATCACTGTGGGGAAAAATCCTACCCTCTCATAAATAAGTTCTCCTTTATCATTATTACAGGATTCCTTGACTCCATAGCTTCTGAATTATGTTTACTGCCTGGAATGTCAAAACTATTGATTTTTATAGTTTCTTATTTTGATTTTTTGTTTGTTTTATGAAGTATCACGGGTTTGAACTCGGGGCCTGGCCCTTTTTGAGTGTGGCGGTCTACCACTTGAGTCACACCTCTAGCCTAGTTTTGCTGGATTATTTTAGGGATGGAGTCTAGTGTGCCCTTTTCTGCCCAGGCAGGCCTCTAACCACAGATTCTCCAGATCTCTGCCTCCTGGATAGCTAGAGTTAAAAATTATGAGCCACTGTTGCTAGCTTATAAGCCCAACTCTGTGCCCAGTATTCTGGCAGATACATTGAAAAAGGAGACAGAAAACCCACCCCCTTGGCTTACAATGTAGGTGATCCAGGAATGGGAAAACTTACTTAACTCTACAAGGCCAGATCTACTAACTGTCAGATGAATTATCCTGACAAGAAACAAATGTTCTAGGAAACCAAAGGAGGAAAGTTTCACAATTATAAGGAGAATCCTGAGTAGAAATAGCCATGGCTAGATCAAGTCTGCCTCTCAAAATTAGCTGTAAGTCATTTTCTAAAAGTTAATAGAGCAGTCCTTACCTACCTAATTAAGCCTCTGCCTATAAAGGAACTGCCATTTACCTTTAACAGCTGCTCCCTGAAGTTTAAACAATGAGAATATTTATAGTTTTTAAAAGCCCTTTATTTCCCCCCCTTACTCCTCAATCCTTCATAGGAAAAGACAGATATACACAAAACAGACATAACATAAATACCTGACACAAATAATTATGCAGCACAATTACAGATCTGTTTTGAATCGTCATCTATTTTTTTTTTCACTTTAGCTTGGCTACAGGAAACTGCTCTAAATGACACTGTGCATCCACACAACTGGAAAGACAAGAGAAAAAGAAGTAGTATTCCCAAATGTTATTGGTTTACAATGAGCCATGTCGGATAATCATTGGCATCATTACCTGACTTCCAGATAGTCACACAGTGTCATCACATAAACCAAATTAGGTAGGCTATATCTGAGGCTGAAAGATACCCGAAGGAATAAGGCAGACAGTGATTTCATGAAGTCTGATGGCTCATTTTATTTCATTTCCTTTTGCATTATTCAGAATAACTGTATTACAGACACAGGTCCCATTTATATTATCTTATTAGAGTTTTCAAACCAAATGCAAACTGAAAGTATATTTCAGGTGTTGATATGTACTATTATGTACTATTATTCACAACAGAAAAGAAGAGAAGATGGATGGGTAAAGTTAGAAACTGATGGTGGTTTGGGAAAAAAAATGATGGTCATGGATTGGGGGGAGGGGGTTGTTACTGTTTTAGGGATAGACCTCAAACCTGCTACATAGCCCAATCTGGCTTCTAATTCATGATATCTTGCCTTAGCCTCCTGAGTGCTGGGATTACAGGCAGGTGCTACCATGCCTAGTTAAGCTAGCATTTGTGTTTAGCATCTCTCTCTCTCTCTCTCTCTCTCTCTCTCTCTCTCTCTCTCTCTCTCTCTCTCTCACACACACACATGTATTCTCTCTCTCACACATATACACATGTACACACACCTATATGATATATAGATATAGATATGGATATATTGCCAGTCCTAGGGCTTGAACTCAAGGCCTGGACACTGTCCCTGAGCTTCTTTTGTTCAAGGCTAGCACTCTACCACTGAGCCACATCACCACTTACAGCTTTTTCTGTTTATGTGGTACTGAGGAATTGAACCCAGGGATTCGTGCATGCTAAGCAAGCACTCCACTGCTAAGCCATATTCCAAGCCCCATTTATAATTTTATTGTTATTAAGGTGTTGTTCAGAGGGGCTACCATTTCATAAATCAGTTAATGAGTACATTTTTTCAGACAATGTCACCCTTTACTTTCCCCCTCCCATCTCTGCCCATGAGTTATAAAGGTCATTTTCCACATAGTATATACTGAATAGCATGATTACATTTGTTCACCCTCCCCTTTTATATATCCTTCTTTAAAATATAAAATTTAAAATTCAGTATATTTGTCTCTTAAACACTAACCCAAGTGCAAACCATCCACATAGATTTCTTTATTCACACAGCATTTTGACTCTAGGAACATCCCTTTTCTCTCCTTTGTCTCCCATACTCTGTATAGGCTAGCCTGACAGTCTCAACACCTTAAGAGGACAAAGGGACAGTAGATATACTGTGTGACCTATGACTGAGCCATATCTGCCTTGATCCTTTCCTTACACTTTCCTCCATGGTTTTACATCCAAATGCTGCTCTGGTTTCTTCCTGACTAGCCTCCAGCATGACAGGATTGGGGTGCCATGGGACAGCACTCTAATCACCCACAATTCTCTCTCTTATCACTTCTGGATTTTGTAAGATATTTTCCAGGCATGGATCACAGCTATTCTATTCTGTCCTGGGAAACTGAGTTGGCCTTTAAAAAATCTCTTAGGGACATGTGTTCTGTGCCTGGAGAATATATAAACATTTTCTTTCTCTGCATCTTATTCCACAGAGAAGAGCCAGACATAAGAACTCCAACTTTGTAATCATCAAATTTCTCCATTTGGAGTCTGTTATATATTTGGATATTAACCTCTTGTTAGATGACTAGTTCTGCAAATATTTTCTTCTATTATGTAGATTGCCTCTTCACTTTTGATTATTTCCTGGTGGTGCTATAGCTTTAAAGCCCCAGTATTGGGACTTTAACTCAAGGCCTGAGTGCTGTCCCTGAGCTACTTTTGCTTAATTCTAATGCTGTACCACTTGAGCCACAGATCTGCTTTGGCTTTTTTTTGGGGGGGAGGGGTCCGGGCCTGAACTCTGGGCCAGGGCACTGTCCCTCAGCTCTTCAGCTCAAGGCTAGCACTCTACCACTTGAGCCACAGAGTCACTTCCGGCTTTTTTCTTTTTGCTTATGTGGTGCTGAGGAATCGAACCCAAGGCCTCATGCATGCAAGGCAAGCACTCTACCACTGAGCCAGCTTCCCAGCCCCTGCTTTGGCTTTTTTAGTAGTTTTTATTAGAGGTAAGAGTCTCATGGACTTTCCCACCCTGGCTAGCTTTGAACTGTGATCTTCACATCTCAGCCTCTGAATAGCTAGGATTACAGGAATAAGCCACCAGCATCCAGCTGTGCTGTATAGCTTCTAAGTTTGACACAATCCAGTTGTGTGGGTTCTTTTTTTGTTTGTTTCCAAGTGTTTAAGGTCGTGTTCAAAACATCCTTGCCCATTCCAAATATCCTGAAAGTTTCATTATTTTAGGTCTGAGATTTAATTCTTTGTATGTGTATGTATGTGTGTGACTCTGTGTGTGAATGTGAGTACTGGGGCTTGAACTTGGGCATAGGTGCCCTCCCTTAACTTTTCCACTCGAAGCTGCACTATACAACTTAAGCCACATTTTCACCTCTGAATTTCTGCTTATTAATTGGAGATCAGCGTCTCAGCCTTCTGAGTAGCTAGAATTGAAGGTGTGAGACACTGATGCCTGGTCTTTAATTCATTTTAATTGATTTTTATAACTGGAAAATGGGTAGTATTATATTTCATTTTTTACCTGAATAGCCATTTTTTTCCCAGCATCATTTAATGAAACAAACATTTCTCAAAAGAAGACATATAAATGGCCATTTTTAATACTCAGTATCACTAATTATCAAATACAAATCAAAACCACAAAATGTAACTTCACACCTGTTAGGATAGCTATTATAAAAAAACTGATAAAAATTGTTTATAAGGATGTGAAGAAAAGGGAGTCCTTGCACGTTCTTTGTGGCAATATAAATTAATAATTCAATATGGAAAACCATATAAAGATTCACATTAGCTAGGCACTGGTAGCTCAAACCTGTAATCCTAGCAACTGAGAAGGCTGAGATCTGAGGATCACTGTTCAAAGCCAGCCCAAGAAGGAAAGCTCATAAGACTCTTATCTCTAAATCATACAAACAAAAATAAAGTCCAGAAATGGAGCTGTGAATCGAGTGGTAAACCACTAGCCTTGAGCACAAAAGCTCAGGGACAGTGCCCATGATCTAAGTTTAAGTTGCAGGTCCAGCACACACACAGAAAAAGATTCAAGCTAAGCCAGGCATCAGGGCTCATATTTGTTATCCTAGCTACTCCAGGAGCACTGCAGTTCACAGTGAGCCTAGGCAAATAATTAACAAGACCCTATCTCAACTAATAAAAAGGGGGGTATTCCAGGCACCAGTGGCTGACACCTGTAATCCTAGCTATTCAGGAGCCTGAGATCTGAGGATTGAGGTTTGAAGCCAGCCTGGGCTGGAAAGTCTGTGAGACTGTTATTTCCAATAAAGTACTAAGAAAAAGCCAGAAGTGACACTGTGGTTCAAGTGGTAGAGCACTAGCCTCAAGTAAACAATAAGTTCAAAGACAGTGCCTGGCCCAGAGCAAAGCCCCCAGATGGGCAAAAAAAGGAAAAGAAAAATCTGGGTACAATGATGTCTACCTTTTATCTAAGAAACATGAGAAGTATAAATAGGAGGACCACACTCTAGGCAAGCCCAGAAAAAAATATGAAAACCCTATTTGAAAAATAATGAAAGCAAAGAGGATAAGGGGTATGGATCAAGCAGCAGAACATCTGTCTAGCAAATGGAAGGCCCTAAGTTCAAAACTGTGCCACAAAAAAATTAAAGCTAGAAGCCAGATGCCAGTGGCTCACATCTATAATCCTAGCTACTCAAGAGGTTGATTATGAGAATTAAAGTTCAAAGCCAGCTTAGGTAGACATATCTGAGAGATTCCCAGCTCCAATTAATAAGAAAAATGCTGAAACTAGAGGTGTGGCTCAAGTGGTAGAAGTGCCAGTCATGAGTGAAAAAATAGAACCAGAGCATGAGGCCCTGAGTTCAAGCCCCAGTAGCAGCACAAAATAAATAAAAAGAAAGATGGCTGGGAATGTAGCTTATTGGTAAAGTGCTTGCCTAGCATGCATGAAGTCCTGGGTTCGATTCCTCAGTACCACATAAACAGAAAAAGCTGGAAGTGGCACTGTGACTTAAATTGTAGATTGCTAGCCTTGAGCAAAAGAAGCTCAGGGACAGTGCCCAGGCCTTGAGTTTGAGTCCCAGGATTGGCAAAAAGAAAGAGAAAGAAGGAAAGAAAGAAGGAAAGAAAGAAAGAAAGAAAGAAAGAAAGAAGAAGAAAGAAAGAAAGAAAGAAAGAAAGAAAGAAAGAAAGAAAGAAAGAAAGAAAGAAAGAAAGAAAGAAAGGAAGGAAGGAAGGAAGGAAGGAAGGAAGGAAGGAAAGAAAGAAAGAAAGATAGATTACCTTTATTACCTTTATCCAAAGGTAATAAAATCAGTATGTCAAAGAGATACGCTAACTCGCATGTTCACCACAGCACTATTTACAATAGCCCCCAAATGGAAACAACCTGAGAGGCTATCAGCTGATGGATGGATGGATTATAAAATGTGGTACACTTGCAGAATAGAATACTATTCAGGTATAAGGAGAATGAAATCTTGTCATCTGGATAATATAGGTAGACCTAGAGATCATTATAATAAGTGAAGTAAGCCAAGCACAGAAAAACAAGTACCATATGATTTCACTCATGTATAGAATTTCAAACAGTTGATCACACAGAAAAAAAAAACTATCACAGAATGATAGTTACCAGAAACAGGGGAATCTAGGGGAAGTTAAGAGTGTGAAAGACTGGTGAATGGGTACTGTTCCAGTTAGAGAGGGACAAGAACTTCTGATGTGCTATTGAACAGTAAGATAACTAGAGATAACAATATTGTGCTTGCTCATTTAAAAAAAAAACTAGAAGATGCCTGGTGCCAGTGGCTTGTGTCTATAATTCTAGCTACTCAGGGGGCTAGGATCTGAGGATCGGGGTTCAAAGCCAGCCCAACTGGGAAGCCTTGAGTGAATAAAACTAAGGGGCAGTACTCTTCTCAGGCTTTGAGTTCAAGCCACAGTACCGGGGGAAAAAAACCTAGAATAAATGATTTTTTGTGTTTCACTATGAAAATGATAAATCTAGCCTGGTGCTAGTGATTCACACCTCAGAAGGCTGAGATCTGAAGACCAGATTCAAAGGCAGCCCCAGAAGAAGTTTATAGACTCTCATCTCCAATTAACCACTGAAAAGCCGAAAATAGATCTGTGGTTCAAGTGGTAGAGCTCTAGCCTTGAGCAAAAAACCAAGAGTGTGAAGACCTGAGTTTAAGCCCCAGTATCAACACATACAAAAAAGGTAAGCTTGAGGAAATAGTTATGTTTAACTTGATTTAAAATTATGTAATATATAAACATAATTAAACTCCACATGATACCCTATAAATATGTATGATTTTCATGTTTTATATATCAACTACTGTATATGTGTATTTTTAAATCTTTGGGGGAAAAGGGTGACAAAGAGAAAAATTAGGTCTTGTACTGAGGATTAGCTATCACCATTTGTAAATATGTGTCAAACCTTAGACTCCGTTGAGCCTTTCTTTCAACTAGGCCTCAAAATTAGCCTGTAAGACCTTTGATATCCAGCATAAATGATTTCATCTACCACCTCTCATACATATACAAGCACTCAGAGACTTGAACAAATACTAGCACAAGTTTTATAAGCTTATGGCCATGTCCTCACTATGACAAACATACCAACCTCTTTAGGATGCTTGCCTAAGCCAGGTATCAGTAGCGCACACATATAATCCTAGTTACTCAGTAAGTTAAGATCTAAGGATTGTAGTTCAAAGCCAGCCTAGGCAAGAAAGTCCATTAGACTCTTATTTCCAATTAACCACCAAAAATCTGGAAGTGGAGCTAAGGTTCAAATGGTAGGGCACTACCGTTGAGCAAGACAGCTCAAGGCCAGTGCTCAGGCCCTGAGTTCAAGCCCCAGGACTGGCACACACACACACACACACACACACACACACACACACACACAAACTATGCCTAGAGGCTGGGAAGGTGGCTCAGTGGTAGAGCGCTTGCCTTGCATGCATGAGGCCCTGGGTTTGATTCCTCAGCACCACATAAGCAGAAAAAGCCAGAAGTGGCGCTGTGGCTCAAGTGGTAGAGCACTAGCCTTGAGCTGAAGAGCTGAGGGACAGCACCCAGGTCCAGAGTTCAAGCCCCACAAACAGAAAAAAAGAAAACAAACCTTGCCTAAGAAAGTTCAACATTGACAAAAACAATTTACTGTCTGTTCCAGCCAAGATCTGACTACAAGCACTGAGTCCTTTTCCCCAGATCATATACTTTAGAAAACTCAAAATTATAAATCCTTTCTCTGTCTCTTTGAGATATTATCATCTATAACCTGGGAATATATTTTTCAAGGACCTGGAAACCATCCCTTTGAAGGGTAATCATTAAGAAAGATTAGGTCCATGTGTCCTAAACCTAACCTCTATTGGAGAGTAAGAATACAATAGCAAACACACAGATACCGTAATCACTTTGACTGAATACCCTAATCACTTTCTCCCAAATGCCTTGATATTTTTCTATCAGCACATCCTGCCTTTTATTTCAATGGTGTTAAGCTCTGGTTATATGAAGAGTCTCTCTGTTTCTCTCTGTCTCTCTGTGTGTCTGTCTGTCTCTGTGTGTCTCTGTGTGTGTCTGTGTGTGTCTGTGTCTGTGTGTGTGTGTCTGTGTCTGTGTGTCTGTGTGTGTCTGTGTGCGTGTGTGTGTGTGTGTGTCTGTCTGTCTGTCTGTCTGCCTATCTGTCTGTCTGCCTATCTGTCTGTCTGTCTGTCTGTCTCTCTCTCTCTCTCTCTCGTTTATCTGGTAGCCTGAACAGAATCTATCTTACTACCTTTAACAAATGTTCAGCTATGTTTCTCTCTGACAACATGAACTAGCAGTATTAAAAGATGAAATCTCGGGCTGGGAAGGTGGCTCAGTGGTAGAGCACTTGCATTGCATGCATGAGGCCCTGGGTTTGATTCCTCAGCACCACATAAGAAAAAAGAAAAAAGCCAGAAGTGGCTCTGTGACTCAAGTGGTAGAGAGCTAGCCTTGAGCTGAAGAGCTGAGGGACAGCACCCAGGCCCAGAGTTCAGGCCCCATGACCGGACCCCCCCCCAAAAAAAAAAACCGATGAAATCTCAAGAGCAGTAGGGAATTAAAGATAGAACCAAGAATATGAATCTCTTGTTATTTAGGGGATCATCTTGATTTTGAGTACAGATGTATTCATTCACATACATAGATGAAAGTGGAAACGTAGAGAAAGGATGAGGAGAGAAAAGGTGTGACCTAACACAGAGAAGAACCATTTGATGTGGAATAATATTTTTAATATTAAATAGAGGACATCTCAAAGTGAATGGATAATTCTCCAAAAAATACTGTAACCAACCATCAGCATTAACGAGAGTGGAAAACAGTAAAAGGGGCTTAAGTTTTCTCATGACCTTGGCCCAACAGGATTAGCCTTTTTCTGGGATACATAAATCTGGTGAAGGTCAGAGCTTGCTAGACCACTTAAATCAACTAGAAGATTAAAGCCCATGACTTTATGCTGTCACTATCCTCTATGGAGACAGTGATGTCATGAAGCTGAAAATCTAGTACCAGCTTGCAGTTAAGCCTTTAGGAGAATATGGAGAGTTGAAGAAAGATCTAACTAACATCTTGAGGCAAACTGGAAGGGTCATCGCAGCATCCAAATCATCAGAAAATACCATCTAAAGATCATGATTTCTCTCTGTGATACTACAAAGGTAGGGACATCTCATGACTTCTTTTTACCAGTTAAAGGGGTATCATGGGCTGGGAAGGTGGCTCAGTGGTAGAGCGCTTGCCTTGCATGCTTGAGGCCCTGGGTTCTATTCCTCAGCACCACATAAGCAAAAAGAAAAAAGCCACAAGTGGTGCTGTGGCTTAAGTGGTAGAGTGCTAGCCTTGAGCTGAAGAGCTGAGGGACAGCACCCAGGCCCACAGTTCAGGCCCCACGACCAGACCCAAAAAAAAATAAAATAAAAATAAAGGGGTATCTTTTGGGGGAATAGATACTGGGAAATGAATTCTAGGCCTCATACTCTTCTGTACCACTTGGACCATGCCCCAGCCCTTTTATTTTTCGTTTGTTTTTCAGGTAAGTTCTCACACTTTTGCCTAGGCCATCATCAGGCTATGATCATCCACCTCCCGAGTAGCTAAATCCTAGGCAAGCACCACCACACTCAACTTGTTTTTGAGATATTCTCTCACTAACCTTTTCCCAGGCTGGCCTTGAGCCATGATCCTCTTGTGTCTGCCTCCAGAAAAACAGATTACAGGCATGTGGCATCATGCCTGGTCAAAGCAGGTATCTTAATGATGAGGTGAAATCACAAAAGTTGCTAAGGCAGCTTCCAACTTTCAGTTTTCATTTGATTTGTGATATCTAGACTAGACTTGGATCAACATTTCTATTCCAATATAAAAGTAAAATCTCTTTTGTCAACTCTGAGAAATTAAAAGAGAAATAATCTAAACTGTAAAAATACTTTCATTGATAAAGGACTGGTAGAAAGTATGTGAAAAATATATAATTGATGCAATTAGATTTTCCTTGAGGCTAGAAATAAAGGAAAGGGATGAGTGATCTTATAACATTCTGAACTGTAGAATGTTTGTACTCTTCTAGACATGGTGGGAAAAAGTGTGTCCTAAGCAGGCAGCCTGGTGTGATTTAGATTTGAAAAGGTTACTGAATTTGCCAGCATGCCACACCTTGGCTCAGGTTGCTATAGCATCAACATTGTGACCCAACAAACCTCATGACATACCCCAGGGTTAAAGCCAGCAGAGATCAGGCTGGGCCCTCAGTCTGGCCCAACAGCTGACGGGGGTGGAAGCCAGCTACAGGTGCCCAAGAACTTGGCACAGCCCAGTTCCATCTAAAGGGGCTCATCTCCCTTCTGGGTGGCACAATTTCAGCCAAAAGTCCTAAAGAACTTCATTATCAAGGTAATGAGTTGATACATTTTACATTTTATAGGGTTTTTTTTTAAGATTTGAAATTGACTTCAAATCACATGAGGGACCTCTTTGCTCCCTCTTTCTCTAGTCCAGTGTTCACTTGCTCTTTAAAAAATAACACTAGATAATTCCTTCACCGGAAGGAATGGGAAGCCTTTTTGTATAACTTTCTCAAGATTGATTTCGTAGAATTTCTAGAAGGGAAATCCCAAAACATCTTGGGGTTAGCCAAGTAGTAAGGGCATGTAGCATTTTCATGAGAAAAAAAAAAAGGTCATTAGGGGATAACTGTTATAAAAGTGTAACAGAAGTGAGAAAATAAGGAAAAGGATGAGTGAAGGAAAAGGAAAAGAAGAGAAGGGAGAGAGGACTAGAAAAAGAACAGAGGCAGGGGGAGGAAAGAAGGGAGGGAGGGAAAGGCAACTGAGGGAGAGAAGAGGAAAGGAAGAAGAAAACATGAGACCATTTTGAAAACTAAAAGAAAATGAAATTTAAATTTTGAGGGAAGTTAGGGGGAATGGAATATATAGGGGATGGGATTCAACAGCTCTGATACTTGGGGGGAAG
The DNA here is from genome assembly GCF_019054845.1 of Dipodomys spectabilis. Lineage (NCBI taxonomy): Eukaryota > Metazoa > Chordata > Mammalia > Rodentia > Heteromyidae > Dipodomys > Dipodomys spectabilis. The sequence goes on from NW_024870857.1 coordinate 1,374,390, forward strand.
GGTTTTTCTTGTTAATTTCTACAAAGAAATTCAAGCCCCAGATACTAAAACTTGTTTTAGTATCTGGGGATTGAATTTCTTTGTAGAATTTCTTTGTTGAATTTCTTTGTTGAATTTCTTAATTGGTCTTGCATAATAAAATTCTATTTCTGGCTTCTTTTTACTTTTAGCTCCAGACCAAGTTAGGAGGAAGCGGAAGGAAGTTGGCAGATATTTTTTTTTCTTTCTACAATTTAACTTGATTCTTGGGAATCAAGGTTTGATCTTCCTTAAGCTAATTATTTCTTGGTGGTACACTTATGACTATTAGATTAAATTTTCTTGGTATTCAGAACCTCATTCTGTGCTGGGAAAGAATTCATTAATTAACCTTAGTCTTTCCAATGGTCCTGATTGATTTCTTATAGATATTTGCCCTAATTTCACTTACTGTAATGAGACTGGTTGAGCGGCAATTAACCACAATTAAAGGGGTAAAATGAGCTCTTTACCCTTTGAAGGTACTCAAATGAGTGAAGAAAGGTAGGCTGTTGAGATTTCATTATAGAATTGGGTAGAAGTGAATTACTAAATATAATCTCCAAAGTCTTTTTAATTTCTTCCCAGTCTACCACTTTTCCTAACTGGTGTTCTCTCAAGTCAGTGAGATACCCTCATGGCTCAAAATGCTTGGTGTGGTAAGTCTACACAAAAAGAAGCCACAAATTTTGGTAAAAGTTTTAATGATTAGGTGCCTCAACTTCAAATGTTTGTGTCTTTCCCTACTGCTCACACCCTTCCCTATAGTTCTTAGATCAAGCCTATATAAAACAGAGGTGGAACTTAGGAGCCTTTTCAAAGAGCTTTATCCACACTGACCCCATTTCCATAAACCATATATAACTATTTCAATTTTTTTTCCTCTTTGCAGATGTCTGATGATATCGATTGGTTACATAGCCGCAGGGGCGTTTGCAAGGTAGATCTTTACAGCCCAAAAGGACAACAAGATCAGGAACGAAAAGTGGTAAGTACTATACAAACCAATGCCTACCAAGGAGTAGAAAAAATTGGTTTATTGATACAGCAATACTGGAGTTCAAGAAATTCATAGAGGCCAATACAGTGATTTCTTCAAGCAACTAAGCTCAGTAAAATCTTCCAGGGACCAGCATGCATATACATCACACAGGGATGAATCAGGGGAGGGGCAGAATGAGGAGTGATGTAATGGAGTTGGGGAGGGGACTCTCAGGAGGGGCCTGAAGGGGAGGGGTCAAGGGGGGAAGGGGAGATGGCAGGGAGGGTGCATTAGGAGGGTGGAGGCTGAAGGGAGGGGCAAGAGAGGAGAGAGGAGGGGCCTGAGGGAGGGGGGGCCTGAGGGGAGAGGGGCTTGAGAGGAAGGAGGGACCATAGGGATGGGAGGGGCCTGAGGAGAAAGGAGCGTTCGGAGGGAAAGGAGGGGCCTGAGGGAAGGGACCTGAGGGGGCGGGGCTTAAAAGGAGGGAGGAGCCTAAGGGAAGAGAGGGACCAGAGGAAAGGGAGGGGCCTGAGGATAAAAGAGGGGTATGAGGGAAAGGGAGGGGCTTGAAGGGAGGGAGGAGCTTAAGAGATGGAAGAGGCCTGAGGAAATGGAGGGGCCTGAAGGAAGGGGGCTTGAGGGAAGGAAGGAGGGGCTGAATGGAGGGAGGAGCCTAAGGGAAGGGAGGAGTCTAAGGAGTGGGAGGGGCTTGAAGGGAGGGAGGACCCTAAGGGAAGGGATGGGCCTGAGGAAAAGGGGTATGAGTGAAAGGGAGGGGCTTGAAGGGAGGGAGGAGCCTAAGGGAAGGGATGGGCCTGAGGAAAAGGAGGGGTATGAGTGAAAGGGAGGGGCTTGAAGGGAGGGAGGAGCCTAAAAGGTGGGAGGGGCTTGAAGGGAGGGAAGGAACCTAAGGGAAGGGAGGGGCCTGAGGAAAAGGAGGAGTATGAGTGAAAGGGAGGGGCTTGAAAGGAGGGAGGAGCCTAAGGGAAGGGAGGAGCCTGAGTCTAAGGGGTGGAGGGGCTTGAAGGGAAGGAGGAACCTAAGGGAAGGGAGGGGCCTGAGGATAAAGGAGAGGTATGAGGGAAAGGGAGGGGCTTGAAGGGAGGGAGGAGCTTATGAGATGGAAGGGGCCTGAGGAAATGGAGGGGCCTGAAGGAAGAGGGCCTGAGGGAAGAAAGGAGGGGCTGAATGGAGGGAGGAGCCTAAGGGAAGGGAGGAGCCTAAGGAGTGGGAGGGGCTTGAAGGGAAGGAGGAACCTAAGGGAAGGGATGGGCCTGAGGAAAAGGGGTATGAGTGAAAGGGAGGGGCTGAAGGGAGGGAGGAGCCTAAGGGAAGGGATGGGCCTGAGGAAAAGGAAGGGGTATGAGTGAAAGGGAGGGGCTTGAAGGGAGGGAGGAGCCTAAGAGGTGGGAGGGGCTTGAAGGGAGGGAAGGAACCTAAGGGAAGGGAGGGGCCTGAGGAAAAGGAGTATGAGTGAAAGGGAGGGGCTTGAAGGGAGGGAAGGAACCTAAGGGAAGGGAGGGGCCTGAGGAAAAGGAGGAGTATGAGTGAAAGGGAGGGGCTTGAAGGGAGGGAGGAACCTAAGGGAAGGGAGGAGCCTAAGCCTAAGGGGTGGAGGGGCTTGAAGGGAAGGAGGAACCTAAGGGAAGGGAGGGGCCTGAGGATAAAGGAGAGGTATGAGGGAAAGGGAGGGGCTTGAAGGGAAGGAGGAGCCTAAAGAAAGGGGAGGAGCCTAAGGGGTGGGAGGGACTTGAGGAAAGGGAAGACCCTGAGGAAAGGGAGCCTGAGGAAGGGAAGGAGCCTAAGCGAAGTAGAGGTCTGAGGGAAGGGAAGGGCCTAAGGAAGGGAGGGGCCTAAAAGGAGGGAGGGGCAGGGGTGGGAGGGGCAGGGGTGGGAGGGACTTGAGAAAAGGGAAGGCCCTGAGGGAAGGGAGCCTGAAGAAGGGAGGAGCCTAAGGAAAGTAAAGGTCTGAGGGAAGGGCCTAAGGAATAGAGGAGCCTGAGGGAAGGGAGGGGCCTGATGAGAGTTGCCTAAGGTAAGAGGGGCCTGGGGAGAGGGAGGGGCCTGAGTGAAGGGGGCCTGGGGGAAAGGGCTCCTGAGGGAAGGGGCATGAGGGGAGGGAGGGTCCTAATACAAGGAGGGGCCTGAAGAGAGGGAGGGGCCGAGGAAGGGAAGGGGCTTAAGGTAAGGAGGGGCCTGAGGAGAAGGGAGGGTTCTGAGGGAAGGGAGGGGTCTGAGGGAGGCAAGAGCCAGAGGGATGGAGGGTCCTAAAGAAAAGGAACTCAAGGGGAGGGAAGGGGCCTAAGGTAAGAAGGGGCCTGAGGAGAGGGAGGGGCCTGAAGGGAGGCAGCAGTTTGAGATAAGGAAGAGCTTAGAAGGTTGGGGCCTGAGGAAAGAGAGGCACCAGAGGGAAGGGAAGGGCTTGAGAAAGGATTTGTCTGAGGGAAGAAAGGGTCCTGAGTGAAGGAAGCAGCTTGAGATAAGGAGGGGGGGGCTAAGGAAAATGGAGGAGGGGTCTAGGGGAGGTAGGGGCCTGAAGGAAAGAAGGAACTTGAGGGGAGTGGGGGTTAAGAGAAGGGAAGGAGAAGCTTGAGAAAGGTGGGCCTGAGGAGAAAGGAGAGTCTGAAGGGAGGTCCTAAGGTGGAAGGGATGGGAGGGGCTTAAGGATGAGGGAAGGAAGTGCTTAAGGGGAACCAAGGGACTTGAGGGAAAAGGAAGGGCTGAGTAAAGGGAGGGGCTTGAGAAAGAGGAGGGGTCTGAAAGAAGGGAGGGGCCTGAAGGGGAGGTAACAGTTTGAGGCCAGAGGAGAAGGCAGGACCTGAGGGGAGGAAGGGGACAGAGGGGAAAGTGCTGAAGAGGGGGAGAGAGGCCTGAAAAGGGGAGCTTGAAGAGAAAGGAAGGGGAGGTCTAAGTGAAGGCTGGAGCCTTGAGGGGAGGGGGGGCGGCCTGAGAAGAGGGAAAGGCCTGAGAAGGAGAGGCCTGCGAGGTGGGCCTGGGGAGAAAGGAAGGGGTCTAAGGGGAAAGAGGGGCCTAAGGGGAGGGAGGGGAGGGAGTGAGAGAAGGGAAGGGACCTGAGGGGTGAAGAAGGCCTGATGGAATTGAGAGTCCTGAGGAAAAGGAGAGGTTTTAGGGGAGAGGGAGCTGAGCCAAGTGGAGGTTGCCTAGTAATTGGCTTAAACAGTATGTCATAATGCCTAGCTACCAGTAAGTTATACTAGGACCCCTGAGGATGGCAAAGTACTTCACAAGCTTCATACTTCTAGTTCCCAAAGTTCATGATTTACTTAGTGCTTCACAATTTTAGCATGTTAAAGAACCATCCATACTACTAATTCATGGATGTTTTTTCAATGTTTTTAAAATTGATTTACATCTTAAAAATAGCCATCACCCTTAGCAATATTATCCATAATACCAGTCTTGATATTCTAGGAAAATGTACCTATTAAGCACAGATATTAATATAGTACCAAAAAAAAACATTTTTTGGTAGTACTGGGATTAGAACTTAGGGCTTCACATTTATTAGGCAGGCACTCTACCACTTGAGCCACACCCCTATGGCCAGAAATCCTCTCTATTTTCATATTACATATTATTGGGGTACTGGTGGCTACTCAGGAACCTGACATCTGAGGATCATGGTTTGAAGCTAATCCAGGCAGAAAAACCTCTTATCTCCAGTATACTACTCAGAAAAAGCCAGAAGTGGCATTGTGGCTCAAGTGGTAGAGTGCTAGCCTTGATAAAAGAATCTCAGGGATAACGCCCAGGTCCTGGGTTCAAGCCCCAAGACTGGCACAAGAAAAATAAAAGTCCTGGGGGCTGGAAGGTGGCTCAGTAGTAGAGCGCTTGCCTTGCATGCCTGAGGCCCTGAGTTCGATTCCACAGCACCACATAAGCAAAAAGAAAAAAGCCGGAAGTGGCGCTGTGGCTCAAGTGGTAGAGCGCTAGCCTTGAGCTCAAGAGCTGAGGGACAGTGCCCAGGCCCAGAGTTCAGGCCCCACAACCAGACCAAAAAAAAAAAAAAAGAAAAGTACTACATATTGTTTCTCAGTAAGTCAAGCTCTAATACAAGCTGGGTTTGTTTCTTAGGCAAGGCACTTCACTTCTCAGGGTTCACAACATGTGGATATTGTGTTTTGGACCTTTCTACATCAAGTTGGTGTTCACATTTAGGAAATGCTAGGATTCTGTTTGTCTATTAATACTCCCAATATTAATGTTCATTAAGTACTTGCATTTGTCATATTCTGCGAAAAGAATTCCAAGAGGTAAGCAGCATTATCACCTCCAAAACGGAGAAATTATGGACTTTCTCTAGAGTTTAATATAAATTGATCCTCCTAATTTGATGCAGATATGCTTCGTGGATGTGTCCACCTTGAATGTGGAAGATAAAGACTCCAAGGTGGGTATTTTCTGCTCAATGTTGAAGGGGAGTGGGAAACTTCTGAGGAAGTATGAGGAAAGGGGAAAGTTGTATCAGAGGACAGAAGGATGGTGGAAACTCAGGAAGAAGGCCACTTTTTTCTATGAGTTTAGAGTCCCTGGTTCTGTGTGTGTGTGTGTGTGTGTGTGTGTGTGTGTATGTGTATGTGTGTGTGTGTGTGAATTCAGGGCCTGGGCAATGTCCCTTGGCTTTTTCACTCAGGGCTGGTGCACTACTACTGGAGCCACAACTCTATGTCTGGCTTTTTGGTGGTTAATTGGAGATAAAAGTCTCATGTACTTTCCTGCCTGGGCTGCCCTGGAACCATAATCCTCAGATCTCAGCCTCCTGAGTAGCTAGGATTATAGGCATGAGCCAACAGTACCCAGACTTTTGTCACTCTTGATACCAAATCTCATTTCAGAATCGACTTAAATAGCTGGTAAGGTATTTTGTAAAGGCATGGAAGATAGCATGTGAGAAAAAACATTTAAAAATACAACCTAGCCAAGAATGGTTGACTAAGGGAATATGGGTCTTGGGGGAGTGATGATTTTGTTTTGTAGAAGGAATTTCTCATTTTTCAAAGACTAGCTAGCATTTAGAAGCCTACCACCTTGTGCAGAAAAAAATGGTAATAGGCATGACATTCATGATCTAAAGTCTCAAAGAGCAACTAAAAATCTCACCATTAACTGGGCATCACACCTGTAATCCTAGCTACTTAGGAGGCTGAGATCTGAAGATAGAGGTTCAAAGTCAGCCCAAGCAGTAAAGTCCATGAGACACACTTATCTCCAATTCATCACCAAAAAATAAAGCCAGAAGCAGAGCTGTGGCTAGAGCACTAGCCTGAGCTGGAAAAGGTCAGGGACAATGCCTAGGATCAGAAAACAAAAAACAAAAACCTCACCTTTAACATAAGTGCTTAGAATGTCAAAAGTGCTTGTCTTGCTAGTGCAAGGACCCTCCTTCGATCCCCAGTACAACCAAAGAGTAACAAATTAACTCTTTAATCTCATAGGGTGCTGCTGGTTCCAGGTCAGAAGGTGACTTAAATTTAGAAAACCTAGAGGAAAAAGAAATTATCGTGATCAAGGATACTGACAAACAAGATCGATCTAAGGTAGATTTAGCTTCTGCAATTCTACAACTCCTAATTCCTAGGATCCAATATTGAGTCTGAGAACTCTGGTTCAGAGATAGTAAGAAAGCTACTGTTCAATAGACCATCCATTTGTATATTATGACATTCTAGACAACGTAGGACTAAGTTCAACATTCAGGTACCTAAATGTATACAGTAAGTTAAACGCCTAGGTACTTAAAATATGGCATGTATCAATCACAGGGTCTCACTGCCCTCTCCTCATCTCTAGGTACTTACTCCAAACATAATCTTGCCACTCTTTATCCTAACAAGGATATAATCTTATAAGAGAGCTGTGTGTCCTACATTGCCCAAAATCCAGAAAAGGAAGAGGAACATAGAGCACAGTGGACCCATAACAATGAAAAAATGTAATGCCTAGTTTCCAGAGAACCCATAACAATGAAAAATTTAAGGATCTAGTTCCCATCCTCTTGTCCAAGGGATCACTCAGGCTGTAAAGCAGCTTTGAGTTAGAAGCAAACAGATTTGCCTGCCACGGACACGCCAAATACATTAGTTTCTATATAAGTTTCAAATTGTCTTTTAGCCTTTTGGTTTAAGGATGGCACTAGTACACACAAGAAAGAAGACTTACATTCCCACAAGCCTAGAGTGGCTGGCATTGGCACATATTCAGCTTCAGTGCAAAGGAGTCAATTTTTTCCTGTTCTCTGTCTAAATGTCCATATGCTATAACTGAAACATTTCTGGTCCCAAACACCTTTAAAGTGAGGATAGTAGCCCTTCCCAAGGAAGAAAACAAGTTATACAACATTAATTCAAAAAGAGTTTGGTTCAGGGCTGGGAAGGTGGCTCAGTGGTAGAGCGCTTGCCTTGCATGCATGAGCCCCTGGGTTTGATTCCTCAGCACCACATAAGCAAAAAGAAAAAAGCCAGAAGTGGCACTGTGGCTCAAGTGGTAGAGCACTAGCCTTGAGCTGAAGAGCTGAGGGACAGCACCCAGGCCCAGAGTTCAGGCCCCACAACCGGACCCCCCCCCAAAAAAAAAAAAAAAAAGTTTGGTTCAGATCTCCATTTTAGTACTGCTGCCCTTGGTAATGTTTTGAAGATATGTACATAATACATCTATCCGACATGAATATACAGTCACAAAGCACAGAAATAAATGTAATATAAATGTACATAAAGTTAAAACACATAATACATTTACACTATTTAAAAATGATCTAGTGCCACGACGCCGGTGGCTCACACTTAATATTCCCACCCACTAAAAAAGGCTGAAATCTGAGGATCATGGTTGGAAACCAGCCTGAGCAGGAAAGCCTGTGAGATTTTATCACACATGAGACTCTTATCTCCAATTAACCACCAAGAAGCCAGAAGTAGAGCTGTGGCTCAAGTGGTAAAGTGCTAGCTTTAAGCCAAAAAAGCTCAGGAACAGTACTCAGGCCCTGAGTTCAAGTCCTCAATGAAAAATAGTGATCCAGCTAAGTGTAGTGGCACAAGAAGGTCATGAGTGAGAGGCCAGCCTGGGCTGCCTAGCCAGTTTCAGGCTAGCCTGGGCTACATAGTGGGACTTTTCTTAATTAAAAAAACACACAAAAATGCTTGACTACATGTGACATTTACAAACACACATATGCACGGACAAAATAAATCTAAATACAATGACCATTCATACACAAAGACATACAGAGTGACATGCTCACATATGACACACATAAATACTCAGTCATATTCATGCACACAATGCATAAATCTACACACATATTAACACATATAAGCCTTAATGAAAACACTGTAACCATACAAATTCAGGTATATATCAGCAAGTTCGTATGGTCATACACAATAATGCTGAAATGCATATACACAAGCTTACCTAAAGTCATAGACTCACTAACACACCTGCATACTTGTTTGATAGATTGATGCACATTGACACAAAATAACATTCATTTATTCATATACACATTTAAAGGCCCTGGAACATTCAACAGTGACATACAAATCATTAACCCCTGACATAATCTGTAGCATAAACTGACATACAATTTAATGATACACATATTCATTATACAATCACCAATTTCCATATACCCACAACACATTCATGAAGACATTGTCATGATGGATAATCCACACTTCCTTATTTACATACTCAGACACATACATAATCAAATTTTGACGTTCACAGACATGTACAAAGGTACACATTAACATAAACATGTTAGCCTATACAGTAGACATGAACAAAGTATAATGATATCACCACATTATTCCACCTGATTAGACATGGTCAAACATATGCACATGCATACACAGAATGGCTCTCTTTCACACACCAGCAATACAGATGGACTCATTTACAAATCTATTATGTTCACACACAAATTGCTATATTGATATGCACATGTACACACAACTGACACTTTTTTATATAGGAACTTGGGCTTGAACTTAAGGCCTGGGCACTATCCTTTAGCTCTACAATTTAGCCACACCTCCATTTGTAGTTTTTTGGTAGTTCAATGGAAGTTATGAGTCTTACAGACTTTGCTGCCTGTGCTGGCTTTAAACCTCAAGTTTTAGATCTCAGCTTCCTGAGTAGTCAAGATTATAGTCATGAGCTACCAGCATGTAGCTAATTTAGTGCATTTTTGCCACATAGTGACAAACACATACATGAACTCAACCCACTGATAACACTTGTATACAGTTAAGTAAACAACCATATATACTCCTTTTTTTGTTGGTAGTAGGGCTTGAACTCAGGGCCGGGTGCTGAGTTCATTTTGAGCCATTTTGAGTCACAGCTCCACTTCCAACAACTGTACATTCATGTATAAAATTGGATGTTATATCCCATGCAAATTCCCTAAAGTCAAATCTGTCTTTTAAATAAAATAAGGGAAAGAAGGAACCTACCCAAACCCTTATGTATAGGTATTCTTCTCATTTTTTAGACGGAGGGTTCAGTATGCCTATTCAAACAAGCTCCCTCTGATCCACTCTGTGTCCTGAATTGGCTTCTCAATGATCTCCAGAAGTATGCCTTGGGTTTTCAACATGCTCTAAGTCCCTCAGCCTCTAGCTGTAAACATAAAATAGGAGACACAGAAGGAGAATATTCTCATATAAACCCTGAGAACTGCTACAGTGTATATGCTGATCAACTGAATATGGATTATATAGGCAATGGACCTCAAAACCTACGTCTAGAAATGACAGCAGCCAAAAACACGAATAATAACCAAAGTCCCTCTAATCCTGCAAATAAATCTCCTAGCAGCCAGAGGACAGGTAATGCCTCTGAAGGGGAATGCTCTATGGATGACCTTTCCTTTTATGTCAACCGGTTGTCTTCTCTGGTGATCCAGATGGCCCGTAAAGAAATCAAGGACAAATTAGAAGGTGGGAATAAATGCCTTCATCATTCAGTATTTCCACCCCCTGGAGATAAAGGGAAAATCAGTCCTAGAAGTGCTGTTAGCAAGATTGCTTCTGAAATGGCCCACGAGGCTGTAGAATTGACATCCGCAGAAATGCGAGGACCTGGAGAGGAGGGACGGGATTGTGGCCGTAAAACCTTTCTGTACAGCGAATTATCCAACAAGAATAAAAGTGGAGAAAAGCAGATGTGCCCGAGAGATAGTAAAGAATTTGCAGATTCCATCAGTAAAGGGCTTATGGTTTATGCAAATCAAGTGGCATCAGACATGATGGTCTCTGTTATGAAAACTCTGAAGGTACACAGCTGTGGAAAACCAATTCCAGCTTGTGTAGTCCTAAAGAGGGTATTGTTAAAGCACACCAAGGACATTGTGTCTGATCTGATTGATTCTTGCATGAAGAACCTGCATAACATAACTGGTGTCCTCATGACTGATTCAGACTTTGTTTCTGCTGTCAAGAGGAATCTTTTCAATCATGGCAAACAGAATGCTGCTGATATCATGGAAGCAATGCTGAAGCGTCTCGTCAGCGCCCTGCTTGGTGAGAAAAAAGAGACAAAATCTCAGAGTCTGGCATACGCAACTTTAAAAGCTGGGACAAATGATCCGAAGTGCAAGAATCAGAGCCTTGAATTCTCAGCTATGAAAGCTGAGATGAAAGGGAAAGATAAATGTAGAACAAAACCAGACCCATGCAAGTCGTTGACCAGTGCTGAGAGAGTCAGCGAACATATCCTCAAGGAAAGCCTGAATATGTGGAATCAGAAACAAGGATGCCCCATCAAGATGCCTCCCAAAATATGCCCTAGTAAAGAGGACAAAAGAGAGAAGATCAGCCCTTCCACGGATTCACTGGCTAAAGACCTGATTGTATCTGCCCTTATGCTGATTCAGTACCATCTGACCCATCAGGCTAAGGGAAAAGATCCATGTGAGGAAGATTGCCCTAGCTCCTCATACATGGCCCAGAGTGCCCAGTATGAAAAGTGTGGAAGTAACCAAAGTGCAAAAGCACTCTCAATGAAACATCTTGAAACTCGTGGCAATTGTGGACCATCTACATCTGCAAAAGAGAATCAACAGTTAGATTCGCAGAAGATGGACATGTCAAACATCGTTCTGTCACTGATTCAGAAACTTCTTAACGAGAGCACCTTAAACTGTGATGAACTATGTGAAGGTGAGAGTAAGCGTTGTGAACCCAAACCAAGCAAAGCTTGTACCTCCAAGAAACCAGAGAAAGAGGAATGCCCGGACAATCTAGATATAGATTTCGCCAGTGGGATGAAACAAATGAACCGCCAATTTATAGATCAACTGGTAGAATCAGTGATGAAACTTTGCTTGATCATGGCTAAGTATAGCAACAATGGGGCTCTCGCTGAGCTAGAAGAACAAGCCTGCAGTTCCAGATGTCAAGAAGGTGGGGTGCCACAGAACTGTCAAAATGCTTGTGGGCCAGAAGTCATCGTCAATAATCAGTGTTCAACAAGCAACTTGCAGAAACAACTCCAAGCTGTACTGCAATGGATTGCAGCTTCTCAGTTTAATGTGCCCATGCTCTACTTCATGGGAGATGAAGATGGACAACTGGAGAAGGTAAGCAATGGATCAAGGCACAAGAAAGAACAAAAGAATAGAATGAGAGGGGTAGGAGGGGTAGGAAGGTCAGCGCAGCACACACACATCCCACAGCTGCCTTCTGCATTAGATGGACTCCATAAAAATCACTTTGCCACATTATTTTCAGTCCAGGAGCCAAATCCTCCCTACCATCAATCTCATGCTTTGTTAAGGGAAGCAGAATAACAGTAACCCCTAAACCTTGACATGGCAATCAGCACAGACTAAAGGACATAACGCCTGGTAAACACAAGAATTAATGACACATGTCACTAGAGAAGGCTCAAGGGAAAAGAACAGGGATGCCATCCATTCTTGGATCTGTGACACACTTTAATCCTTTAGAATCATGGGTGACTATGGGGGAACTGAGACAAGGGTAACTAGAAAGGGGGACAGGCAAGGGATAGGTTCTTCTTCCAAAAAGCTTGAAGACTCAAGCTATAACTCTGCTCTCTCCACAGCTGCCTGAAGTTTCAGCCAAAGCTGCAGAGAAAGGTTATAGTGTAGGAGATCTTCTTCAAGAGGTCATGAAATTTGCTAAGGAACGCCAACTAGATGAAGCCGTGGGCAACATGGCTAGAAAACAACTCCTAGATTGGCTGCTGGCCAACCTGTAAGCTGAGAACTCCAACTCCTCTCCATCTTACTCCTCCCCACCCCACACCCTTAGCAGCATTTCACCCCAGCTGGAGCCACTGCTACCATCAAGCAAACTGCAATTGTATTGCCCAATACATCTGAGCAGTTGCACTGCTCGAATATCGGGTGCCCTGCTGGGCAAGATAGTGAATAAAAAAAGAAAAAGAATTCTGTCATCTCTCTCTCTCTCTCTCTCTCTCTCTCTCTCTCTCTCTCACACACACACACACACACACACACACACACACACACACACGGCTTCTCTCTCACATGGGGCTTGAACTCTATGCCTGAGCCATGTCCTTGAGCACTTTTTGCTCAAGGCTAGTGCTCTACCATTTGAGCCACAGCACCACTTGCAACTTTTTCTGAGTAGTTTATTGGAGATACGAGTCTCATGGACTTTCCTGCCTGTGTTGGCTTTGAACCATGATCCTCCTATCAGCTTCCTGAGTAGCTGGGATTACAGGTAAGCCACCAGCATCCAGCCTGTCATTTTCTTGAACAAACATCTATCTGAGGCAAGAGAGGGAGATAACTTCACTTTCCATGCCTGGTGGTGATGGACTTTTTTTGCCAGTCCTGGGGCTTGTACTCAAGGCCTGGGTACTGTCCTTGAGCTTTTACTCAAGGCTAGCACTCTACCACTTAAGCCATGGTGCCACTTCTGGATTTTTCTGTTTGTGTGGTACTGAGGAATCAAACCCAGGGCTTCATGCATGCTAGGCAAGCACTCTACCACTGAGCCACATTCCCAACCCAATGTTGGACTTAAATTAAGGGTTCAAGACACAGGTTATAACACAGGTACAGGGGCCGGGAAGGTGGCTCAGTGGTAGAGTGCTTGCATTGTATGAATGAAGCCCTGGGTTCAATTCCTCAGCACCACATGAGCAGATAAAGCCAGAAGTGGTGCTGTGGCTCAAGTGATAGAGTGCTAGCCTTGATCTGAAGAGCTGAGGGACAGCACCCAGGCCCAGAGTTCAGGCCCCACAACTCACAAAAAACAACAACACAGGTACAAGTCCCTAAGTAATCAGGTTTGTAGAGATAATCTCAATTCTTAATCAATTTAGGGTTTTTGCCATCTGTGGCAGAAGGACACACTCAACCTGATAATTCTCTTTCCAACTACATGAATATCAAAACTTAGTATGGATTACAGACTCACACCTATAATCCTAACTATGCAGAAAGGAGGCTGAGATCTGAGGATCACAGTTTGAAGCCAGCCTGAGCAGGAAAGTCCATGAAACTCCTTTCTCCAATTAAACATCAAAAAAGCCAGAAGTGAAGCTGTGAATCAAGTAGGGATAGGGACCAAAAATGCAACAAAGATCAGGGACAGTGGATAGGCCCTGAGTTCAAGCCCCAGGACTAGCACAAAAAGAAACAAAAATGGGGTTGGAAGTGTGGCTCAGTTGGCAGACCACTAGCCAGTGAGTGAAAGCATCAGGTACCAAGTCTGAGACAAGAATGTATGGATGACCTATCTTACACTACAAACAAGTTGAAGTGTGTTACCCATAGACATTTCCTGCCTTACCATGTCACACACACACACACACACACACACACACACACGCATGCACGCACACGCACGCACACGCACACACACACGCGCACGCACACGTGTTCCTGGCACATGGCTAAATGCTACCCATTGCCACTGTGGAATCTGTCCTACCCCAAAGTGTGAATAAAGCCACCTTAAAGTACTTCAAGCCATATCAAGTCATTTCCTTCAATTAATAAAATTCCCTTTTCTAATCCCCTTTGGAACTAGTACTAAGTTACTAACTCTGGGATGGGAAGGTGGCTCAGTGGTAGAGTACTTGCCTTGAATGCATGAGGCCCTGGGTTCAATTCCTCAGCACCACATAAGCAGAAAAAGCCAGAAGTGGCTCTGTGGCTCAAGTGGTAGAGTGCTAGTCTTGAGCTGAAAAGCTGAGGGACAGTGCCCAGGTCCGGAATTCAGGCCCCACCACCCACAAATAATTAGATTTGTTCTAGGCTTTTAGTTTCCTTCTTACTAGTCACAAGGACTTGGCAGACTTAGATACTGTTTTTTGTTGTTTGTAAAATCTAGTTTAAAATTATACTGTTTTAGCCAAGCACTGATGGCTCATACCTGTAATCCTAGCTACTCAGGAGGCTAAGAATCTGAGAAGCAGGGTTTGAAGTCAGCTCAGTAGGTCCTGGGACTTGAATTCTGGGCCTGGGCACTGTCCCTCAGCTCTTCAGCTAAAGGTGAGCACTCTTATCACTTGAGCCACAGTGCCACTTACAGTTTTCTGGTGGTTTAGTGGAGATGAGAGTCTAGTAGACTTTCCTGCCCAGGCTGGCTTTGAACCGCATTCCTCAGATCTCAGCCTCCTGAGTAGCTAGGATTACAGGCATGGGCCACTGGTGCCCTGCTTTCCAATTACTTTTTAAAAACTAGAAGTAAAGCTGTGGCTCAAGTGGTAGAGTTCCAGCCTTGAGCAAAATAGCTCAGGGACAGCACCCAGGCCCGGAATTCTAGCCCCATTCCCATCTTAAAACAACAAAACCCCATTGTTTTAGAGATTAATCTGGAAGAATGGATCTGATGGTATTTTGCATGGGATAGATTGTGTTACAAGTATAAATATGTGACAGAAGCTTTATCTCTGAAAACTGTCTTAACACAGTTGGGAGAATTCTCTTGATTTCAGAACTAAAAGATCGGACTGGGAATGTAGCTTAGTGATAGAGTGCTTGCCTACCATGTATGAGGCTGTGGGTTTGATTCCTCATTACCACATAAACAGAAAAAGCCAGAAGTGGCACTGTGGCTCAAGTGGTAGAGCGCTAGCCTTGAGCACCGAGAGGCTCAGGGCAGGAATCCAGGCCCTGAGTTTGTCCCAGGACTAGCAAAAAAAAGAAAAAGAAAAAAAAAAGATCCTGAGTAGAGGAGCCATGCAGCACATTTTAGAGGAGGTTAAAGACACACAAAGTTTTGTCACTCCCCATAATGCCTGGACCAGTCAGAAGGAAACGCAGGCCCCTTCGAAATAGGATCTTTCAAACTCTCTAGCTCCATGAAAGCTAATCAAACCACCTCCAGTCTCATCCCTCCCCAAGTTAAGCCACCACAGATCCATCTGTTTGTCCTTGAAGAAAATCCCCGATAAACATATCTGGAGATCAAGACTACGTTTCTAAAGACTCAGTCCTCCTTGAACACAGCTGGGTTCCATAGTAGTTTATTTACTTGATTAACTTGGCGCTTACCTTACTCCTGATTTTTATTATGAGGCGACCTTGGGGATTTCTTGGAATGTAGAAATTGAGCAAAGGAAGTTATACATTCTTTTAAATGAGATTTGGAGCAAGATGGTCTCCAAGGGCCCTTTAGCTCTGACATTTGAGGATTAAAAGGACAAGTCCTTTTCCATAGTTTCTCTGGGAAACTTGCATGGATGAAGTAAGAATGATCTGGGTGAGGAAATTTGATTTTTGCCAGAGCTAACTGACAGACTCCAGAGGAGAAAGGAATGCTTTGGGCCACAAGGTCCCCTGACAAGGTCTGGAGTAACTCAACAGTCCTTGGGGTTTACTCCTGGAGAGTAAGACACTGACCTTTGACATTTGAAAATTAGAAGTGATCTCAGGCATCCCAGTGAGCAACATGTACATGCTCAGTGCCAGCAATTGAAAGTGGACAAAGACTTAATACTAAGCTGTGAGCCCTGCATGTACTAGAGAAGGGATGAGAGGAGCAGCCACAGAGGGAAACAGGATCCTCCTCTGGCAGGCAGAACAGGCTTGATGTCTCTTGATAGTCTCCATCTCTTTGAGATCAGGCCTCCATTTCTAAAAGAATTGTGGGAACTGTTTCCATCAACAATTCAGGATTGCCTTCCTAAGGCAGAGGTAGACTGGCTAATACCACAGAGGATGGGGATGGGGATGCTGCTGTCGAGTAGAAAAGCCACTTCTAGTAAAGCCAATCGATCAGAAATCAAGAGTCCCTTGTTACAAGACTTATCCAGAGACCCCCAATATCTCTAGCCAAATTTATTGCAACCTATTTCCTAAGCAATGCCCTCACTTTAAAAAAATTAGTTATTATAGATATGATGTACAGAGTGGTTACAGTTATAGATGACAGGTAAAAACTACAATTCTTCTTGGACAATGTCATCCCTTCCCTCACTGTCTCCCACTTTTTCCATCCCATCTCACCCACAAGTTGTAAAGTTCATTTTCAACATAGTGTCTAGTGAGTACCATTGCTGTATTTGTTCACCCTTTATCCCTCCATTTCTGTGTCTCCCCTTACACTCCCAAAGACATATAAATAAAAATACAGAATAAAAAGGAAAGCAAACATAAAGAGCAAAAAGGGGGAAAACTCATTTTCATTTCCTGCAGTTCATTTTCATAAATATCTTGTATGAGCAGATGCACACAGGCATTGTATATTTCTGTTCGTCTCCTAAGAGTATCCTCTCTTGGTCCCATTATGTGTGAATGCCTAGAGTCCTTTACAATTTATTATATCCTAGTATTTTAGATCTAGCTTGTGCCCTTTTTAACTTTAGACTCTCTCCCAATGCAAAGTTATATTTGCATTGTAGTTCAGCAACTTTAGCTCTATAGCTACAAGAGAGAAGATTTTTCTTTAAGAAACACCTACAATTCTTTAGTTTATTACTGCACATCTGGTGCTGGGAACTGGAATCCCTGAGCTAATTCTTTTCCATTATTACTTTGTCCATGGAGCAATCCAGCCAACATCACTGTATTCCTTAGTTTTCCACAAATGTCCAAAAGTATTGTGTATAGAAATACTACATTCATTGGATCTCATGAGTGATGAATTCAGAATATTAAATACATTTCCATTGTATATGTTTTTAAACAATTTATGACATGAACTATGAGTGCTATCTATACTAGCAGGATAATCTTTAGCAGCTTTAGGTTTAATCAAATTAGCCAACTACAGAAACCACAAAAACAATTATGGAAATTTATCCTTAAAAAAACTGCTTCTCTAGAACGCTCCTGCTATCAAGATCAAAATTTGTATCAGTTAGGGATCTCTAAATTTTTTTTTAATGGTTGTGTGGACACTGGTAGCTCATACTTGTCATTCCAGCTACTTAAGAGGATGAGACCTGAATATCATGTTTCAAAGCAAACCTGAACAGCATAGCATGTAAGACTCTAATTAACCAGCTAACTGAAAGTGGAGGTTTGGCTCAAATAGTCCAACCTTGAGTGAAAAAGCCAAGCAAAAGTAGAAAGCCCTAAGTTTAAACCCCAATACTAGTCTGTGTATGTGTGTGTGTGTGTGTGTGTGTGTATGGGCACACATGTGCACACACACACACACACACACACACACACACACACACACACGTTATATAACATAACTATAAAGGAGGTTTCTAGATTGGCTTGTTGGCAGATAGGACGACTTGGACAGGAATTGGGAAAATGCCCCAGGCTAGGAGATCACATCCTGAAAAGCTCCCAGAAGGCCCACACATAGATTAACAATTGACATCATGGCCTACACCCTGGGTCCATGATTAAGATTATGTACCTTACAAACAGAAAGGGCAAATAGACTCAAATGAGAAAAGCAGAGAGGAATCAAATAGAAAAAGCAAGTCAAATTCCAAATTGGAAATGGATGCCTTCCAACATCTGGGCAGCCTCTGCTCAGTGGTCAAACCGTTTTGACCTTAGTGTCTGAAAACTTAATAGCTCTATCCTCTTCGACAAAATCCCAAACACCAAAAGATTCTGAGGGCTGTTTTGGCACTTACCCAACCACCTCCCTCACCTTTGAAGTGTACTATTTCTGTTTATGTGGTTGACTTTTAACTGCCTACTTCAAACCCGGTAGTGTGCATTTTGCTTCCCTAGTAAATCACTCTTTACTAGCAAAAAAAAGAAAAACAGAGAATTGGGACCAGAAGTTTTCTGGGAGGTTATTTAAATGTTGGTAAGGCAAGAGAGGTAATTGCCTAAGGGGTCAAAAATAGTAATCAAGATTAATATTTTAATACAATGTTTTAAAAATCAAAATTAATGTTCAAACCCCACAATAAACAAACTACCAACAGTTTTGATACAGAAGATCAGTAATGGTGCCATATCAAGCCATAATATGGAGCATATGAAGCAAAAGGAAACATTGGTAGGGGTGATTCTGTGAGAGTAAAATTTCATAGGAAATAGCCACATAGAAAAAGTGTTGTCCTATCCAGGTACTCATGACTGATGCCTGTATTCTTCACTAGGTGACTGAGTTCTAAGATTCATGGTTCAAAACCAGCCTGGGTAGGAAAGTCCTGTAGCTCAAGTGGTAGAGCAGTGGACTTAAGGAAAAAAAGTTCAAGGACAGCACCCAGGCCCTGAGTTCAAGCTCCAGGTCCAGCATAAAAAAAAGAGAAAAATAAAAATAGATCATGTTGAGGAATGCTTCAGTGCTTTCTCTCTCTTTTTTTTTTTTTGGTCGGTTGTGGGGCTTGAACTCTGGGCCTGGGCGCTATCCCTCAGCTCTTCAGCTCAAGGCTAGCGCTCTACCGCTTGTGCTTGAGCCACAGCACCACTTCCTGTTTTCTAGTGGTTTATTGGAGATAAGAGTCTCACGGACTTTCCTTACCCGGGCTGGCTTTGAACCATGATCCTCAGATCTCAGCCTCCGGAGTAGCTAGGATTACAGGCGTGAGCCACCAGCGCCTGGCTTCAGTGCTTTCTCTTTTATGATGATAAGAGTATATATTTCCTAACAGAAGCTCTTAGTAGATAAATTCCAATTCAAAGCAGGAACCACACAAGATTTCTCCTGTTAAAAATACTACCTTAAGATAGTCCCAATAAGAAAAGTTAAAAAAAATATATGAGAGGTAAAAAATGAATTTTTGCAAATGATGTGTTTATACATCCATAAAAATCAAATCCCCAAATACCAGAGTT
The DNA here is from genome assembly GCF_019054845.1 of Dipodomys spectabilis. Taxonomy (NCBI): domain Eukaryota; kingdom Metazoa; phylum Chordata; class Mammalia; order Rodentia; family Heteromyidae; genus Dipodomys; species Dipodomys spectabilis. The sequence continues at coordinate 1,393,619 of NW_024870857.1, forward strand.
AATGAATGAGTTTTGCAGAGGGATCAGACAGATGATATTGGTGAGCCACAAGAATTTATCACCAACTAAAATAATCCCAGCTGCTTTCTCCCCAGTGAGTCAGACATGCAAAAAAAATACCAGCGGTTCTCCCACACTAAAGTTGTAGTGTCAGAACATAAAATAAATCTAAAATAATCTACTGAATTCCTATATCTTAGAGCCACTCAGACAGAAAGAAGAAAATCTAACAGTGATGAAAGGAGGAGTGCCAGACACTTGTGCTAGGTGTTTTAATTCTTTCAAGAACCCTTGTGAGGGGTTGGGAAGGTGGCTCAGTGGTACAATGCTTGCCTTGCATGCATGAGGTCCTGGGTTTGATTCCTTAGCAGCACATAAACAGAAAAAGCCGGAAGTGGTGCTGTGGCTCAAATGTTAGAGTGCTGCCTTGAGCTGAAGAGCTGAGGGACAGTGCCCAGGCCTTGAATTCAAGCCCCAGAACTGACAAAAAACAAACAAACTTCAATGTGAGCAGGGCACCAGTGACTCATGCCTGTAATCCTAGCTACTCAGGAGGCTGAGATCTGAGTACCACAGTTCGAAGCCAGCCTGGAAAGAAACTGGGATCACAGTTTGAAGCCAGCCTGGGACAGTGCCCAGTCCCTGAGTTCAAGCTCCAGGACTGGCAAAAAAAATTCAATGTGCAAGCCAGGCACCAGTGGCTCATTCCTATAATCCTAGCTACTCAGGAAGCTGAGATCTGAGGAACCTTAAATCCAATTAACTACCAAAAAAGCCAGAAGTGGAGCTGTGGCTCCTGCGGTAGAATGCTAACTTTAAGCAAAGTAGCTCACTAACAATTTCCAGACTCTGTGTTCAAGCCCCAGGACCAGAACACACACACACACACACACACACACACACACACACACACACACACACACACACACACACACACTCACACACACACACACACACACACCTAAAGATAAAACAAAAAATGTCAAACTTCATTACAAAATAAAGATAACATTGGCAGAGATTTCACTATAGGTTATGCTTTCTGAGTACCATTAAATCCTTCCAGTAACCCTATGAAGAAGGTGCTGGCACCCTTAATTTTGCAGACGAGGTAACAGGTACAGAAAGGCTAAGGAACTTTGCCCTCAATCACATCTAGAAGTGGTAGAGCTGAGATACAAAGCTTTCGCTCTATATTGTTCTATAGAATATCATGACCTTGTCCATAATGTCACATGTCAGGATGAATCCTAGCATAGTGCTGGATTCTGACAGAATGAAGTGGACACATCTAGGAGGTAATAAAGTTCCAGAGCAGAATGGATGACTGGGTAGAAAGAATCCAGCCTAGTGGACAGACATAAGTTTTCAAAAGCTATTGTAAACTTCGGGAAAGTGAAAGAAGAGGTGATATGCTGTCCACAAGAGAAATGTACGCATTGCCTGAATTGTGAAATAGTAACCCCTCTGTACAACATCTTAATAATAACAATAAAATAGTATTTAAAATATAAAAGCTAGCTGGGCACTGGTGGCTCACGCCTGTAATCCTAGCTACTTGGGAGGCTGAGGTCTAAGGATTGTGGTTTGTAGCCAGCTGGGACTGGGACAGGAAAGTCTATGAGACTCTTTTTTTTTTTTTCTATTTTCTTTTTTTTAATATTTTATTTTATTTGTGAACATACTGTACAGAGGGGTTACAATTACATGGGCAGGATAATGTGTACATTTTTTACCAAGCATTGCAGCCTCCTCCTTTGTTTACCCTTCACATCCCTTCCCAGCCTCCCCCCTCCCCCCTCCCCACCGACGATGTAAAGCTCATTTTGGACATGACAACTTGTACTTCTCATTGTTGCAACAGGTCCACCTGTATCCTTAAACGACTTGTTTTTCCCCATCTCCTCCACAAGTTATACTGACATCAAATATAGTGAAAGCAGGGGTTATACTGTGGGGGAAGGACATACAAAGCAACAAAGAAATCATCTTATAAATGCGTTAGAAACACATGCATGAAAGAAAAAAAACATTAAAATACATATCTAAGGGTTCATTTTCCTAACATCACATTATCTGACCTTTTCCGCTTGACTCATACATATACTAGATATTGCAAATAAGGGAAACCATGGGGCCTATGTTTCTTTGGGCCTGGCTTACTTCGCTTAATATAATTTTTTCCAAGTTTTTCCATTTCCTAACAAATGGGGCAATGTCATTCTTTCTGATGGAGGCATAGAATTCCATTGTGTATATATACCACATTTTCTTGATCCATTCATCTACTGAGGGGCATCTGGGTTGGTTCCATATCTTAGCTATGGTAAATAATGCTGCAATAAACTTAGTTGTGCTGTTAGCTTTAGTGTGGTCTTGTTTGTAAACATTAGGGTAAATGCCCAAAAGTGGGATTGCTGGGTCATAGGGGAGCTCTATGTGGAGTCTTTTGAGGAACCTCCATACTGCTTTCCAAAGTGGTTGAACAAGTTTACATTCCCACCAACAATGAAGTAAGGTTCCCTTCTGTCCACATCCCCTCCAGCATCTGTTGTTGTTAGAGTTCTTGATTTTGGCCATTCTAACTGGAGTGAGGTGGTATCTCAATGTTGTTTTGATTTGCATTTCTTTTATGGCTAGGGATGTTGAGCATTTCTTCATGTGTCTATTGGCCATCCTTCTTTCTTCTTCAGAGAAGTTTCTCTTTAAGTCTTTCGCCCACTTGTTTATTGGGCAGTTGTTTCTTTGAGGATTTGTTGTTGGGGGATTTAATTTTTTGAGTTCCAAGTATATTTTAGATATGAGACCCTTGTCCGTTGTATGGCTAGTAAAGATCTTCTCCCAATCCGTGGGCTTTCTATTGATCTTGCTAGCTATGCCCTTTGCCCTGCAGAAGCTCTGCAACTTTATGCAATCCTATTTGTTCAACCTTTCTTTGATTTGTTGTGTTTCTGGGTCTCTATTCAGAAAATTTCAGCCTGAGCCAAGGAGACCTAGGGTTTCTCCTATTCCATCCTGTAATGTTTTCAGAGTGTCTGCTTTGACTTCGAGGTCTTTGATCCATTTGGAGTTGATTCTGGTGCAGGGTGATATATAAGGATCTAGCTTTAGTTTTCTACAAGTAGTTAACCAATTTTGCCAGCACCATTTACTGAAGAGGCTGTCTTTGTTCCATTCTATTGTTTTAGCTCCCTTATCGAAGATTAGATGGCTATAGGTCTGTAGGTTAATTTCTGGGTTTTCAATTCTATTCCATTGGTCCTGAGGTCTGTTCTTATGCCAATACCAAGCTGTTTTGATTACTATGGCTTTAAAGTAGAGTTTGAAATTTGGTATTGATATTCCTCCAGCAGTGTTCTTTCCGTTGAGGAGCGTTTTTGCTATTCGGGGTCTTTTATTGTTCCAGGACCAGATGGTTTTACAGCGGAATTCTACAAGGCCTTCAAAGCAGAGCTCACACCAATACTCCTCCAACTCTTCAATGAAATTGAAAGAGAAAGTTCACTACCGAACACATTCTATGAAGCCATCATAACCCTCATCCCAAAACCAGGCAGGGACTCATCAAAGAAAGAGAACTATAGACCCATTTCTTTGATGAACATTGATGCAAAACTTCTCAACAAAATATTGGCCAACCAACTTCAACAATTCATCCAAAAAAATCATACACCATGATCAAACAGGATTCATTTCAGGGATGCAAAGCTGGTTCAATATACGCAAATCAATTAATATTATTCATCACTCAGAGGCAAGTTTATAGCTCTGAGCTCCTACATCAACAAATTGGAGAGATCTGAAACTAACAATTTAATGACACATCTAAACCTCCCTGAAAAAGAGCAGCAAGATAAACCCCAGTCCAGTAGATGGAAAGAAATAATCAAAATTAAATCAGAATTAAATGAATTAGAATCCAAAAAAACTATAGAAAGAATCAACAAAACAAAGAGTTGGTTCTTCGAAAAACTTAACAAAATTGACAGACCCTTAGCAAATCTTATCAGAAAAAGAAGAGAACACACCCAAATTAATAAACTCAGAGATGAGAATGGAAACATCACCACGGAAACAACCAAGATTCAGAACATTATAAGGGAATACTTCTCAAAACTTTATGCTAATAAGTTTGAGAACTTGACAGAAATGGACCTCTTCCTAGCAAATATTGACATGCCAAAGCTAAACCAAGATAAGTTAAACTATCTTAACAGGCCCATATCAAGCATTGAAATAGAAACAGCAATAAGAGACCTCCCAGCTAAGAAAAGTCCAGGACCAGATGGTTTTACAGCAGAATTTTACAAGGCCTTCAAAGCAGAGCTCACACCAATTCTCCTCCAACTCTTCAATGAAATTGAAAGAGAAAGCTCACTACCGAACACATTGTATGAAGCCATCATAACCCTCATCCCAAAACCAGGCAGGGACTCATCAAAGAAAGAGAACTATAGACCCATTTCTTTGATGAACATTGATGCAAAACTTCTCAACAAAATTTTGGCCAACCGACTTCAACAATTCATCCAAAAAATCATACACCACGATCAAACAGGATTCATTTCAGGGATGCAAAGCTGGTTCAATATACGCAAATCAATTAATATTATTCATCACATCAACAGGAGCAAGAATAAGAACCACATGGTTATCTCAATAGATGCAGAAAAAGCATTCGACAAGATCCAACACCCCTTCATGATGAAGGTTTTGGAAAAATTAGGAATCCATGGAACATTCCTCAATACAATAAAGGCTGTATATGACAAACCTACAACCAGCATTATACTCAATGGTGAAAAACTAAAGCCATTTCCTCTTAACTCAGGAACAAGACAAGGATGCCCACTCTCTCCACTTCTCTTCAATCTAGTATTAGAATGCCTAGCTACAGCAATAAGACAAGATGCAGACATAAAGGGGATCCAAATAGGGAAAGAAGAAATAAAACTCTCCCTCTTTGCAGATGACATGATCTTGTATTTAAAGAATCCCATAGACTCCACTCCCAAATTACTGAAGCTGATTCAAAACTTTGGCAAAGTAGCAGGATATAAAATTAACCCCCAAAAAGCAATGGCTTTTCTGTATGCCAACAATGAGAAAAGTGTGGCTGAAATTAGGAAAGCAACTCCATTTGTAATAGCCCCACAAAAAATAAAATACCTAGGAATTAACTTAACTAAAGAAGTGAAGGACCTCTATGATGAAAACTTTAAAATCTTGAAAAAGGAAATCAACACAGAACTTAAAAAATGGCAAAACCTCCCATGCTCCTGGATTGGAAAGATTAACATCGTGAAAATGGCAATACTTCCCAAGGCTATCTACAAATTCAACGCAATACCTATCAAAATTCCACCCTCATTCTTCAAGGAACTAGAAGAGGCAATCCAAAAATTCATATGGAACAATAAAAGACCCCGAATAGCAAAAACGCTCCTCAACGGAAAGAACACTGCTGGAGGAATATCAATACCAAATTTCAAACTCTACTATAAAGCCGTAGTAATCAAAACAGCTTGGTATTGGCATAAGAACAGACCTCAGGACCAATGGAATAGAATTGAAAACCCAGAAATGAACCCACAGACCTATAGCCATCTAATCTTCGATAAGGGAGCTAAAACAATAGAATGGAAGACAGACAGCCTCTTCAGTAAATGGTGCTGGCAAAACTGGTTAACTACATGTAGAAAACTAAAGCTAGATCCTTATATATCACCCTGCACCAGAATCAACTCCAAATGGATCAAAGACCTTGAACTCAAAGCAGACACTCTGAAAACATTACAGGATGGAATAGGAGAAACCCTGGGTCTCCTTGGCTCAGGCCGAAATTTTCTGAATAGAGACCCGGAAACACAACAAATCAAAGAAAGGTTGGACAAATGGGATTGCATAAGGTTGCAGAGCTTCTGCAGGGCAAAGGGCATAGCTAGCAAGATCAATAGAAAGCCCACGGATTGGGAGAAGATCTTTACTAGCCATACAACAGACAAGGGTCTCATATCTAAAATATACTTGGAACTCAAAAAATTAAACCACCCAACAACAAAACCTCAAAGAAACAACTGCCCAATAAGTAAGTGGGCGAAAGACTTAAAGAGAAGCTTCTCTGAAGAAGAAAGAAGGATGGCCAATAGACACATGAAGAAATGTTCAACATCCCTAGCCATAAAAGAAATGCAAATCAAAACAACATTGAGATATCACCTCACTCCAGTTAGAACAGCAAAAATCAAGAACTCTAACAACAACAGATGCTGGAGAGGATGTGGACAGAAAGGAACCTTACTTCATTGTTGGTGGGAATGTAAACTTGTTCAACCACTTTGGAAAGCAGTATGGAGGTTCCTCAAAAGACTTCACATAGAACTCCCCTATGACCCAGCAATCCCACTTTTGGGCATTTACCCTAATGTTTACAAAAAAGACCACACTAAAGCTACCAGCACAACTATGTTTATTGCAGCATTATTTACCATAGCTAAGATATGGAACCAACCCAGATGCCCCTCAGTAGATGAATGGATCAAGAAAATGTGGTATATATACACAATGGAATTCTATGCCTCCATCAGAAAGAATGACATTGCCCCATTTGTTAGGAAATGGAAAGGCTTGGAAAAAATTATATTAAGTGAAGTAAGCCAGGCCCAAAGAAACACAGGTCCCATGGTTTCCCTTATTTGCAATATCTAGTATAGGTATGAGTCAAGCGGAAAAAGTCAGAGAATGTGATGTTAGGAAAACGAGCCCTCAAATATGTATTTTAATGTTTTTGTTTCTTTCATGCATGTGTTTCTAACGCATTTATAAGATTATTTCTTTGTTGCTTTGTATTTCCCTCCCCCACAGTGTAACCCCCGCTTTTACTATATTTGATGTCAGTATAACATGTGGAGGAGACGGGGACAAACAAGTCGTTTAAGGATTCAGGTGGACCTGTTGTAACAATGAGAAGTACAAAATGTCATGTCAAAACCAGCTTTACAATGTCGGTGTGGGGGGGGGAGGGGGGTATGATTGGGTGGGGGGGAGGGGGGAGGCTGGGAAGGGAGGTGAAGGGTAAACAAAGGAGGAGGCTGCAATGCTTGGTAAGAAATGTATGCATTATCCTGCCCATGTAATTGTAACCCCTCTGTACAGTATGTTCTCAAATAAAATAAAATAAAATTAAAAAAAAATATTATTCATCACATCAACAGGAGCAAGAATAAGAACCACATGGTTATCTCAATAGATGCAGAAAAAGCATTCGACAAGATCTATGAGACTCTTATCTCTAATAAACTACCAAAACAAAACAAAACAGAAGTATAGCTGTGGCTCAAGTGGAACCAGCCTTGATTAAAAGAAGCTCTGTGCTGGGTGCTGGTGGCTCATGCCTATAATCCTAGCTACTCAGGAGACTGAGATCTGAGGGTTCAAAGCCAGCCTTTGCAGGAAAATCCATGAGACTCTTCTAATAAACCACTAGAAAACTGGAAGTGGCGCTGTGGCTCAAGCATTGGAGTGCTCGCCTTGATCTGGAGAGCAGGGACAGCACCCAGGCCCAGAGTTCAAGCCCCATGACAGAAGAAGAAGAGGAAGAAGAGATAGAAGAAGAAGAAGAAGAAGAAGAAGAAGAAGAGGAGGAGGAGGAGGAGGAGGAGGAGGAGGAGGAGGAGGAGGAGGAGGAGGAGGAGGAGGAGGAGGAGGAGGAGGAGGAGGAGGAGGAGGAGGAGGAGAAGGAGGAGGAGAAGAAGAAGAAGAAGAAGAAGAAGAAGAAGAAGAAGAAGAAGAAGAAGAAGAAGAAGAAGAAGAAGAAGAAGAAGAAGAAGAAGAAGAAGAAGAAGAAGAAGAAGAGGAAGAGGAAGAGGAAGAAAGGAGGAGGAGGAGGAGGAGGAGGAAGAAGCCGCAGCAGCTCCTCTGGGACAGCACCCAGGCCCTGAGTTCAAGCCCCCGGACTGGCCAAAAATAAAAAATAAAAACTTATTACCAGCCAAGACAATGGCCCAGAAGGCTGAAAGAGCTGGTTCAAGACATCAGGAGGCATCCCCTAAAGCAGGCATAATTCCTGGGGGCTCACAGAGCAGGCAATATTCCTAAATACAAGTAGAGATTGTGTTCAAATTTCAGCCTCACAGAACTGATGGGAAGTTCACATTTATTTACAAGATTGCTTACCATGAGTGTAAGGGAGATCCAGAGTAAAAGAGTAGCTGGAGAGAGGCTAACATACATGCACCCTAGTGCACCCAAGAGCTAGAATGTGACAGATAGAAGGGATGGTGATGTTATAAAACACTTAGGATACTTGAGGTATTTGCTAGTTAGTACAAAAGTACTTCAATATTTTATTTAGTTACTTACTTATTTGTCAGCCATGGGGCTTGAACTCAGAACCTGAACTCTTTTGCTTAAGGCTAATGCTCTACCACTTTGAGCTACACACACAACACCACTTCCAGTTTTCTGGTGGTTAACTAGAGATAAGTGTCTCATAGCTCTCCTGTCAGGGTTGGCTTTGAACTGTGATCCTCAGATTTCAGCCTCCTGAATAGCTAGGATTACAGGCATGAGCCACTAGAGCTCATTGGAAATTATTATCTCTTATTTTTCCCAAGTTTTGGGGCTGACAAAGGAATGGATTAGTGGTAATGCCTAAATGAATCTGATTGAGAAACATGGGGAAGAAAAAAACCCAGAGTTGCTTCTTCTGGCTCATACAGCCCTATTCTTTTTTTTTTAATTTATTTAATTATAGTTAGTCATGGGGCTTGAACTCTGGGCCTGGGCGTTGTTCCTGAATGCTTCAGCTCAAGGTGAATGCTCTACCACTTGAGCCACAGCACCACTTCTGGTTTTCTGGTGATTAATTGAAGAGTCTCACAGAGTTTCCCGCCCAGGCTGGCTTTGAACCACGATCCTCAGATCTCAGCCTCCTGAGTAGCAAGGATTACAGGCATGAGCAACTGGCACCCAGCCATACAGCTCTATTCTTATTTCAACTGTCTTTAGAAGTCCTGGTTTTATACTTATCTTTTCACTAAATGGTAAACAGCTGGTAATAAATGGACATAAAAGGCCTCCCACTGACCAGGCAGCCAGTCATTCAATGTTAATGGGATAATAGCAAATTGACCTGTGTGCTGACTTTACCAATCCCTGTGCTAACTTCTTTTCACAAATTCTCTCATCTGTTCTTCATAGCATTCCCATTGGTAGCACCATTTTGTAAGCAAAAAATGAAGGCAAGCAGGTGCTGGTGGTTCATGCCTTGTATCCTAGCTACTCAGGAAGCTGAGATCTGAGGAGCATTGTTCCAAGCCACTGGGCAGAAACATCCAAGAGATTTTTTTGTGTGTGCTGGTCCTGGGGCTAGATCCCAGGGCCTGGGCACTGTCCTTAGGCTTTTTTGCTCAAGGTTGAGCCACAGCTCCACTTCTGGCTCTTTTAGAGATTGAGATAAGAGTCTCACAGACATTCTCTTCTGGGCTAGCTTAGAACCATGATCCACAGAACTCATCCTCTTGAGTTGCTAGGATTACAGAAGTGAGACATCTACCCCGAGCCAAGAGACTTTTATCTCAAGTTAATCACAAAAAAATTGGAAGTGGAACTATAGCTCAGGTAGTAGAGGGCCAGCCTTGAGTGAAAATGTTAAGAGACAGTGCCCTGGCCCTGAGTTTGAGCTCTAGTACCAGCACAAATTTTTTTTTAAGAATTGAAGGCAGAGAGCATGAGCAGTTTGTCCCTGTCTGAGCTTAAACGCCGGAAAAAATGATTGTGAAGTTGAACTCTTAACTCCATGCTGCACTTGAATGGCTGCTTGGTGGCCATACAATGTGCAGACATTCAGAGAGAATGGTAGATGGCTTGTTTAGGAACTGGGTAGGTACAGGCTAGCCAGAGATAATGGTGTGTGCAGGGACAGTGATGGGTGATGAAACTAGGGAAAGTAAGGTGTCATCAAACTGTGAAGTCTTATAGCTTATGTTTTAAAATTTGGAATGATTCCTGAGGTCAAGAGGAAAACATTTGAAGGATTGAATCCCCACCATTTCCAAGTGAGATTTGTGCTCTAGTATGGACTCTTAGTCCACTCTGAGACTGATGGATTGGAAGGATCAGTATAATGATTTTCTTTCTTTCTTTCTCTTTCTCTCTTTTCTTTCTTTCTTTCTTTCTTTCTTTCTTTCTTTCTTTCTTTCTTTCTTTCTTTCTTTCTTCCTTCCTTCCTTCCTTCCTTCCCTTCCTTCCTTCCTTCCCTCCCTCCCTTCCTTCCTCCCTCTTTCCTTCCTTCCTTCCTTCCTTCTTTCCTTCCTATCTTCCTTCCTTCCTTCCATCCTTTCCTTCATCTGTTTATTTCTATTTTTATTTCATTCCTTTTTTCCTTTTAAAATTAATTCCCAGCCTCTCTGGACTTTACTGAAGTTTGAATGGAGTTCTCCATGCCTGGGCCAAAACACAGTTTATGAGGCAGATGAAGAAGGTGAAGGAAATAAACTACAACTCCTAGCTATAATGGAGTCAATTGGTGACGGGGAGGATGGCAGATTTTTCACTTTTCTTCCCTAAGGCTTCACTTTGTCTCATGGTCTGTATTTCCACTCTCCCACCAGATGCCAGGAACAGCTGCCAGACTCTAGCCCCTCCCCTATTCCAGTTTATAAATAGATGTATTTTTTTCTGACCCTGAAGTGGCTTCACAAAACACCTCCTAGAAACTATAAATCCAATCTGTGGACTCAGCAGGAGAGAGGATGCAAAGACAAACACTTTGACCTGCTAACCTTCCTCTTTGGGCTTTAGTAGCATCTGGATCACAGAGATCTTATGTTTAGATAAGGAAATTCTCCTCCTAGAGATTTCAAATTCTTTTGTCAGCCATCCTCATGGCACAGACTATCTGCTGCTAGGAATGGGGTGGGGAGCAGAGATGTCAGGAAAATCTCGGGCACCAAATGGTCTCTGGGTGTGAAATGCTCCAAACTAATGGAGCAAGTTAGATTTCCTTATCCCAGTGCAATTACCTCCAGTAATTTGTGTTCTCTTATTATCCTCCTTTAAGTCCACTCGGGGTTTTCTTCCTACTTCTCAGGGCCTTCCTTCCTTTACAGTGTCTTTCATAGTGTTGACTTTTTCTGATATGGGTTAGAAGGTCTCAGGATCTGGCCTCAGCTTGCTGCTCTTCTTGATACTCTTACTTCCTAACTGCATCTGCTTTACAGGGGGTCATGTATAGCCTCAGCTGGGACATTACTTAAGAGAACTAGTCCTGAGGTTTGGTCCTAAAGGATTGTAAGAGTTGTAGAAGAGAAAGTGAGTAGAACTAATCTAATTGTGTTTTTCTGTTGCAGTCCTGGATGATGGTGATGAAGAAGAAGAGGGGGAGGAGGAGGAGGAGGAAAAGGAGGAGGAGGAGATGATGATGATTTGACAGTACTGAGACCTGAACTTAGCTTTGAGTTTTCCAGGCAGCCACAATACCACTTGACCCATGCCCTCCAGCCAGGATCCTGACATTTTAAAAATGCAAAGTCCCAAGCCAGGTGCCAGTAGCTCACACCTGTAATCCTAGGTACTCAACAGGCTGAGATCTGAGGATCACAGGAAGTCCATGAGACTCCCATTTCCAATGAAAGTCTATGAGACTCTTATTTCCAATGAACCACTGAAAAGCTGGAAGTAGAGCTGTGAGCACTAGCCTTGAGCAAAACAAGCTCAGGGACAGTGCCTAGGACCTGAGTCCAAGCCCCAGGATTGCTATACACACACACACACACAAAATACTGTCCTAGCCTGCCACAACCAGAGGAAATTCTTAATTCATTAGTTTGGGTCTATAACATAGCCATGTATGTTTCGAAAATTCTTCTCCAAATAATATTCTGTACCCTCCAACTTGTTAATTTTTTTAAATTTTGCTATATCTAACAGGAGTGACTAGAATTATGTATATAAATAGTAAATATATAATATATATGAGATAAGAACTTATTATGTAGCTTAGACTGACCATGAACTTGAAATTCTCCTGCCTCAAGTCTCTTAAATTACCATAGTTATAGATAAGCACTACTATGTCTCTCCTAATAATATGATTTTGCTGAACCCTGAAAGTTAGTGTATACATCATGATAATCCCTATATCTGCCAATGTGTACTTCCTAAGCATAAGAACATTCTTCCAATACAATTAACATGCACGTTCCTTACATATTCCAATAATAAATATTGAATAATAAATTTTTCTTAAATATTCCAATAATGAATGATCCAAGGGCTCACACCTGTAATCCTAGATACTCAAGAGGCTGAGTTCTGAGGATAGTCTCAAAGCCAGCCCAGACAGGAAAGGCCATGAGACTCTTAGCTCCAATTAACCACCAAAAAGCCAGATATGGAGCTGTGGCTCAAGTGATAGAGCACTAGCCTTAAGCAGGAAAAAAAAAGTAAAAAAAAATCAGGGGGAAGAAAGGAAAAGTGAGAGAAGGGGTGGATTAGGAGTGATGGGTGAAAATGTTATCAGACATTTTGTATTCATATACTGTTTTGTACAATGGGAACTTCCTTGTACAACCACTTAAAGATAATAAAATTTTTTTCTTTAAAAATCAGGGGAAGAAAAGAGGGGGGCAAGGGAAGAAGTTGGCAGGTGCCTTGGTGGAGAAACAGAGGCCATAGAAGGATGGAGAAGAGATGGCTCCTGGGTGGCATGGTGCTCCTTCTCCTCCAGGTACTGCTCTGCCCCCTGTCAACTAGGTCTGAACCCCTGCAGGATAAGGAAGCCTGTGTGTACCAACAATCAAAGCTACATCTGTGACACAGGACAAAGCTGTGGACAGTCCCAGTACTTCAACTGCTACTATGAACTTCAGTGGTTCTTTCTAGTGTGGACCATCATCATCATCTTGAGCTGCTACTGTATCTGCCATCACCACTGAGCCAAGCACTGCCTTCAGGCTCAGCAGCAGGAACATGAAATCAAACTGATGGCTTACCAGGAAGCCCACAATTACTCAGTGCTGCCATTTTATTTCAGGTTTTGCCGAACTATTTACTACCTCCTTATGAGGAAGTTGTGAACTGACTCCCAACTCCTCCTCCACCATACATTGCCTTCCAACTACAGCAGCAGCAGCTCCAGTAGCCACTGTCTTCTCAGTGTGCCCCCCCCAGGGGCAGATCCTACCTGGAGCTCACAGGGGGCACACAGTAGCCCCTTGTCTCAGTGCAGCAGAAGCAAATCAAGGTCCCCAAGAACCTCTGATCCTCAGCCTTCAAAGACATGTCAGCTGATCATACAGCTAATAAAACCCCAGGAATGGAGCCTAGTGGCTCAATAGCTCAGGAACTGGACTCCTGAGCCTTCCTGGACGAGGATTCAGAATGTAAGGAGCCAGATACAAAAAGATTCTAGCTCAGAGCATAGTACTACACTCACTGACAGCAAAGACAAGATGCCTGGCAGATATAACCCCTTTACAGGTGCCTCAGGCATTGAGGTGTGTGTGTGTGTGTGTGTGTGTGTGTGTCTGTGTGTGTTTGTGTGTGTCTGTGTGTGTCTGTGTGTATGTGTGTGTGGGCATGCACACCCATGCATTCATGCACACATGTGTGCATGCAACAAGGCTACCATGACGATGACCTCAAAGACTTTAGCACATCCTGGATGATCCTCTGGACTTCTGTGACAGTTGCCAGGTGTGACCTCCTAACTATGAGAAGGAAGGGCTCTGCCAAGCCCTTTGAAGAGGAGGCTTGAGAGCCTGGGCACCCCCACCAACCATGGCCAGCAGAACACCTGCTGTTGAACACCATCAATGAGCAGGATTCCCCAAACTCCCAGAGCAGCAGCTCCCCATCTAGAGCAGGCCCTGCCTATACCTGAGAATTTGGCAAGCAATCAAGGTGGAAAAGACCCACAAAAGAAGCATTAAGTGACTTTCAGAAGTGATACAGCTACTCTGTTGTCTTTTTGTTTGTTTTTCTCTCCTTACCTACATTTCCTATCTCTCTAGGAACATTTTGTAGATAGGATACCTTCACCCCACAAAAGCTCAGTGTTGTGGAGGGCTGAGTTCTATCACTCATTCCTCATACCCCTTTCTCATTCCCTTTCTCATTTTCAAATCGTAGCTCATCCACCTGCTTGGGTCAGGGAGATGTTTGTTTTAAAAAGCCTCCAAGGAGTTGGGGCTGGAACTGTACTCTGAGAGGATTCTTGGTGATGGAGTGGATTTATGCTTGGTTTTAGTTTAAGAGAACTTTACTGTACCTTAGTCCAGGAGAGGTAATTTATCTTGGCTCTGGAGGAAGAAGGAAGCCCTCAGAGGCTTGGGAATTGTCATTTGTGGCTGCCAGAGTCTACAGCTGGCATTGAGCTAATCCTGTAGAAGGATGAAAGCTGATAGGCAGGTTAGCAGGTGGATTGTTGAGCTCTAAATCCCAGATGACAAGTTCATAGTACCACTGTGGATCCTTGAAGAGCCCTTTCTTAATAGGTTCTACTGGCTAGAACAGATGCAGGTTATGCTGCCCTTGACTTCTTTTAAAAACAAATAAAATCCAGTTGGAACAAGAACATTACCAGTGGTCAGGTTCCCTTCTTGACAAGATGCCTTCAAAGAGCCTGGTTGCAGTTGATTCAGAAGAGAAGGTGGGCAGGCCTGATTGGTGGTAGCTCTGGGCTTTCTGTGAGCAGGAGGCCCTAGACTTGGGGTGGACACAGGTGTAGCTTTCTGCATCTCTGCCCTTTGGTCTGTGCCCACAGATGAGTGGTGACCTCATTCATCCCAAGCATCCTAAGTCTGTAGGCCATTGTGTCTTTCTGTCCTTTGTGAACAGATAGACTACAGAAGCTGTGTGTCTTGGGAAAGGCAGCCCCTTAACCTGGCTCTCTGTATTTTCTCTTTGATTCTGAGTAGGTCTTGCTGGTTGTTTTTTTGTTTTGTCGGTCATGGGGCCTGAACTCTGGGCCTGGGTGCTGTCCCTCAGCTCTTCAGCTCAAGGTTAGTGCTCTACCACTTGAGCCACAACGCCACTTTCCGGCTTTTTTCTTTTTGCTTATGTGGTGCTAAGAAATCGAACCCAGGGCTTCATGCATGCAAGGCAAGCACTCTACCACTAAGCCACCTTCCCAGCCCTTGTTTGTTTGAAACTGACCACTAGGAAGAGATATCTTGATTATCTGTGGTTCTCATGGCCTGTTTCTGCCCCTTGCCTGTTAGAGTGGGATACCTTACTTTCCTGTAGCCTGTATAGAGTTCCATGGGCCTGAAAAGGAATCAAGGGCTGCGTCCAGCAGGACCACAGATTTTTGTTATTGTTTGGCTTCAGAGAACCAGTAGAGCCATGATAGGAAAACTCATAAAGAAGCAAGCTGCCAAAATGAATATTCCCTGTCCAACCACGCTCATATAAGTTTGGTTCTTAGTCCACTCTTGAACAATGATATTCAGACTATGCCTTAGCATTATGGTAAGAAATGGAAAACAAACATATATATAAAACCAGACAAATCCAAGACTGTGAGGTGAATGAGTATCTGCATTTGGATCCCACAAAACCAAAATCTATGTTGAACAAAGTGAAGTCTGTACACAACTTTGAGTAATGTGTGTGTTCATGTGTGTATATGTCTCTATATGTCTATGTTGTTGGCATACGCTGTGTGAGAACTCTAAGCCCTGTGTTTCTGTGAAGCTACTTGGAACGGCAGCCATTCTGCTCATGTTTAGCACATCCGGAGCAGGTATGGCCCTCTCAAGGTAATTTCTTTTTTATTTTTTTATTTTTTATTGTGTCAAGGTAATTTCTTTTACACATTTACTGTTTTGTTTACAAATGTCTGCCTGTATAATTGGGTGTATTCAGCAGCATGTCTATGGCAGCTGCCAGTTTGCCAGAGACACCACATTCTAGGAGAAGCTTCACCCTAATCACTTCAATTTGCACATTGTTCCATGGACACTCAGAGGCCCATGTTCTCTTCCCTGTACATGGAAAGATCTCTAAACTTACCTTCCTCCCCATCCATGACATCCCTCAGTGGTATCCACAACCATCAGGTGGTGAAGTGTTAGGTCTGCCTGGGACAAATGGCCCTATCCCCTTTCACTTTCCCTCCATGCACATGTGGCCCCTTCCCTAGAAGTCTCTGCCCAGCATCTGTAACCCAGGTAACTGGCGTACCTGGGGGCAGTGGGAGGTCTCCTAGGCTCTAAGGTCACTTTTGCTTTTGCTGTGGCCACACTTCCTCCTGCCCTCTCCCTATATAACCAGTCCCCCTGCCATAAGTCACTCCCTTCTCTCTGCACACCTCCATCTGGTGTATCCCTCTGCATACCTCCATCTTGTGCAGGGCAGGCAGTTCAGTTCTGCTAATAAACTCTCCTCTGCCTGAACAACTACCTGGAGGTCTCCTTTACACAAACAATACATATGGTGCATTGGCCAGGAAAAGACAGTGTCAGGAGTTGCTGTACTCTCTCCTCCCTCAAAAGTTCACCTCCTGGCCCCGCTCTGCCAACTCAAACTGCAAAAGGAGGCCCACGCTGGATTTCTTGCCTTTACCATTGCTGGCCATTCATTCACTACACCATCTCCTGTCACCTATCTATGTCTGTTGAGTGACTCCTGTCTACCAGTTCCTCTATTTTCCCTGCCCTCTCACCATTCCAGAGGGATCCCCCCCATGCCTTTTGGCCTGCTTTCTACATCCCTAGGGACTATGTCCTCACCATATTCCTCCTAAAAGACTCCATAAAGTCAAAATGCCTTATTTTTATTGCAACAATTTCCGCCAACACAATGGTAAATGGTCAGAGGATATGTTCAGGTTTTCTTTGTTCTCTATGCTCATCATTCTCTCTGCCTCTCTCCTGTCTCCTAAGCTTCCCAGCTATCTCCTCTAGAAAGGTCCCTGTCTCTCCCTCTCTCCCTCTCTCTCTTTCTTTCTCTCGCTTTCTGCTTGTATCCTTGAGAGTGAAATGCAGGCTGGGTCCCAGGGACCCCCTCTAAGTTCTCTCTTGAAGGCTAGCATTCCCTTCCTTTCTGTTTGTCTGCTTTTTGTCTGTCTACTTGTTTGCTTAATAAAGCTCTGCCAAGTTTTCTTAGTATTATGACTTGTCCAGAAATTCACAATCTTGGCCACATGATGGGTTTTCATGATACCCCCACCTTCTAGAAAGTGTTCAAAGTTCTATTTGTATGCTAATGTGTCTCTTTACCTATTTAATTTTTATTTTTTTGCTGATCCTGGGGCTTGAACTCAGGGCACTGTCTCTGAGCTTCTTTTTCCTCAAGGTTAGTGCTCTACCACTTGGGCCACAGCACCACTTCTGGCTTTTTGGGTTTATGTGGTATTGAGGAATCAAACACAGGGCTTCATGCATGTTAAGCAAGCACTCTACTACTAAGCCACATTCTTAGCCCTACCTAAATTGTTTTGAAGGTTTTCTGGTAACTATTTAACTGGCTCCACAGGTCAAAAAGAAAAAATGGGTATTTTTAAACTCAAATCATGTGCAGTTGTAAGGTAACCAAGACTTAACTGGTTCCACAGGCCAAAAGAAAAAAATGGGCAGTTTTAAACTCAAGCTGCAAAGAAACTTATCAGATTTATGTGTGAACAAATGTGTCTAATGTTTGTTTCCCAAGTATGTAAGCCACTTTGGATACAGAGCTGAGAATGGTTTCAATCTTAATATCCTAAGGGCTATATTCAGTCAAAAATTAACTGGATTGTTTAATCAATTTCTGCTTCAAAATTCTCATCATGTCTACTATTGAGTTTTGTCATAGTAGATTTTACCCTCTGCAGCATTTAGTTAGACCCACAGAGGGATAAATAACTCAGAAGTATGTATTGGTCAAACCTCTATTGTTAACAAGTCCCAGGTAAGCCCTGCTTAAAAACATTCCTATTGATCTCTTTGTTGTTTCTGTTGAAAATAAAAAGTGTCTAGTTGCAAAAAAATCACTTGCTTGATCTGCCACCCTGCCTCACCAACATGGGACATGCCATCAGCCAATTGGGACATGCCATCCCATCTACTAGCAAACACATCAACTGGGACATTATATGCCAGAAATTAGTAAAAATGCCAAATGGGCAAGCCATCCCAGCACCAAGCACCCAGACCCCCTGGACAAAGGTAATCCTATCAATAAGGGATCATGGAGAGGGGTAAGAGTGAATGGTGTCAGACTTTAAATGGAGTCACCTTGAGCTTGCCCTTTCAAATATAACCAGAGTCAGGAGATCAAAAGAAAATAGTTAACTAGCATGTCTATCTAATGTTCTACTTTCTAACTGGACAGGAACTTATATCTATTGAATGTTATTTCTATTTATAGTAGGTCTCCCATCCATATTCTATAGTCCAGACTTCTATAGTTCAAAAAATAATCAAGGCCTCCCACTTGGGTCTTAACAACTACAGTCCAGCCCCAGCTTCAGACTGGTTATTCTTTTTTTCTTTTTTCTTTTTGTTGGTCGTAGAGCTTGAACTCCAGGCCTGGACCCTGTCACTGAGCTCTTCAGCTCAAAGCTAGCACTCTACCACTTGATCCACAGTGCTGGTTATCTGTTGGTTAAATGGAGATAAGAGTCTTTCCTGCCTGGGCTGGCTTTGAACCATGATCCTCAGATCTCAGCCTCCTGAGTAGCTAGGATTACAGGTGTGAGCCACCAGTGCCCAGCCAGACTGGTTATTCTTTTTTTTTTTTTGGTCAGCTGTGGGGCTGAACTCTGGGTCTTGGCGCTGTCCCTTAGCTCTTCAGCTCAAGGCTAGAGCTCTACCACTTGAGCCACAGCACCACTTCCGGCTTTTTCTGCTCATGTGGTGCTGAGGAACTGAACCCACGGCCTCATGCATGTGAGGCAAGCACTCTACCACTTAGCCACCTTCCCAGCCCTAGAGTGGTTATTCTTAACTAGTCCACTATGCTCTTCTACCCAGTCACCTGATGTTAATCAGTCAGAAGTAGCTAGAGACATGCTCTACTAACTCCAGGACTACCTGGAACACAGGAGACAGGAACTAGCCAAGTCATCTTCCTTTTTTTTCCTTTTCTACCCTGAATGGATGGCTGCCTTCTTTCTGCCATTTTCATGCCCTCTAATATTATTTTTTCTTATTCAGCCCCCCTACCTCATAAGACTTCTTTCAGATTTCATCCAAAGGCAAACAGGCTTACCACCAAGGAACTCTTAATGCTGCCTCCTCCTGGACTGAACAACATCTCCACCTTCTACCCCTAATGTTGATGCCCCTTGCCAGAAGGAAGTAACCAAAGAGAATCAGTGCCACTTTATAACTATCAAAGGCTGGAATGTGCCAGGTGGTAGTGGCTCACACCGCTACTCAAGAGGCTGAGATCTGAGGATCATAATTCAAAGCCAGCCCAGGCAGGAAAGTCCATGAGACTCTTATCTTAAATAACTACTCAGAAAAAAAAAAAAAAAAAAAAAAAAAAAAAAAACAGGAAATGGCACTACGGCTCAAGTAGAAGAGCACTAGCCTTGAGAACAAAGAGGCTCGGGGACAGCACCTAGGTCCTGAATTTAAGTCCTAGAACCAGCAAAAAAAGGAAAAGAAAAGACTGTAATGTTAGGTCCATCCAAGAAAAGCAACAAGTCCCTTCCCAGCATTGGCACACCTGGGAGCAGGCTCTTGAGATCACTTTTGCTTTCACTGCAATCACACCTCCTCCTGCCTCTCATTATATAACCAGTCCCCCTTTCCCTCTGTACACCTCCATCTTGTGCAGCCCTCTGTACACTTCTATCTTGTGTGAGACAGGTAGTTCATTTCTGCTAATAAACTCTCCTCTGCCTAAACAACAACATGGAGGTGTCCTTTACCCAAACCTTACATGAAGGTGGAATTTCATGCAGAAGCTTGGTTGCATCTTCAGTGATGAACATGGGCTGGCTGTGGCCCAGAGCTTGGCTGTCCAGCGTTGCTAGGAGATGTTGGCAGACATCCCAGCGCCACCATCCACACCATTCTCCACTGACACCTGACATGATTCAACAAGTGGATAAACCTGCAGCAGTAGCCCTTACCAGTCCTGCTACCTTCTTTAAATCCCAAACAATTCACTGAAGTAGCTCAGAGGAGGAGAAGTTTTACCAAAACAAATCTTCTTCATTTAACTAATCAGATGGTGAGCTCTGACCCTCCCAAACATCACTCCCCAGTCACCATTGGTCTGACTGATTACTGTTGGCTTCATTGCAGCATCCCGTCGTGAAGGTCTGAAAAGAAGAAAATTCAATGGCTGAGCCAACCTTGATGGTCACATCACAGTCTGGTTACTGCTGATGAGAGACCGCAAGTAGGACCAGAGGAACTTGGACTGAGTTTGGTTTGCATCTTGATTCAGTTAGGTGAATGAAGGTGTTGGTAGAGGGTTTAGTACTACAGATGGAAGATTTGCAAATGTTAACATATTCCTATAGGAGGCACATTCCCATTTATTAGTTACTGTGAATATGTGTATTTTAAACAATAAGATTCAGCTGGTTGGTCAGACTTTTCTGGGCAGTCTTGGTGATGCATTTCCTATGATTGCTCTGAAGACAGAGTGGCTCTAGCTACCGTGAGAAGCAAAAATACAAATCAATCTGAATCAGCTACCCAATAAAAATCAGGAATAGTACCTAAGCTCTGAGTTCAAGCCCAAGGACACCCCCCACCCACACAATCCAATAATAGTCCCTGTAGATATTTCCCTGTACCCCAGTCCATATGCAAGCATTGTCTTATCTCTTTAATCCAGGATACTTACCTGACCATTTTTTTCTGGTCACTCAGGACATTACATTTTTAAGAGTTATAGTCATTTTGCAGAATTTTTCAGAGGTTTTGATCCACAGCCAAGGTTGAGAAGTTTAAACCCTAGTTTGGAGGTCATGACCAGTCAGTGAACTAAGGACCAAAGTAGAGATAGCATCACCAGTTAGGAACTATGTGAAAATCAGCAGGTATTCCAGAGTGAAGTGAGGAAAGATGGTAGCTGAATGGGTTAGACTTGGTTACAAATATAAACACTGCATTCAAACTCCTTTCTTCTATTTTGAGCTATACAGTGCACAATTATATATATATATATATATATATATATATATATATATATATATATATATATATATACACCTGTGAGTTGACCATTACCCAAGATACCACACTGGCTTCATGCTGGTGGCTCATATATATAATCCTAGCTACTTAGGAGACTGAGATCTGAGAACCACGTTCAAATCCAGCCTGGGAAGACGAATCTGAGAGAAAGTGGAAGTGTGCTTTAAGCGGTTTAAGCGGTAGACTGCCAGCCTTGAACAAAAAAGCCAAGGAAGAATGCAAGACCCTGAATCCAGTGCCCACATGAATGCGCATAGGCTTGCGTGCTCACATGCACATATCCAGACACCACACTGTACCCCAGATATGTACAAATATTATGTGTCCATCAAAACTAAAATTAATATAACTGTATAAATTCACACCAAGTATCTCACTATGGCTCAAATGTAATTCACAGGATGATTGTTTTGGTCCTCTCACTCACCTCCCACACCCCAGGCCCTTACATTGAACATCTATCTAATGTTGACTTATACTCATATACATTACATATATTATCTCCCTTAACCTTCACCCCAAGGCAACCTCTGGAGGCAGGAACTAGGCTTATCCATGCTTGATGGGTGAAGAAACTGAAGCCAAGATGGTAAGTCATGTGTTAGGTGTCACATTGGTAGTGCTGGTACCAGAATTTGAAGCCAGGCAATCTCAAAGGCTCCATAGCCCTCACAATAATATACATATATAATTATATAATATGTTACATAATATGTAATATATAATTATATAATATAAAATGTATATTATCTAATAGATTATAATAGGTAGTATTATATAATATATTGCACATTATATACTATATATTATATAGCATTAGATAGTATTATATAATATATTGCATATTATATGCTATATAATATATTTTGTTATAATATATGATATATTTATAATATATAATAATATACAATAATATATATGATATATTTATATATTATATAGTATATAACAGTATTATACAATGTATGCTATTATATAATATAAAGTGTACCTTATATATGAGTAAGTATATAAGTATTATATATACCATAAATAAAATATATAATTATATATCATAAAATGTATATAATATATTATATATAGTATAATATCATATAAATTCCTTATTATTCTCCCAAATTGGCTTTTCTTTCTTTGGTTTATATTTCTATGACCTTTTTTTTAAAAATTAGCTTGAAATGGTAACCCCTCTGGTACTGCCCCTGTATAATAGTAAAAAAAGAATAAAAATAAAAATTGGTTTGCATTAGTTATAAAGAGCGAGATTTTATTACCTTTCCATACTTGTTTATAATATATTCCAATCAATGCTACCCACTCTGTCAATCTCTGCTTCCTTTCCCCTATTTGTACGAATTTTAACACATATAGATTGATGGAACTACTGTCACAATCAAGTACAGAAAAGTTCCATGAGTCAGAAACCAGAACTGCCTCTGCGCCCCTCCCCCAACAGTGGAGACAGTTCCTCCTCAGCAACTGCCCCACCTTGCCTGCGTTTCAACCAATAGCAGTTCAGCTTTCAAAAGCCTTGCACAGGGAATAGAATCTTTACCACACACGTGACTCACCTCAGAAGTTCCTGGGTGCGCGAGCTCGGTTGACGAAACTTGAGTTCCCGCGCTCTGAACGAGCGGCTCCCAGGGCCTGGGAGCGTTTTGTGGTGGCTGGAGCCAGACAAAAAGATGATGGCGTGGGTGGAGTGACTCGGGGCCCTTGGGGCCCAAGCCGGGCAGCAGTGGTGGCCGCGTTACCGCCACCGAAACTGACCCTGCCTGGTTTCAGCCCGCGACTTCGCGGTGAGATCAAGCCAGCGGCAGCGGCCTAGACAGAGACCAAGCCCTAGCGACTGCGACCACCCCTCACAGACTGTGGCCTGACTGAACAAGACCAAACGAAACCTGACTGAGCAGCAGTGACCAGGTTCTCCTTGTCCCTGTGAAGCCAGCAAAGACCTCCATTCTCTTGCTGCCTGCCTCAGCTTTACCGGACGGACAAAGCCCCAGAAACTTCCATCATCCCCTGAAAGGTATCGTTGCTTAGTCCCAGCCTCCATCTTTGTGTCTCAGTATGGCGAGCAGCAGCAGCAACATCATCACCAAGACCAAATTTATAGCAGGCGGGAAATACAAACTAGTGCGGAAGATAGGGGCTGGCTCCTTTGGGGACATTTATCTGGCTATTAATATCACCAATGGGGAGGAAGTTGCGGTGAAATTAGAATCTCAGAAAGCCAAACACCCCCTGCTACTCTATGAAAGTAAACTGTATAAGATTCTTCAAGGTGGCGTTGGTATCCCCCACATACGCTGGTATGGCCAGGAAAAGGAATATAATGTGCTAGTCATGGATCTTCTGGGACCCAACCTTGAAGATCTTTTCAATTTCTGTTCACGGCGATTCACCATGAAAACTGTACTTCTGTTAGCTGACCAAATGATTAGTAGAATTGAGTATTTGCATACAAAAAATTTTATCCACAGAGACATTAAGCCAGGCAACTTCCTCATGGGTATTGGGCGTCACCACCGAAAGTGTTTAGAATCATCCCCAGTGAGCAAGAAGAAAAGCACAACACAGGCTACTTCTCAATACCAATCTTTCTCGAGATTAAACCAGTTGTTCCTTATTGATTTTGGTTTGGCCAAAAAGTACAGAGACAACAAGACAAGACAACACATACCATACAGAGAAGATAAAAACCTCACGGGTACTGCCCAGTATGCTAGCATCAATGCACATCTTGGTATTGAGCAGAGTCGCCGAGATGATATGGAATCATTAGGATATGTCTTGATGTATTTTAATAGAACCAGCCTCCCATGGCAGGGACTAAAAGCTACAACAAAGAAACAGAAATACGAGAAGATCAGTGAAAAGAAGATGTCCACTCCAGTTGAAGTTTTATGTAAGGGGTTCCCTGTAGAATTTGCCATGTACTTAAACTATTGTCGTGGTCTGCGCTTTGAGGAAGCTCCGGATTACATGTACCTGAGGCAGCTATTTCGTATCCTCTTCAGGACCCTGAATCTGCAGTATGACTACTCATTTGATTGGACAATGATGAAGCAGAAAGCAGCACAACCAGCAGCCTCTTCGAGTGGACAGGGGCAAAAGGCCCAAACTCCTAATGGTTTCTAAGCATAAACTGATAAACACAAGCAGCAGAGTACAAGATCAGAGCAGCAAGTGTTTATTCCCAAATCTTGAAATTTTGGTTCGCATGTACACTACCCAGTGGACAACCATTTCCTTCGTTTAAAGAACTTACTATCAATATAAACTGGTTCTGGGAAGCTTTGGTAATGCTGCATCCTGAGTTGTAGCTGCTGTCAAGTTGAATGTTAACTGTGGTGTTAAAAAAAAAAATAAAAGCAAGTTTGTGAGGTTTACCTTTATTTCAGTGTTCAGAGTCTTTGTTTTGCTACTTAAGATTATAAAACTAATGCAATGGTCAAGGGTAAACCATAGAGTTTATATTTATAGCTTTATGAGTCCATTTTCCTGAGCTTATTTCGCATTATGTTCCCAGAACTTTCTGATTCCCTGGCCTTCAGTTTATGTTGAACTGGAGCCAGAAATGACCCATGTCAGAAAATAGGCTGACTGACCTGTGTCTGAGCTATTAGGGAAGGTTTAGGTTGGGGGTAGGAAGAAATAGAAACTTTAAATAGTGAAAACAAAACCCACAAAGCCTTGAGTTTGGGTTCTCCTTGTAGAGTTGCAACACTACTGAATAAGAAAAAAAAAAGATTCTGCAGATTTTTGGTTTCTGAAGTTTTCCATTCCAGGTTGCTCCACTGTCACACCACCCTAATTGGAGAACTACCTGGTAACCAGAGGACAAGAGAATGGTAAGAGGTGGGACAGGTGGCAGGATCCTGGGTGGCAGGATCTCATGCCTGTAATCCTGGATACTCAGGAGGCTGAGATATAAGGATCACGATTCAAACCAGCTGGGGCAGGAAAGTCTGTGAAACCCTTATCTCCAGTAAACTACTCAGAAAAAGCCAGAAGTGGTGCTGTGGCTCAAGTGGTAGAGCAATAGCCTTGAGCACAAAATAGGCTCTCAGAGAAATCGCAGGCCCTGAAAAAGGAAGGAAGGGAGGGAGGGAGGGAAGGAAGGAAGGAAGGAAGGAAGGAAGGAAGGAAGGAAGGAAGGAAGGAAGTAGGTACCTGCAAATCTTCCACTCTCCTTTGCTTCTCCTATTTCAAAAATTGATTTCTTCAATTGGATCCATTTATAGAAGTTTTCATTTTTTTGTCAGTTGTGGGGCTTGAACTTGGGTCCTAGGCACTGTACCTGAGCTCTTTTTGCTCAAGTCTAGTGCTCTACCACTTTGAGCCACAGCACCACTTCTAGTTTTCTGATGGCTAATTGGAGATAAGAGTCTCACGGACTTTCCTGCCCCTGGCTGACTTTGACCCTGTGATCCTCAGATCTCAGCCTCCTGGGTAGCTAGGATTATAGGCGTGAGCCAGTGGCACCAGGATTGAAAGCTTACTTTTTTCCTGATTTGTCAATGTGGTGTGGGCTGATTTTCATCAGCTGAACTCTACAGTGTGAATATATCTAGCAATCCTGAGTAATAGATTGACCACCACCCTATTTTCCCAGGTGGATACTGACTTCAGGCAAGCCACCAAAGATATGCACAGACTTCCTGACACAGGCAGGACAATCCAACCAGAGCCTGGCTGTAAACATTCAGTTGTCGGCCTAGCATGTATGGCTCAGAGGCTGAGCTGTAAGGCAGAACTGTATCCTGTTAAGGTCAAACAGTCTGGGCAAGACAGATGTAGAGCTGTTTGAACATTAAAACACCTTGAGACCTTGGATAAGGGAATACCTACCCTAGTCTCTGCCCACACCTGAAGTTACCCCCCTCCATATTAAACTCAAGTAACCCTGTCTCCTTACACATACTCCAAAAAAGCCCTAAGTCTAACCCCACTCCCCTGGACACAGCCTCCAAGCCAGCAGGAAGGCTGTATCTCTCATTCCTCAATAAACAGTCAACCTGTGAAAGAGAGAGTCTGGCCTGTTTCCATCCTGTCTCCTCCATTTTCCTAACATTTGGTGCCTAAACCTGGGAGAGGTAAAGTGCCAGGAGTAACTAGGTCCCCTCTGCCAAGGGGCCACCTGCCTCCTGGCCACCTCTCATTGAACTTTTTCCTATCCTCCTCTTTCCAAGGCCTCTCTCCACCCTGGGCTTACTATACCCTCTCTTCTGTCCCCGGACTCTTAATCTCCAGGCAGGAGGACCTCTGCTGTTAGACCGATTCCATCCACCACCCAGAAGACTTCAGGACAAGGTAACCAGCCTTAGTCAATGGCAGAGGTGCCCCAACATGGACCAGAGGACTCCAAGAAGTCCCCTACAGATCTGGGGGGAAATCCCCTGCTCCCTGTCTGTGGGGTCCCCAAAGACTTGAGTCTCTCACATTTTGCTGACCCCCTGGCACCCTTTAAGACTTTGGGGATTCCCTCTCCTAATTATTTAACTTCCCAAAGCATCAGGGACATCTGAATCAGTGGGACAGGTCACTCCATAGTCCTACCAAATTTTTCAAAATAGGCTCCAAATTGTCTGTTCCAAGAGATATCCCATTGGTTTGCCTGTGGCCTAACCTTAGGACTCTTGGGCTGACTGAGTTACAGTCAAAAATATTGACTTGTTTATCTACTGAAATCTAGCCTTACTATCCTTTAGACAATGTCCACCATTGGCTTGAATTCGGAACCTTTGATTTTAGTTTTCTTACTGATGTAAAGAGTTTTCTCCAATGAAATGGCAGAGTCTGAGGTTCCATATGCTTGAGGTTGCTACATTGTAAACCTTCCCTCTGTTCATCCTGTCCTGCCTCACAAATTCTCCTTTGCTGCTCACCTTCCTCAAACTCTAAAACACCCCCGCAAACAGCCTCTTTCTTCACTTAGTCTCCTGAACTTCGACCACAGCAATGAGCCTCGTCCTTACCCACCCCATCCTTCCCCTCCCACTCCTTCCACTCCCACTCCTGAAACTGCCAACCTCCAGAACCTCCAGCCTGTACTTCCCAATTACCTTCTGCTTCAGATCCTCCCTCTACCCCATTCCACCTGCCGGTTCCCCTTTTCATTCAGTCTCCACTTGTCAGTGGCTCTAAAACAGCTTGTATGCTTCTCCTTTGTGAGGTAGCAGGACAGGACCGACCCACCCAAGTTCACGTTCCTTTCACCCTAAATGAGGTGGATTATATTGAACAAAGATTGGACTCATTTTCAAGCAGTCCTCTCCATTATATATATTTTTTAAAAAGTCTACCAGGATTTTCCAATTGTACTCTCTAACCTGGCATGATCTCCAGCACCTTCTTAATTTGACTCTAACGCCAGATGAAAAAGAGCACATTTTAAAGTCATCCAGGGATTACACTGATAGGCTAAATGAACAAAATGCCCACTTCCCCCTGGGAACAGTGGCTGTCCCTGCAAGCGACTCCCACTGAAATTATCAAAACAACGCCAGTGGTTCTGAGTACTTTCAGTTCATGGTAACCTGCCTGGCAGAGGGCATGCATCAAAACACCCACTTGAAGCCAGGCGCTAGTGGCTCATGCCTGTAATCCTAGCTACTCTGGAGGCTGAGATCTGAGGATCATTGCTCAAAGCCAGCCCAGGCAGGAAAGTCTGTGAGACTCTTATCTCCAATAAACCACCAGAAAACCAGAAGTGACACTGTGGATCAAGTGGTAGAGTGCTCGCCTTGAGCTGAAGAGTTTAGGGACAGTGCCCAGGCCCAGAGTTCAAGCCCCACGACCAAGAGAAAAAAAAAAAAGAAAACATCCACTTGAGAGTCAATTATGAAAAACTTAAGGTAGTCACCCAAGGCACCCATGAAAACCTCATCCTCTTCCTTAACTGCATCTCAGAGGCCATTACTTAGCATACTAATGTTAATGTTGATTCCACAGAGGGTACCCTACTCCTTCATGTTCACATTATGAGCCAGTGCACACCTGACATAAGGAAAAAGTTACAGTGCCTGGAAAAGGAGCCTTCCACTTCAAAAAATGAGCCTCTAGACTTGGCTTTTAAGGTTTTAAATGGCAGGGAGGAGGAAGCTAAAAAGGAATGAGAACAAGAGAGACAACAGGACAGGAAGGAGCACCAAGCTGACTTTCAGCTGCTAGCAGACGCCTTCCAAAACGCCCAGTCCACCACCCCCAGGGCTGCTAGTTCAGGGCCCTCCCTCTCAGCCACAAGGAGGTGAGGTCAGTCCCCCCCATCCTTGCTTCAGATGCAGTCAATTGGGATATTGGGCTAAGGAGTATCAGTATCTGAAACCCCCTAGCAAGGCCTGCCCTAGCTATGGACAACGGGAACACAGAAATGTGAGTGCCTAGCAACTTGCCCCACCCTGGGCCAACCACCTGTCCTCCATACTTCCCCTCCCACAGTGAGGAAGCCTGGGTTCCTCACCCAAAGCCAAACCTTCTCACAGCTCTGTGGAACTTAGGGTCAAAGTGTGGTGACAGGAGAAAATGTTTCTTTGCTTTAGGACACTGGGGCGTTGCTATCATTTCTAACCTCCCGAAGAGGCCCCTCCACTCCCTCAGTTTTAACAATTGTGGGGGTTACAGGGACTCCTTTTAAGCCCCTCCACACTCATGCCATTCCCTGCTGGTTTGGATACTTAACTCTCAGCCATTCCTTTCTTATTATGCTTCAATGTTCTCTACCTTTATTAGAAAGGGATTTTATTTCTAAACTTGAAAGTTTCCCTATATATACTCCCCTTACAATCCACCACTATTTTCTTCTTGCAGATGAAACTAGACTCAAGTGAGCCCCCTCACCAAACCCAGTCCTCTGCCTTCCAAGCCTCCTCCCTGAAGTAAACCCCCTAATTTGCGACACTTCACATCTTCTACTGTGGCCTCCCACCACCAACCTGTCCTTATTGAGAGATTAAAGACCCCACACCCTTCGTAACCCAAGACCAATACCCATTTTCCTCCACTACCTGCAAGGAATAAAACCCATTATCCTCTGTCTAATTCCCATTCATTCTCTCCATAACACCCCAGTCCTGGGAGTCAGAAAGCCGAATGGCTCCTATTGCTTAGTTCAAGACCTCCATAAAATTAACCAAACAATAATCCCCACATGCTCCATTGTGTCTAATCCCTATACCCTCCTTTCCCATATACCCCCTAATTCCCTTTTCAGTCTTTGACCTTTTAGGACACCTTCTTTACTATCCCGATATACCCCACCTCAAGGCCACTTTTTGCTTTTACCTGGGAAAACCCAGAAACCCTCCAGGCCCAGCAGCTCCCCTGGACAGTGTTTCCTAAGGGGTTCTGAGATAGCCCCCATTAGTTTGGCCAAGCCTTACAAGATTTGGCCTCATTAAATTTCTCCTTCAATATGTGCACAACTTTCTTCTCTGCAGCCCTTCCACTGACCTAAGTGTCAAACACTCTACTCTCCTTCTTAACTCGCTTCTTGGGGTTATAGGACCTCCAAAGACAAAGCCCAGATATGCCAAAATTCAGGTACATATTTGGAACTAACCCTTTCCCAACAGGGATGAACGATACCTCTCCATAGGGTTCAGGAACTCCTCAACTATCCTCCATCTCAATCCAAATGAGACCTCGTGGCCCTCCTTGGCCTCTTTAACTTCTTCTGCATCTAGATCCCCAACTTTTCTCTCATAGCCCACCTCTGTACTCCACTAGCAAGTGGCCCCTCAAGGAGCTTCTTCTGTTCCCCCAATTTGCTCTATTCCTGTCTGCTAACTTAAGTGCACTCTGCTCAAGGCTTCTACCCTCTCCCTCCCCAACCTTAACAAAACATTCTTTCACTTATTACATAGAAACAAAAGAAGGCATTAGCTATTCTCTGTCAAAAGGGAGGAGACACCTAACCCCCCCCAGCATACCCCCAGCCAAACAACTAGACTTGGTGACATGGGGGTGGCCCCCTTGTATCCAAGCTCTAGTATCTGTGGCACTTATAATCCCTGAGGCCCAAAATATTTCCCTCCACAGCCCTCTCCACTTTCTCTCACTCCCTTAAGGACCTCCTCAGCCATAAAGCTTTTCTTTCCTTGCCCCCCCTCCCAAATCCAAACTCTTCATGCATTTCTCCTTGACTCTATCCTATTCTTTGAACAAACTTCCCCTCCAAATCCTGATACCCTCTTGCCCATCTCAGCCCAGTAACTGGAACCTCCAATACATACCTGCTCTGAAACCTTAGATCTCTCTTTAAATCCATTCTCCTATATCTCAGACCTACCCACCCTGAAAGCCCTGAATGGTTTATTAATGGCAGCTCCCTTAGATGCTCCCCCTATACAGCAGGATATGCCATTATTCAATGTAACCCAGAGGAACCAAGCCATCCTGTACACATAGAAGTAAAATCTTTGCCTGCCCATACCACCTCACGGCAGGTGGAGCTGGTTGCTCTAATATGTACCCTCCACCATGCTGCCTGTTGGCAAGGTAACATTTACGCCAACTCAAAATATGCATATAACATCATTCATTCCAACATCCTAATTTGGAGGGAGAGAGGATATTTATTTATTTATTTATAGTTTGTCAGTCGTGGGGCTTGAACTCTGGGCTTGGGTGCTGTCCCTGCGCTCTTCAGCTCAAGGTAAGCGCTCTACCGCTTGAGCCACAGTGCTACTTCTGGTATTCTGTTTTTTTTTTTTTTATTATTATTATTGGAGATAAGAGTCTCACGGACTTTCCTGCCCCAGTTGGTTTTGAACCGTGATCCTCAGATCTCAGCCTCCTGTGTAGCTAAGATTACTGGTGTGAGCCACCATCACCCAGCCGGAGAGGATTTTTAACTCTAAAAGGATCTCCTATTATTAATGCCACCCTAACCCAAGACCACTTGGATTCTGCACAGCTCCCTGAGCAGGCAGCCATTATACATTGCTGTGGCAACCAAAACATAAAAGATTACATTTCCCTCCTTAACAACCTTGCAGACATCCTAGCAGCAGCCACTGCTCCCCAGCAAGAGACCTTCCTTGAGCTGCTTCTCCTTAACACCCAGCCTTCTACAAAACCTTCCCTAATGGATGAGGCCTTACACTATTTACACTGCTTTTTCCATCCCTCTAATCAAGCTCTTCTCTCTTTCTTACGAACTACTCACTCTTCAACTCCACAGAACAGACAATACCTTAAAGAACTTTTGGCCTCCAGTGACATCTGTCAGAAAACAAACCCTAACTCAAATCTCCATCCATCCCAGTTCCTCACACATCAGGTGGGGTTCCTTACCTGCCATGGACTGGCAGGTGGACTTGACCTATCTACATCCACACACCCTCTCCCCCACTCCCCCATCAGACAATACCTTCTCATGTTTTTGGACATTTTTTCAGGGTGGATTGAGGGATTTCCCACCACCTATAAAAGAGCCTCTATTGCAGCCCGATTAATTCTCACTGAATTGTTTCCCTGCTTTGGCCTACCCTCTTCCCTACAATCAGATAATGGGCCCCAGTTTGTTTCTGCCATTACCCAACAAGTTGCCTCTAACTTCCAAATCCCCAGGAAGTTTCATAGTCCCTATCACCCTCAATCCTAGGGAAAGACAGAGAGAGATAACAGAACCCTTAAGGAAATTTTAACCAATCTAACCCTGGAGTTCAAACAAGACTGAGTTAAACTTTAGCCCCTAGTGATTAACTGAATATGCATCCTGCCAAATAAGGCTCTTTGAACTTATATGGCAGGCCCTCTTTACCCCCTGGTTTCTCTTCTGATGCTTTCTCCCTTCACTCTGAACCCTGGAAATACATTAACTCCAAACTTTCCACTCCCTTTCCTAATGCTGCTCCTCCCCAACTCCAGATAGAAGATCTTGTGTACATTTCCCAACCTCCTCCTTTGACTAATATACCTTCTTCCTTTCTAGATACTAAATGGATGGGCCTTCTTAAAAGTATACTTCTTACTCCCACCGCAGCCAAACATCACACCATGGGTACACCTTTCTCACCTTAAAAAAAAAAAAAAAACTAACCCCTAATATACTTCTACAAGTTTGGAACCTACAAAACTCAGACTTTCCAAACTTCCTCCAGTCCCAGAAAACACTAATATAATCAACTCCACTTTACTTTTTTCAGATTATCCGCATGGCCCTGACTCTTCTTCACTTCAGGACTTTCCTCACCCACCTGCTGGATGCTGGCATCCCAACATATTTCAACTTCTCAACTTCTGGTGAACTTACAGAAGCCATTGGCATACTCTGGCTACAAAGAACTTTTGCTTATTTTACACCTGAACAAATTACCTTCTATGTCTTGGCTCTATTGTAGTGGGGAGGGGCAGTGAGACCACTCAGTCTGCAGTGAAAATGCAAAAGATTTTATTGAGTGAAAAGTGCTGATGGGCCAGGACTACACCTGGAGTTGGGATCCCAGGAAACAGCCCAAGTGCCAGCCCACATGGGCTTTTAAGCACATTGGGCTAGGGCAGGGAAAGGGGGAGGTTGGGTGTTGGTTTTAGCCAATGACTATTACGAGAAATACGCACCTTAAGTTTAAATTTCCTGCCAAGGTTTTGCTGGTGGGAAGCAGGGGAATAGAACAAAGGGTGGTGATGGTTCTGCTCAGTTAGGGCTTGCATTTCTCAGAAAACAGCAGCAGAGTTACAGAGTTACAGGGTTACAGAGTTACAGAGTTACAATTACAGTTACTACTAAAGTAACAAGTTACCAGGGAAGTCTTGTCCACAGCACACTTACATTTATATCTCAAAATCATTCATTATCCATTTTACACAATCCAAGTCAAATATGATATTCCATCTTTACATCCTCCACCATATCACTATACTTCCTCCTAAATCCTTTCAGGTGTTTTGCGCCCCCTTGATTCCTCATACCAGCAACTCCCCTTACCTTCCTCCTTGAACTAATCTCAACTACTCTTATAGACTGATCTGAGGGGGAACAAGTTTCTCACACCTTTCCAGCATTTTCCTAAAGCTCTCCGTAAAGCTTTCTGCCTCTAAGGCTCCCTGCCCCTAAGCCTTCTCAGGAAGACCTTGTTACAGCCTTTCTGTTCTTTGGATATCACACCCTAACCACAGCCTATCTTCAACAGAAACTCAACAGCCACTCTGACCTCAGGATCCACCATCCTGGATTAGAAGGAATGCCCTCCCCTCAAAGGACCCTGTACTCTTTCCTTCTGACACTGCAGGTCATACACATGAGACCCTCGAGAAAAAAAGGTTTAGACTCATCTCTGTCTCTCAATCATGTTGCAAATCTTCAGGGACCAGGGAGCCACAACCTTGTCTCACACCAGACGGAATGCACCTTGGTGAAGATGATCCAAAAAAACATAGCAGCCTATGGACATGTGCCACAACTTTGGAATAAATATGGGGACCTTTCCCGGGCATGTCTCAAACACTGGTCTATGGGGGCTTCACTTCTAGAGGAGTCTAGCCTTCTCTACAACAATGGGAGGTATACTGTGGGAACTAACCATTTCCTCCTCAGAATCATGGGAGAGAGTGGAGCTTCGGGATTGTCTGGTGATTTGGTATTTCTATCTCCCATCCCCTTCACTGCAAATCTTTTGACTAACTATTGTTCCTACTAATGTTTCCTACCTTAATAAGTAAGAGTCACCATTTAGATCCTTGGAACCCACAAGCAAAGCTTCCAGATCCCCACCCTCAACAGACTACCTTATCCCCTACTTGTCTTTGCTCCAGCTCCTAGAGCTAGCAAATTCCAGCCATGAGCTTTTTAAACAGGCAAATCCAGACTTAGCCAAAGACTGCTGGATATGCATATGGGCAAGTCAGCAATCTTATGTGAGGGTAGGACTGAACCAAATCACACTTTCCAATGCTACCTACCACAAGTAACCCATGTACCTCAGAGTCTACAGTTCAAGTAATTGGGGAATCTCAATGTGTGGGGCAATGGCTCAATTGCATCCTCCTGTCCCCTGGGCCTTGGCCCCCAATAGCACATAATTTGCCTGCCCTAAAGGAGTCCATACTTGTTATGCAGGGAAACAGTGTAACATGGGTTTTCTAGACCTGGATCTGAATGTCCTGTGTGGCCCTGAGATTGGTGATTATCTCACGCAATGCCCAAGATGAAAAAGGATCTCAGTCCTTTTGCTTGTACTCTTAGGCATGGCCTCGATAACCTCCTGAGGTCTGGGGTGGGGAGCATAGCCATAGGATTACAACAGATCCAACATAGTCACTGATCAGCTGAGATAAACAGGGCCCTCTCCCTAATCCAATAAACCCTTGACATCTTATGTTGTAAGGTAAATTATCAGAGAAGCCACATTTTGAAGGATGGAATCTTGGAGTCTTTATTACAGCACTAGCAGTCTGCAGACTGCCTGTTGTAACAAAAGTCTGAAACCCACAAATACACTTAACACAGCTAGGAAACAGACCAGAAAGCAAAAATAGAACAAAAACAACCAGTTCAGCTCTGATGGAGAGCTGCATTGGGATGCCATGATGACCAGAGATGAGCCAGAGGACAGAGCATAGGACATGAATACAGAGACATGTGGCATGGTATCCTGGCACCTATGCTTGTCCTGGTCTAAATAGGGTCTTATCCTGGTCTAAATAGGGTCTGGGCAGCGGACAGGGTCACAGGAAATTCCTAATCCCAGGCACTGGACTGACAGGTCCAGCAACCTATCAGCCAAGTGTTCGCCCCCATCTCCAGGGATCCAAGTATGCCTATCACCTGAAGGGAGTGGGGCATCACACTTCCCCACCATAAAAACAAGATGACATCTGCATTTCTCTGAAGCAGAGCCCTTCTAGCTCACCTTGAGCTAGGCATCTGCATTCAGTGAATAGCCTCTCACCTCTAGGCCTTTCAGGTGAATGGCCCATCTCCTGCCTAGGCATCAGAATGGCTGCAAGAAATTATTTAGGCTCAGCCTCCTTACTTCACTTACAAAAGCAATTAGACTCACTGGCTGAAATGGTCCTCCAAAGCCCTATGTTTCTAGAGGGCTAGATCTAATAGTAGCCAAAAAGAGAGGGATCTGTGCTTTCCTGGGGGAAGAGTGATGTTTTTATGCTAACGAATTGGGCATTGCAAGAAAAAACAACAAACAACTATTAGAAAAATATAAAGACCCAGTATGAGGCATCCTGTTTGTTAGCATTATGCCCACCTTTGGGCCTCAGCTCTACCCATACCTGAGCTCCTCCCTGCCTTGGAATTGCCGCCCTACAGCTGGCCACTCCCTCTCTCTGCCCAGACCCAACTGAGCACCCACCTCTAGCTTCCTGTCCCCAGACCTTCCCACTACCTGGATAGTGCTCCCTCTTGGGGGAAATATGCCTCCTCTAATAAACCTTATAATAATATTTCTCCTGTGCCTGCCTGCATCTGCATGGTCCCCTGGGATAGATGTTCCTCCTCTTCCTCAGTAGAAGGACTCCTGGATGTCCCGGAGTCTCTGGCTTGCTCCCTTCCTGGGCCCAGTTGTCATGATTTTACTAGTGATGTTAGTCTTGTCAACTGTCTTTCTGATTTTCTCCAGGAACATATCCAGACTTTCACATCCCAGAGGGTGACCAAGTTCTTCATGGCCACAGTATACAAACTCTTTAAAGAAGGTAAAATGCCCACAGAACTCCAGTTCCTCAACAGAGAAGAGGCCCTGACCCTGACCCACACGCATCCTAATGGGAGACTGACACCTAAAATGACGCCCGTATATCAGCAGGAAAGACAACCACTAACCTCTTTCTCTGGTCTCTCCTCTTTACCCAATCTTTTTATGTATCCAAAGACCCTATACGAAAGACTTACCTCTCCCCTCTTTGGCCCAATTGTTCTATGTATCCAAAGTCAGACTATGAAGGACTGACCCCCATCTAGTTTTCCCAGGGTCATACAGACTTCAGGCGAGCCACCAAAGATATGCCCAGACTGCCTGACACAGGCAGGGCAACCAGATCTGAGCCCAGCTGTAAACATTTTGATGTGGGCCTAGCCTGTAAGGCTCAGAGGCTGAGCTGTGAGGCCAGGAAAGGTTTAAGAGGTTGGAAGACTGAGAATTGTATCCTGTGAAGATCAAACAATCTAGGCAAGACAGATGTGGAGCTGTTTGAACATTAAAACACCTTGAGATCTTGGATAAGGGAATACTTACCCTATTCTCTGCCCACACCTGCAGTCACCCCCCCCCCCCCCGCCTCCATACTAAACTCAAGTAAGCCCTCTCTCCTTACTCAGATTCCATAAAAGCCCTAAATCCAACCCCACCCACTGGACACAGCCTCCAAGCTCATGGGAAGTCTGTGCCCCTCATTGTTCTTCAATAAATACCCCTAGCCTGTGAAACATTGAGACTGGCCTGTTTCATTCCTTTCTCCTTTATTTTCCTAACACTAAGCAATTGGCTCCTTTTTTGATCCACCAGAGTTCTTGTTCCAATGCATAAATAGGTCCACACAAAAACTAGCCCCCTAGTCACATGTGCCTCTTGAGCACTTAAAGGGTCCCAACTGAGACATGCTATCATTGTAAATACACTCCAGATTTTTTCATAATACAGTGTCCAAAAAATAAATGTAAATTGTCATTGATAATTGTTTATATTGATGACATGCTGCAGTCCAACTGGATCAGGATATCTCTGAGGGAAGACGGTAGGAGATTGAGGAAAACACACACACACACACACAGAGAGAATAGAGAAAGCTGGGACTGTGTGGGCTGTCAGCATCCAAAGTTCTGAGAGACTGAAGCAGCACACAACATATTTCAATGCATTTATTTATATAGGCATTTGCACAAAGTAAAGGCAAGGAGAGAACTTGAGCTATTGACAGGAGGTTGCCAGCTCACAATTTACATGAAGATGTATGATTTGCAAATGAAGCTCTCTGAGCGCTTTGTTCTAGCTTCAAAGTCTAAAATAAGTAACTATGCCTTACCACAAGACTGTTGCTGCCTTAAGGTCTTCAGGCAGAGGTGACAAGTTCTAAACTGTTGCTCAAGGAACTCATGTCTCCCAACAGATGATATATTGAAATGATATTTTGGATATATTAAAATCAATCTCTTTCTTTTTGCATTTTTGTGCTTCTAGGGATGAAAAATACATTTAAGTGTGTGCTATACCACTGAGCAATGCCCTAGCCTCTGTCTTTTGTTTTTATTGTGGCTATTAGAATATTTTAGGCTACATACATGGCTCACATATTCCTCTTTTCTTGTGTTCCAGTACCAGAGCTTGAATTCAGGGCCTTGCACTCTTGTTTGGCTTTTTTCACTCAGGGCTAATGCTCTACCACTTGAGCCACATCTCTACTTCTAGCTTTTTGCTGGTTAACTGAAAATAAGAGTCTCATGGTCTTTTCTGCTCAGGCTGGCTTCAAACTATAATCCTCATAGCCTACTGAGTAGCAAGGATTATAGGCATTTGCTACTAGTCCCTGGCTCACATATATTTTTTAGTTTATTTTTATTATCTTTAAGTAGTTATATAAGGGGGTTTCAATTCATATATCAGTTTATCACATTAGATTCTCAATGGACCATGGTGGCTAGTATTAGCCTGACATGTTCCTTTCCCCAGATTGGCTGACAAAGGACCTTTTTGGTGCTGGCAGCTGATGATCTGCCTCCTTTCTCACACCTTGACATTCCAACAGTAGGCCCCCTTACCTATTCAGGTAGCTGCC
Organism: Dipodomys spectabilis; assembly: GCF_019054845.1. Taxonomy (NCBI): domain Eukaryota; kingdom Metazoa; phylum Chordata; class Mammalia; order Rodentia; family Heteromyidae; genus Dipodomys; species Dipodomys spectabilis. The sequence goes on from NW_024870857.1 coordinate 1,431,499, forward strand.
ATAAATCTTAGCCCACCATAATGGAATCCTCTGCTCTCACATCCACATGAAATCCTGCCCTTAGCCCCTCTGATTGTAAGAAGCTCCCTAGACAATGACAAATGCTTTTTCTGTCCCTCCTTCTCTGTACATGACTATGTGTCCACATGGTTTCCTGGGATGGTGCTTTCAGTCAACATAAAGCCCAAACTTCTGACTTTGAAATTAAAGACCATGACATAAAGATCTTTCCTTATTTATTGCACCATCTCCTATCCCATCTTTCTCCTATCTCCCTACCCCTCCAACAAGGGCATATGGGTGCTCACTCATTTGAAACTGCAGCCACTTTAAATTCCTTATCATTTCCTTTCACACCTTTTGCTTTGGCACAAGCTTTTGCCTTTTCCTCAAATGTACATCTTTTCCCTTGGTTCTGGTGTTATTCATGCATCAAATTAAGTGAAAGTATCAGATCTTTAACATTCTTTCCAGCCCAGAGGTTTTATAATTTAGCCTCAAAGAAATATATGTGGCCCAGGTAACCCAACATTCATTTGCATTTGCACTTAATGGGAGAAAATAATAATAGACACTGCTATGCACTGGTAGCCTACTGTGTGTGCCAAGCTAGATTCCCATTGCATTACAAATGAGTTAAATCTCATCAGCAATCCTATATGGCATGTACTATCACTATTTTGTTTTATAAATAGGCAAACCCAGACTCATAGAATTTAAATGATTTGCCAAGGTTTCTAGTTACTGCAGAGTTCATCTTCTGATCTCTATGCCATGTTTAAAAAGCTGAACGCACACAACACACACACACACACACACACACACACACACACACACACACACACACTAAACATTTTGCTGGGCACTGGTAATTCATGCTTGTAATCTTAGTTAGTCAGGAGAGTGAGTGATGTCTGAGGATCATGGTTCGAAGCCAGCCTGAGAACTTTATTTCCAATTAACCACCAAAAAAACTGAAAGTGGAGCTGTGGCTCAAGTTGTAGAGCTAGAGCACTAGACTTGTTTGAAAAAAAACTGAGCTAGAGTGTAGGCTCTGAGTTCAAGCCCTGGTACACACACACACACGCACACACAAGCACAAACATTTTTTTAAAGAAAGATATGCCAGATGCCAGTGGCTCACGGCTGTAATCCCGCTACTCAGGAGACTGAGAGCTAAGGATTGCAGTTTGAAGCCAATTGGGGCAGAAGTCCATGAGACTCTTGTTTACAATTAACCACCCAAAAAAGCTGGAAGTGGAGCTGTGGCTTAAGTAGTAGAGTGAATGCTAGCTTTGAGTAAAAAAAAAAAAAAAAAAAAACGCTCAGGAACAGCACCTAAGATCTAAGTTCTAGCACTAGGACTAGTACAAATTTTTTTTTAAATAAAATAAAAACAACATCAAAGTGTTGTGAGGAATTGTGCTGGGAGATTGTGTGTGTGTGTGTGTGTGTGTGTGTGTGTGTGTGTGTGTGTGTGTGTAAGTGCTGTCTCTGAGCTTCTTTGTTCAAGGCTAGTACTCTACCTCTTGAGCCACAGTTCCACTTCTGACATTTTCGGCTGGTTATTTGGAGTTAAGAGTTTCAAGGACTGTCTTTGAACCTTGATCCTTAGATCTCAGCCTCCTGAGTAAATAGGATTAGAGGCGTGAGCCACTAGTGCTTGGCTGTATTGTTTGATTATTATAGTTTGAATATAAAATGTCCCCCACAGGCTCATGTGTGGAAGGCTTGGTCCCCAGCTGCTGGTACCATTTTTGGGAGGTGATGGAAGCTTTCAGATGTAGGTTCTAAATGCCCTCTCTCTTTCCTCTCCTCCTCCTCCTCCTCCTCTTCCTCTTCCTCATCCTTTTCCTACTCTCTCTCTCTCTCTCTCTCTCTCTCTCTCTCTCTCTCTCTCTCTCTCCCTTCCCCCTCTGGCTGTCAAGAAGTGAGCATCTCTGCTCCACTACCCCTTCTCTTCCATTATTCTCTGCTTTGCACAGACCCACAATAATGGGGACAAGCTACCAAAGACAGAAACTTCTGAAACCATGAACCAAAACAAAACATTGTTCCTTTTAAATAGCTTCTCTCAGGTATTTGTCATAGTAACAAAAAGTCTAGCTAGCATAGTTATTTAATAAAAAGACTGTGGAACCTGTCAGGTAAGGGCTCTACTGCTGGTTTGGCTCTATGTTGTTATCTAGGAGATCCATGTGGCTTTCTCTTATTTGTTTGTTTGTTTGTTTGTTTGTTTATGTGCCAGTATGAGGGCTTGAACTCAGGGCCTTGACCTCTTATCCTTAGTTTTTTTGCTCAAGACTGGCACTCTACCACTTGAGCCACAGCTCCACTTCTCTAACTGCCTTTCTGATAAACTCTAAAGCCTTCTCTATGCTTTTAATTTCTTTCAATGTTTCCAACCATAGTTTTCTCTCCCTCTCTCTCTCTCTCTCTCTTTCTCTCTCTCTCTCTCTCTCTCTCTCACACACACACACACACACACACACACACACACACAAACACACACCTATTTGGATTCTTCCACAAACTCAAGCCCTGAGTTTGTAGTGATGAGTTTCAGATCAATTCCTGCCTGGACTGTCTTTGAACCTTGATCTTTAGCTCAAGTATTCAGCCTGGTTTTCACACCTTTAGGAGTTGTCATCCCTCACCCTACCTCCACTTCAGTTTTCTCAAGATGGACTGAGGTGTGAGACTCAGGCAGTTATGTTCTCCTTCTTGGCTGCCTGCAAAGACAAGCACCCAAGGCCTCACATATGTGAAGTTCTTACTAATCTGGCACTTGTCAAGTTTTCAGACAAAGGTTTTACTGACTTTCAACTTTGTCAGGTAAACAACAGGATTAACAAACATTTGTAATACTGGAATATTCACAAAAATTCCAAAATACTAGAAAGTTCTCAAAATACTAGGCCTTAAAATTATTTAAAAAGTAAATACATGTATTTGAAAGAAAGTTCCAAGTCCAAGTCACTATCTCTGTTGTTTTATCCCCACTTCCCTTGCTAGATGCTACCTGAAAGCTCTAGAAACCTTATGCTCAATTTTGGGATGGAGCTCATTAATTTTTGAATTTGTCACTGATAACTTATATACCCCTGAAACAGGTCATTTAAACTGAAACACACTGGGCATAATATTTCTTTTCTCTTTTTTGGGTCCGGTTGAGGGGCCTGTACTCTGGGCCTGGGCGCTGTCCCTCAGCTCTTCAGCTCAAGGCTAGCGCTCTACCACTTGAGCCACAGCGCCACTTCCGGCTTTTTTCTTTTTGCTTATGTGGTGCTGAGGAATCGAACCCAGGGCCTCATGCACGCAAGGCAAGCACTCGACCACTGAGCCACCTTGCCAGCCCTGGACATAATATTTCTTACTGCCTCTTTCCACTCATATTTTCTATTTTGAAATGTTTTGGGTGGGAGGCATGGCTCAAGTGGTAGAGTGCCTGCATAGCACCCAGTACCAACAAAAAGAAAGAAAAAGGAAAATGTTCCACAGGGTTGAGAGCAACTGTCATGCCTAAAATCCTAGCTAGCAGGGATCAAGATTGTTTGTAGGGAACTCCGAAGCTGAGCTGAAAAGTTTTGATAGGTTGGAACACAATTTTGATAGCACTTGGAACATTGAGATCTGATCATGGAAAGGTTCAAACAGACAGCTCTGAAGAGGGTAAGAGACTGGAATGCCGACAACCCTCTCCCCACCCGCTTAGTGGTGGAAAGGCTAGGAGCTGGATCTTGTGTGCTAGGGACCTTGAAGGCTAGATAAAGTGGAATACGTGTCTGGATGTTCCCTGGGCAGTTTCCTGTCTCAAAAGAATAAGAGAACCAATGTCTCTCACAAAAACTCTGTTTTGGCTCTGCTTGTAATATTAATATAGATGCTTTATTTTTTGCATGTATCCATGGTAACCTTCCCTGTGTGAATCAAATAAATATGCTTGTTTGTGCGAACTCAGGGCCCAAGTGCCCGTGAGCCTTGGTTCCCTGGTCCTCACTAATATTCTCTTTCTGTCTCTTTCTGTCTCTTTCTGTCTCTCTCTGTCTCTCTCCCTCCTTCCCTCCTGTCTCTGCATTTTCTAAACTGTCTTTTTTTGTCAGTTATGGGGCTTGAACTCAGGGCCTGGGCACTAACCCTGAGCCTCTTTGTGCTCAAGGTTAGTGCTCTGCCACTTGAGCCACAGCATCACTTCCGTTTTTGAGTGGTAAATTGGAGATAAGAGTCTCACGAAGACTTTTCTGCTAAGGCTGGCTTCAAATTGTGAACTACAGGCTTGAGTGCCTGGCGCCTGGCTTCAGTCTCATCTTAAATATCCCTTCCCCAGAGAAGCCACATTCACATGGCAATTATAATTCCCTGATCAGTCTAGGCTACATTCTTCTCTTCTCTTCTCTTCTCTTCTCCCTTCTCTTTCTTTCTTTTTGTACATTTTTATTGTAAAAATGCTATACAGAGGGGTTTCAGTTCCATGAGCAAGGTAGTAAGTACATTTCTTATTGAACATTGTTGCCTCCTCCTTTGTTTTCCCCTACCATCCCTTCCCACCCACCTCCACAACTACCCTCCCCCCCCCACCAAAGTTGTAAAGTTCATTTTCAACATAGTGTTTTGTACACTTCATTCTTACAATGGGTCAACCTGTATCCTTATTTAAGCGCTTTGTTTTTTCCCTTTCTCTTCCCGAATTAGAGAAGTGTATATACAAGATGGAGGGCACCGACATCAAATACAGTGAAAATAGGGGTTATACCGTGCAGGAGGAACCCCAAGATAAAGACACAAATATTCTTTTTCTTTCTTGCTATTTTTTCCAATGTATTTATAATGTACCATGTGATTTTGTTGCTGCTTTGTATGTTCCTCTTTCTTTCTTTCTGTTTGTTATTCCTAACAGCTAACCAATCTGAAATTATGTCTTTAACTGTTTGTTCACTAATTATCTGTCTCATCCCTAGACTGTGAATTTCAGGCAAGCCAATGACATATGCACTGTTGTCTGGCTCATCCAGGTCCAGCACCTTGCTCACTGAGGAGCAACTTTATGTAGATGGCAGTCATTTGTTCAAATATTTGGTGGCAGAGTTCTGGAGACAGGGGCTTTTGTTTTGTAGTATATCTCTTTCTCTGGATTCCATGAATAATAAATGACTGCTAAGCATTTACTGAAAAACATAGGTTTGGCTGCAGTGGATGCACAAGTGACCTCAGAGGATGAGGTCCTTTTGCTGACTCACAATCAGGTGATTGACAGTTACAGGTGATTAAAGGTTTCAGATGGGTGATTTCTGGTGAGACTACATGCAGTCCTTTGTGAAGGTGGGTTGTATGTGTGTGTGGGTTCTCCCATTCAGAACTAATAAGCCAGGCATAAATAACCCACACCTGTAATGCTAACTATTCAGGAGATTCAGAATTGATGATTGTGGTTTGAAGCCAGCCCGGGCAGGAAAGTCTGTGAGTCTTATTTCCAATTAACTACCAAAAAGCCAGAAGTAGAGGTATGATTCAAGTCACAGAGCACCAGCCTTGTATAAAAAAAGCTAAAGAGGGGCTGGGAAGGTAGCTCAGTGGTAGAGCGCTTGCCTTGCATCATGAGGCCCTCGGTTCGATTCCTCAGCACCACATATACAGAAAAAGCTGAAGTGGTAGAGTGCTAGCCTTGAGCTGAAGAGCTCAGAACAGTGCCCAGGCCCAGAGTTCAAGCTCCACAACCAGCAAAAAATATATATATATATAAAGAACAGTGCCCAGGCCCTGAGTTCAAGTTCAAGCCCTAGCACCAGCACCAAAACTAAAACCAATCCCTACTTGCCTCTGAGAGAACCAAGGACTCAAAAATGTAGGGGATATGAGGATGGGCCATTCTCCTTTGCTTATGATCGCTTCCCTTGGAATAATATTTCTCCTGTTTGGGGGTTGCTACATTTTTATTTGACATGAGATGAGATATAGTCTAGCGGGAGGTGAGAGACTTATTTTTGTGTGCTGGTCCTAGGGCTTGTACTCAGGGCCTGAGCACTGCCCCTAAGCTTTTATGCTCAAGCCTAGTGTTCTACCACTTTAGCCATAGTTGTACTTCTGCTTTGTGCTGGTAATAGAGATCAGAGTCTCACAGACTTTTCTGTCCAGGCTGGCTTTGAACTTCAATCCTTAGATCTCAGGTTCCTGATTAGCTAGGATTACAGGTGAGATGAGAAACTTTTACTGCTGAGAAATTAAAGTTCTCATTGTATGAGGATTCAAGTGTTTGGAAAGGTTTGTCTGCAGTAAGTTGCAGAGCTTCTGCATGGCAAAGGACATAGCTAGCAAGATCAATAGAAAGCCCACGGATTGGGAAAAGATATTTACTAGCCATACAACGGACAAGGGTCTCATATCTAAAATATAATTGGAACTCAAAAAATTAAACCCCCCAACAACAAATCCTCAAAGAAACAACTGCCCAATAAACAAGTGGGTGAAAGCCGGGCGCTGGTGGCTCACGCCTGTAATCCTAGCTACTCAGGAGGCTGAGATCTGAGGATCACGGTTCAAAGCCAGCCCGGGCAGGAGAGACCCTGAGACTCCTATCTCCAATAAACCACCAGAAAACCGGAAGTGGCGCTGTAGCCCAAGTGGTAGAGCGCTCGCCTTGAGCTGAAGAGCTGAGGGACAGCGCCCAGGCCCAGAGTTCAAGCCCCACGACCGACCAAAAAAAAAAAAACAAAACAAGTGGGCGAAAGACTTAAAGAGAAACTTCTCTGAAGAAGAAAGAAGGATGGCCAATAGACACATGAAGAAATGCTCAACATTCCTAGCCATAAAAGAAATGCAAATCAAAACAACATTGAGATACCACCTCACTCCAGTTAGAATGGCAAAAATCAAGAACTCTAACAACAACAGATGCTGGAGGGGATGTGGACAGAAGGGAACCTTACTTCATTGTTGGTGGGAATGTAAACTTGTTCAACCACTTTGGAAAGCAGTATGGAGGTTCCTCAAAAGACTCCACATAGAACTCCCCTATGACCCAGCAATCCCACTTTGGGGCATTTACCCAAATGTTTACAAACAAGACCACACTAAAGCTACCAGCACAACTATGTTTATTGCAGCATTATTCACCATAGCTAAGATCTGGAACCAACCCAGATGCCCCTCAGTAGATGAATGGATCAAGAAAATGTGGTATATATACACAATGGAATTCTATGCCTCCATCAGAAAGAATGACATTGCCCCATTTGTTAGGAAATGGAAAGGCTTGGAAAAACTTATATTAAGTGAAGTAAGCCAGGCCCAAAGAAACATAGGCCCCATGGTTTCCCTTATTTGCAATATCTAGTATATGTATGAGTCAAGCGGAAAAGGTCAGATAATGTGATGTTAGGAAAATGAACCCTTAGATATGTATTTTAATGTTTTTTTATTTCATGCATGTGTTTCTAACTCATTTATAAGATTATTTCTTTGTTGCTTTGTATGTCTCTCCCCCACAGTATAACCCTGCTTTCATTATATTTGATGTCAGTATAACTTGTGGAGGAGATGGGGAAAAACAAGTCGTTTAAGGATACAGGTGGACCTGTTACAACAATGAGAAGTACAAGTTGTCATGTCCATAACGAGCTTTACAATGTCTGTGCGGGGGGGGGGGGGGGGGGGGGGGAGGAGGATTGGGACTGGGGGGGAGGCTGGGAAGGGATGTGAAGGATAAACAAAGGAGGAGGCTGCAATGCTTGGTAAGAAATGTGCGCATTATCCTGCCCATGTAATTGTAACCCCTCTGTACAGTATGTTCACAAATTAAAAAAAAAAAAAAAAAAAGGTTTGTCTGCAGAAGGTGGGAGGAACAAGTTGGAGGAAGTTGGTAATTAATGAAGATCTAATTCCTTCCTGCCAAGAAGACTTGGGTTAGTGTGGCTTAGTTTCCTGAGTTTCAGATGCATTTTAACTTCCAAGAACAAACCACAATGCCATAAAATGCCATGGCCCTCGCTCAAGTGGCAGATTGTTTGCCTTCTTGTAAGTGGGAGATCCTGAGTTCAAAACCTAGGACAGCCACACATACACTAAAAGAAATCCACAATGCCTTAGAACCAGAAGCCAAAACACGGCTGCAGGTCCAATCAGGAGGCCTGTTGGCAGTTATTCCCCCCAAGCTGCGTACTTCTATTTCATAGAAAGGGGGACATGATGTTCTGCCACCTAGGAATTGTTTGTTCTTCAGTTCTCTGGCAGACTGTGAAATGCCGAGAGCATTGGCAGCAGGGAATCCAAGAGATTGAGCATTTCACTCACAATGTACTGATGTACAAGAGGGCAAAATTTCAAAATGGGGCTGTAATATATACCACACTGGTTGTGGAGGGAATTCTGTTAGAGTGTATTAGACTTTGCCAGAAAACCACTCAGACATCCAGATACAAAGAACAAAGAAAAGGTTTATTGCCAGTAAAGGGACTGACTGGAAAGACCCCTTCTCACAAGAGAGGAGTGAGAAGAAGCACCAGCTATCGTCTGAGATGACCTATATAACCTACTGTGGCTAGGAGGGGCTAGAAGGGGCTAGGAGGTAGAGACCCTGGTGTGGATGTTAGGACCAGGGGCTTCATCATGGCAGACTATGATTTATGGCTGCTGTCCAAGGAGTAGATAAGGGGTCCTGCAGCTACCCAGAACTGAAGGTCACTCTAAGGGGCTCTTGCTGCCTTATATGGTGGTAGCTGCCCCAGAGGAGTGCCATCTCAAGATAAAGGAGGGTTGAAGGCTGATTATTTACTGCCTTTACTAAATGGGCCTAGTGTTGCCTAGGAAGGGAGCATGCCAAGCTGTGGAAAGGGGAAGGAGAGTGCTAAGTTATGGGACAAGAGCTCATTGGGCTAACAGATTCACTATAAATATACACTATAAATATACACTATAAATATACACTATAAATATACACTATAAATTAGCCACATGCCACATGCACAATCCCTCTTGGCTCCATGGGAATACATAGCTGCTAAGCCCTTGATCCCCAAGATCTTTGCCCTCTTTCCATCCTCAAGTAACATAACAGTTAATAGTTATCATTTTTCTTTTTGTGCCACTCCTGGGGCTTGAACTCAGTGCCTGGGTGCTATACCTTAGTTGTTGGTTTTTTTTTTTTGAGGCTGGTACTCTACCACTTGAGCCACATCTCTACTTCCAGCTTTTTTGAGGCTGGTACTCTACCACTTGAGCCACATCTCTACTTCCAGCTTTTTTGTGGTTAATTGGAGATAAGAGTCTCATGGACTTTTCTGCCTGGGCTAGCTTTGAACCACAATCCTCAGATCTCAGCCTCTTGAGTAGCTAGGATTACATGTGTAAACCACTAGCACCCAACAACACTTTACCATTTATATTAACACATCTAAACTTTTTTTTTTTGTCAGTCATAGAGATTAAACTCAGGACTGGTGCATTGTCCTGAGCCCATTTTGCTCAAGGTTAGTGCACTACCACTTTTAGCCACAGCTCTACTTCCAGTTTTCTGGTGGTTAATTAGAGGTAAGAGTCTCATGGACTTTCTTGCCTGAGCTGACTTTGAACCACGATCTTCAGATCTCAGCCTCCTGAGTAGCTAGGATTACAGGTGTGAGCTACCAGTGCCTGGATCATCAGAACTTTCTTAAAATTTAGGAAGTATTGTTCCCAAATTATAGGGAACCCTCTAATGTGGAATCTGAGATACAGGCAAATAACCATCCTGAAGCCACACAAATAGTAAGTGATAGAATTTCTGTCTGAACCTCATGAGATTGGCGGCTAAATTGTACTCCCAGCCCTTGTTGACTGGCAATTGGGTCATATAGGAATGGAGTCCACAGAGATTCAAAGACTTAGCTCACATGGAGAGTAGCAAAATACAAAGTTATAAATATTGATTTCCAGTTCTCTGTTTTCCCCCTTATAAGTAGGACAGAGGATTGTAGACATAGGATTGGTTAGATTTGTTTCCTGATATTATCACCTAGACAAATTTCAATATACACTTCCTCTCTACCTACTCATAGGTGAAAGTCAAATTAAGAGCATACATTAAGATTATAATGTAGGAGCATTTGTATTTTGAATGAACAACTTTTCTACAGATCCAACCTGACATAATCATACCAGAATCCCCATAAACCCCATAATGATATATGTAGAAGTATTCTATATTATTCTGTATCCTTTTCTTTTATTGGTCATGAGGCTTGAACTCAGGGTCTGGGCACTCTCCTTGAGCTCTTCTGCTCAAGGCTAGTACTCTACCACTTTGAGCCACAGCGCCACTTCCAGGTTTTTGAGTGGTTAATTGTAGATAAGAGTTTCACAGGGATGTTTCCTCCTGGGCTGGCTTCAAACATTGATCCTCAGATCTCAGCCTCCTCAGTAGCTAGGATTGCAGGTGTAAGCCACCAGCGCCTGGCTCTATATTCTTTTTATAAGGGGTTTCATGATATTTCCACACATACATATAATATACTTTAACCAAAGTCACTATTATTCTTTCTTTTTAAGACATTTTTCCCTTCCTTTTAAAACATTTTTTTCTCTTGGTGTGACTCTGAGGTTTGAACTTAGGGCCTATGCACTTGTTAGGCAGGCCCTCTGTCACTTGTGTCCCTCTACCAGCACACTTTTTGCTTGTTGTTTTTCCTTTTTAAATATGTTTTAATTTTCTTCAAGTACTTGTACACAGGAGTTGCCATTCAACAAAGCAGTTTATGATACAGTGCCTCTTGACCAATGTCAACCCATTTAACGTTCTCACATTCTAACCCCTCCTATCCCACCACTTCCTTCACTTTTCTTAATTTTAATTGAATTTTTTGTTGAATTATTGTCATTTATCAAAGCTATTTATGTAACTGCTTTCTCTTCTTTTCTTTCTTTCTTTTTTCTCAGTGCCAGTCCTGGGTCTTGAACTCAGGGCCTAGACACTGTCCCTGAGCTTCTGCTCAAGGAGCTACAGCTCCACATCCAACTTTTTTGGTGGTTTAGTAGAGATAAGTGTCTCATAGACTTTCCTGTCTAAACTCACTTTGAACCATGATCCTCAGAGCTCAGCCTGCTAAGTAACTTATGTTGTTTGTTTTGAGAAAGTGTGCTGCTTTATGCCTAGGTCAGTCTGGAGACTGAGATCTACCTATTTGTTCTTCTCCAAACTTAAATGTTAACTGATCTTATTTTATTTTTGTTTTATTTTTCTTTAGGGCAGTCCTAGGGTTTAAGCTCAAAACCTGACAGTTGCCAGACACTGGTGGTTCATGCCTGTAATTCTAGTTACTCAGGAGGCTGAGATTTGAGGATCATAGTTCAAAGCCAGCCCAGGCAAAAAAGCCCATGAGACTCTTATCTCTAATAAACCACCAGAAAACCAGAAGTGGCACTCTGACTCAAGTGGTAGAGCACTAGCTTTGAGCTGAAGAGCTGAGGGATATCACCCAAGCCCAGAGTTCAAGCCCTACAACCAACAAAACACACACACACACACACACAAACCTAGCATTTGCCAGACAATTGTTCTACCAGTTAAACCATACCCCCAAGCCCTTTTCACTTTAGATATTTTTAAAATATTTTTTCTGCACTTTTTGTCTAAACCAGCTTCCGACTACAATCCTATGCTTTCCACATAGCTGGGATTATTAACAATGTTCACCTCTGAACCCAACTTTTGATTGAGATAGAGGGCTCCTTATCTCAGGAGCCCAGGGTAGCCTCAAAAAACATGATTCTTCTGATCTCAGCCTCTTGATTAGGTAAGATTATAGGCGTTAATCATTGTGCCAACTCAAATAAATTAATTTTATTGCAGAAATTGAGAACATCCTGTTTACTGTTGCTGCTTTTTCCTGGTATCTTTTCTTAGTATCTGGTTTTTACTTCTGAAGCAGTCCTATTTCCCCAAAGGAAATATTTTGCACAATGTTTTGGTGGGGACCTGCACATAACATGGAACAACATGCACAATCCTGTTCATTTTCTACATGCCATCTCCCTCTGTCTCTCTATTGTCTCTGTCTCTGTATGTCTGTCTCTCTTTGCTGGTCCTAGGGTTTGAACTCAAGGCCTGGGCACTGGCCCTGGGCACTCTACCACTTGAGCCACAGCTTCATTTCCAGCTTTTTAGTAGTTAATTGGAGATAAGAGACTCACCGACTTACCTGCCTGGGATGGTTTTGAATTATGATCCTCAGGTCTCACTCTCCTGAGTAGCTAGGATTATATGTGTAAGTCACGAGTGCCCAGCCTTATCACCATTTTAAAGGTCTTCAGTTTTAGAGGATTAAATAACACATTTCTGCTTTATTGTAACCCTTTTTTCATTCCCATTCTTAATATATTTCAAACCAGATAAAGGCATTCTCCTCTTTATACACTTTGAAATTATGTTTTTATGAGTGACTGACATATTACCATGTCATTCTCTTGCTGGCAATAATAATAGACAGCTTAAACCACATTATATAGTTCTACATATTTTGAATAAATTGGAAATTGTCTTAAAACTTTCATTATGAAAGCTGTAATTTTATAGGTAATGCAAACTCATTTGTTTTTAGCAAAGTTTTGCACAAAGTGTGCATAACATTTAACAGGTATGCTCTCATTTTCTCAAAAATAAAAAAAATAAATAGCACATATCCCCAACAACAAAAATTTTATACACTCAAAATTTGCAGAATTTCCATTGTACTGTTTGTTGAATATGCAGCAAAGTCTAGTTTTTGCTTTTCTTATTTTCTGTGGTTTTATTATTATCTTCATGGAAATAAGAAAGATCGTATGAGATTCCATTTCAAAACAAAAATATCAAATGGCCAGGCACCATTGGCTCATGCCTGTAATCGTAGCTACACAGGAGGCTGAGATCTAAGAATCACAGCTCAAAGCAAGCCCTGCAGGAATAACATCTGTGGCACTGCTATCTCCAGTTAACCAGCAAAAAATGGTGGAAGTGGAGCTGTGGCTCAAGTGGTAGAGTTCTAGCCTTAAGCAAAAACAAAAACAAAACAACAACAAAAACAAAACAAAAAAACCTAAGGGACAGTGCCAGGTCCTGAGCTCAAATCCCAGTAGTGGCACAAAAATAGTCATTTTTTTCCTTGCTGCATTGTATCACATCCATAACATACTCTATAAAGCATGGAGACTGGTAAGAGCTTAAATAATCAGCTCTACTAATAGACTAACTTATCTGTTGTTAAAACTCCCCCATATCCGACATTTTAGTAACAACCTCTGAGTCAGGAAATATAGCTTTAGTCAGTGATATATAGGTGCGACATTTTAGTAACAACCTCTGAGTCAGGAAGTATAGCTTTAGTCAGTGATATATAGGTGATAAATGTCTGTTTGTGATGATAATGGTAAACATTTGTTTGGGTGGTATGTTTGTGTTATTCAATTAGGCACTGTTTTCAGCTGAGAATGAGCACTTACAAGGAAGACTTTTGGTTGCTATAGAATGCCTGAAAAATCTCATCTTGTACTTGTGAGATTCAGTCTCCATTTGGTGCTTTCACATCTCTTTCACTACCATATTCAATTCCCAGTTCTTTTCTCTCTGTTTTTCATTGTATTTTGCTTGAGTTATCTCTTTATCCAGCTGGTTATATCCTTTGGTTCTCTTTAAGATAACAGTCATGGGCCTGGGAAGGAGGCTCAGTGGTAGAGTGCTTGCCTTGCATGCATGAGGCCCTGGGTTCAATTCCTCAGCACCACATAAGCAGAAAAAGCCAGAAATGGTGCTGTGTCTCAAGTGGTAGAGCACTAGCCTTGAGCTGAAGAGCTGAGGGACAGCACCCAGGCCCAGAGTTCAGGCCCCATGACCGACAAAACAACAACAACAACAAAAAGATAATAGATATTAGCTTTCTTTTTCAGTTATTGTTGGAAATTATATGAAGAAGTTTTCAATTTCATTCTGTGCATTCTTACAGAATATTGGTATTGTAGTCTAAATTATGTCTTCTCAAAATTCCACTTGTTGAAACCCTAACTCCCGTCTCCTCACAATGTGACTGTATTTGATAAGAGGGCCTATAAAGAAGTGATTATGAGCTAGGTGCTAGTACCTATAATTCAGGTTACTCAGGAGGCTGAGATGAGGATCAAGGTTTGAAGCCAGCTCAAGCAGGAAAGTCCATGAAACTCTTATCTCCAAAAACCCTGATGTAGAGCTATGGCTCAAGTGGCCAGCCCTATGCAAAAAAGCCAAGGGACAGCACTTGGGCCCCAAAGAAAAATCAATTACATCAAAATCAAGCCATTTAAACGGGCCCTATTCCAATCTGTTCTTGAAATTGGGCATATAAATAGACTCCATAGATGCACATGGGTATGGAGGAAAGATTATTTGAGGGTATAGCAAGAAGGCAGTCATCTATAAACCAGGGTAAGGAGCCTCAGAATAATCCAGACTTTCTTAGACATCGATTTTGGACTTTTAGCCTCCAGAACTGTGTGTTCAAAATAGCTGGTAATCTTGAGGTGTGACATAGGGAAAAGCATACTAACTCAAAAGGAAGTTGACAAAGCAGTTTCCTTCTGAAGAAGGATGCGCCATCAACCCAAAATCTGGCAAGCAAGCACACAGAGCAGGCAGTCTGTTCCCTTTTTATCCCTAACCCAGCATGCCCTGTCCCTTTTCCCACATTGACTGAGCTCAGGTTCCAATCTGCAAAACAATTTGGCTTAATTAACAAGATGTAACTAAAATTCAAGGAGCTTCTAATGGGATGTATTCATTAAAGTGCAGGAGGAAAAGGAGGTCCCATGGTTTCCCTTATTTGCAATAACTAGTATATGTCTGAGACAAGCAGAAATGGTCAGATAAGTTGATGTTAAGCAAAATGAACCCCAAGATAAGGACTCAAATGTTTTTTTCTTTCTTGCTATTGTTTCTAACATATATATATTTCTTTGTTGCTTTGTATGTCCCTCCCTCATGGTATAACCCCTGTTTTCACTGTATTTGATGGTAGTATAATTTGTGGAAGAAGGGGGAAAAAACAAATTGTTTAAATAGGGATACAGGTGGACCCATTGCAACAATGAGATATACAAGACATTATGTAGGAAATTGAACTTTACAACTTTGCCGTGGGGGGGGGGGGGGGAAAAGAGGGGGAGATGGGAAGAGATGGTAAGGGGAAACAAAGGAGGAGGCAGCAATGCTTGATAAGAAATGTACTCATTATCTTGCCCATGTAATTTTAACCCCTCTGTATGGTATTTTCACAATAAAAATAAAAGAACACTTTAAAAAAATCAAAAAAAATTTTAAAAAGGAAGTAACAATAAAAAAAGAAGGGCTTGGAGCTGGGAAGGTGGCTCAGTGGTAGAGTGCTTGCCTTGCATGCATGAGGCCTTGGGTTCTATTCCTCAGCACCACATAAGCAGAAAAAAAAAGACGGAAGTTGCACTGTGGCTCAAGTGGTAGAGTGCTAGCCTTGAGCTGAAGAGCTGAGGGACAGCGCCCAGGCCCAGAGTTCAGGCCCCACGACCCAACCTCCCCCCCCAAAAGAAGAAGGGCCAAACCACTTCGCCAAAGCAGAAAATTATCAGAAAAACATTTCTCTCAAGACTAACAGAAAGGAAGCAAACTACTTTGACAGAAAAGATGCTTTTATTTCATATGTGGAAAAAAAAGTGTTTATTATTTAAATCATGCTGTCTGTGGTATTCTATTATAGCAGCACTGGCAGAAAACCATACATGTTTACAATATCCAGAATGCTCAAGGTTAAACTCGCTTTAACTCAATGCAAATCATAGCATTGATTTCAATGGGAAAGATAAAGTGATGGATGATTCATTATCATAAACCAGAACTCATGATTGTCACTATTATTAAATACCAGCAGGGGAAGGGGAATAGCCACAGCAACACAGAAGGCAGATGATCTACACCATTAAATAATCTAGTCCATTCATACAAAAAAAAAAACTATCCCCCTCAATTTGGGGATTACCATATGGGTTTAGTTCTTCCTTCCCTCAACCTTCTGTACATCATGAGACACTAGGACTTTTCACATGTCAGGGAGAGGTTTCCTGGAATCTGAGACTTTCTTTGCTAAAAGTAGAGTGAGGCCAAGGCAAAACAAGTAGGAATTTGAAGACAAGGTACAATGGGGAGTCAGTGATAACAAAGGTACTAAGAGGAAGCATTAGATTCTGGCTAAATGTACCTAACAGGATTCATGCTGAAATCAGGCCCACCTGGTGATTGTGGCAGATAAATGACCCTATCAGATATTACAGGACATCAGATACCTTTGTAAATTTTATTTTTGTTTATCTTAATTTTTTGTTTGTGGGACTGGGGTTAAAACTAGTGTCTTTGTGCTTGTTCTGTAAACCCCACTTAAGCCACACTCTCAGTCCAAAGGGAAGTCAGACATCAAGGAAGGGAGCTTCCTGCTAACTTGATTTAGCAGGGGCTTTTTTTTGCTGGTAATAGGGCCTGAACTCAGGGTAAGGGCATTGTCCCTTAGATTTTTCGCTCAAGGCTAGCATTCTACCACTTCAGTCACAGCTCCATTTCTGAGTTTGTGCTGGTTAATTGGAGTTTAGAGTCTCTAACTGTAATACTCAAATCTCAGCCTTCTGAGTGGCTAGGAATACAAGCGTGAGCTAAGCTATTAGGGTTCTTCTAGAAAAACCTGGATTTTGTCTTAAAATACAGGTAGACATAGAAGAAGATGACAAAGCTTAATTGAAATTTGGACAAGCAATAAGTTTGAGAATCTGGAAGAATTTCTGGCAAATATCGATATGCCCAAACTAAACCAAGATGATTTAAACCACCTTAACAGACCCATATCAAGCATTGAAATAGAAACAGCAATAACAGACCTCCCACCCAAGAAAAGCCCAGGACCAGATGGATTGACAGCTGAATTCTACAAGGCCTTCAAAGCAGAACTCACACCAATACTCCTCCAACTCTTCAATGAAATTGAAAGTGAAAGTTCACTACCAAACTTTTTCTGTGAAGCCATCATAATGGTCATCCCAAACCAGGCAGGGACTCATCAAAGAAAGAGAACTATAGACCCATTCTTTGATAAAGATTGACGCAAAACTTCTCAACAAAATTTTGGCCAGTTGACTTCAACAATTCATCAGAAAAATCATACACTATGATCAAACAGGATTCATTTCAGGGATGCAAATCTCAACATTCGCAAATCAATTAATGTAAATCATTCATCACATCAACAAGAGCAAGGATAAGAACCACATGATTATCTCAATAGACACAGAAAAAAATTTGAAAAGATCCAACACTCCTTTATGATGAAAGCTCTGGAGAAACTACGAATCCATGGAACATTCCTCAATCTAATAAAATCTGTGTATGACAGCCAGCATTATACTAAATGGCAAAAAGCTCAAGCCATTTCATCTAAACTCAGGAACAAGACAAAGATGTCTGCTATCTCCACTACTTCAATTTAGTATTAGAATGCCTAGCTAAGACAAGATGCAAGCATAAAAGGAATTCAAATAGGGAAAGATGAAGTAAAACTCTCCCTCTTTGCAGATGACATAATCTTGTATTTAAAGAATCCCATGGACTCCACTCCCAAGGTACTTGAGCTGGTCTGAAACTTTGGCAAAGTAGCAGGTTATAAAATTAACCCTCAGAAATCAATGGCTTTTCTGTATGCCAATAACTAGAAGAGAGCAGCTGAAATTAGGAAAGCAACTCCTTTTGTAATAGCCCCACAAAAAAATAAAATACCTAGGAATTAACTAAAAAAGTGAAGGAACTCTATGATGAAAACTTTAAAAACCTGAAAAAGGAAATGAAAGCAGAACTAATGAAATGTAAAAACCTCCCATGCTCCTGAATTGGGAGGATTAACATCATGAAAATGACAATAATGTCAAAGACTCTCTACAGATTCAATGCAATACCCATCAATATCCCAACCTCATTCTTCAGTGAAATAGAAGAAGCAATCCAAAAATTCATATGGAACAATCAAAGACCCTGAATAGCAAAAACAATCCTTAGCAGAAAGAGTAGTGCTGGAGGAATATCAATACCAAACTTCAAACTCTACTACAAAGCCAGAGTAATCAAAACAGCTTGGTACTGGCACAAGAACAGACCTGAGGACCAATGGAATAGAACTGAAAACCCAGAAATGAATCCACAGACCTCTGGCCACCCAACCTTCGATAAGGGAGCCAAAACAATAGCATAGAAAAAAAAAAGACCTCCTCAGTAAATGGTGCTGGCAAGATTGGTTAATCACCTGTAGAAAACTAAAGTTAGATCCTTATATATCACCCTGCACCTGAATCAATTCGAAATGGATCAAAGACCTTGAAGTAAAAACAGACACCCTGAAAACATTATAGGAAGGAATAGGAGAAGCTCTAGGGCTCTTTGGCACAGGCCGAAAGTTTCTTAATAAAGACCCAGAAACACAACAAATCAAAGAAAGGTTGGAAAGATGGGATTGAATTAAACTGCAGAGCTTCTGCATGGCAAAGGACATAGCTAGCAAGATGAATAGAAACCCACGGATTGGGAGATCTTCACTAGCTATACAACAGACAAGGGTCTCATATCTAAAATATAGTTAGAACTCAAAAAATTAAATCCTCCAAAAACAAATCCTCAAAGAAACAACCGCCCCATTAGGCTAAAGACTTAGAGACTTCTCCAAAGAAGAAATAAGAATGGCCAATAGACACATGAAGAAATGCTCAACCTCCCTATCCATAAAAGAAATGCAAATCGAAACAATATTTTTGAGATTCCACCTCATCCCAGTTACAATGGCTATAATCAAGAAATCTAATAACAACAGATGCTGGAGGGGATGTGGCCAAAAGGGAACCCTACTGCATTGTTGGTGGAAGTGTAAACTTGTTCAACAACTCTGGAAAGCAGTACAGAGGTTCCTGAAAAGACTCCACATAGACCCAGCAATCCCACTTTTGGGCATTTACCCAAACAATCACAAACAAGGGTATATTAAAGCTACCAGTACAACTATGTTTATTGCAGCATTATTTACCATAGCTAAGATATGGAACCAACCCAGATGTCCCTCAGTAGATGAATGGATCAGGAAAATGTGGTATATATATATACACACATATATATATACACACACACACACACACACACACACACACACACACACACATATATATATATATATATATATATATATATATATATATATATATACAATGGAATTCTATGCCTCCATCAGAAAGAATGACATTGCCCCATTTATTAGGAAATGGAAAGACCTGGAAAAAACTATATTAAATAAAGTAAGCTAGGCCCAAAGAAACATAGGCCCCATGGTTTCCCTTATTTGCAATAACTCGTATAAGTCTAGGACAAGCAGAAAAGATCAAAAGCTATGTACATATGACCATATAAGATGAGGTTAAAGTGAAATGAACCCCAAGATATGGACACAAGAAGTTTTTCTTTGTTGTTGTTTTTAATGTACTATGTGATTTTTTTGTTTGCTTTGTATGTTCTCCCACCTATGGTATATCCCTGTTGTCACTGTACTTGAGTTTGATACCCTGCATCTTGTATATACATTTTTCTAATTTGGGGAGGGGAAAGGGAATAACAAAATCCTGGAACAAGGACACAGGATGACCCATTTCAACAATGAGACTCACAAGACACTATGTTGAAAATGAACCTTACAACTTTGGTGGGAGGAGTAAGAGAGGTGGGGGAGGGAAGGGATAGTGGGAGAAAAACAAAGGAGAGGGTAACAATGCCTGACAGTTACTGATGTAACTGTAACCTCTCTGTATAGCATCTTTACAAGAAAATACATTAAAAAAAAGAAATTTGGACAAACAATGTGTATTTGTCATTTACTCCCACTATACTTTGGGCTTTATTAATTATTTAGTTAGTTTTTGAGTGCTGGTACTGGGGCTTGAAGTCAAGGCCTTTTGTTCTGCTTTTTCACTCATAGATGGCATTCTACCACTTGAGTCACTCCTCCAGTTCCTACAGCACTTTGTGATTGTCATTGCTAACCACAATGAATTAGAATTAGTTGTTTACTGTGTCTCTCAGCATTGGACTGAGTTTACAAGAAGAATTATGCCTTGTTCTTTTTATACCATCAGCACTTTGTGGTTGGCACTTAGTAAATGTTTGTTGATTACATGACGGGCTTTTACTGGAGTTTTCTCTCAAATACATCCATCTCTCATAGCTTCTTTGCAACTGCATTTTAAGCCTGACCATGTTGAAAAAATATCTGGGCTGGCTCTGTTCCACTGACATCAGTTTTTTTGCTGTTCTGCTCCCTCACCTTTAAAGATATAGTTGGCACAAAATTCACTTCTTGAGGACATATTTATTGACTCTCTACTGTATGCCCTGACCTGTGCCTGGAGTACAAAGAAGCAAAAGCTAAATTGAAAGCATAATCAAATGCAGAATTTCTGGCAGAGAAAAAATGATCTGTTGTGGGAGTTATTTACTAACGTTTCTGCATTGATGCTTCCTGGAAATTACAGTTCAGCCTTATCTTCTTGTCAAGCAGAGCAGAAATTTGAGAGAGTGATTGATGCTTGGGAACATTTGGCTTTTATAGGCATTTTACTGAAGCTTGTAAAATTCTGACCTCCACAATTCTCTTTGCTGGTGATAATAATCAATGCCCCTGAATCAATAAGCCTGTTATTGAGGATGAAGTTGAGAAAAAGTGTACACAAAAGGATAGTGACACTAGCACTATAGAGAGGTTAATCATATGATATCAGTGGGCTTGGGGCTTGTCAAAACAAGACATGAAAAGAAAATCTAATTTTAAGTTGTGAGAATAGAAATAACTGAATGTCTACAAATAGGCCTAGTTCTTTCATGTTTTGGTGTATACCTACTATATAGTCTGTCTCTCACAAACCTGAACATAATGTTAAAGGCTTTAAAAACTCCTACACAAGCAGAGTTTATTTTCAAAGAAGAGGTCTTCACTGCCTATTTTCAGAAGAAAGGGACTTAATATATTTAAATTCCTTACCTAACTGTTGATGGGAATAGAAGAAATGGTTCTAGGTAGAGCTTCTCAGAGTATTCCCAATCCACACCACAGAGCTAGATCATCCAAGCAGCTGTTATTCCTGCTCCTATCAAGAAGCTGCCAGTTCCTCTGTGCTGGTGGCTCATGTTGGTAATCCTAGCTACTCAAGAGGCTGAAATGTGAGGAACATGATTCAAAGCCAGCCCCAGCAGGAAAGTGCATGGGATTCTAATCTCAAATTAATCACCCAAACACTAGAAATAGAGTTGTGGCAGAGTGGTAGAGTGATAGCCATGAGTGCAAAAACTCAAAAATAGTGTGCAGGCCCTGAATTGAAGCCCTAGTATTGGTACACCCAAACAAAAACAACACAAAAGCTGCCTGTCAAACTCCCAGTACTGGGTTCCTACACTACACCATCTCTGCCATAATCTGCACCAGTAAATGTTTTCAGCCTTGCTTCCCTCTCACTTAATTCATCCCTAAATTCAAATCTAAAGTTAGCCCTCAGTAGAATTTATGTCATATCCATAACCCAAGCTAGAAGGAAATGTGGGAGATAGAGGTTTGAGCTTCTAGAATGCAGGAAGGCACACAATAAAGAGGTTAACAAATGAACATTGCTAGGTGTAACTGGCTCATTCCTGTTATCCTAGCTACTCAAGAGGCTGAGAGCTGAGGATGATGAAGCCAGTGGAGTCATAAAAGTCGATGAAACTTTTATCTCCAATTAACCAGCAAAAAGGCAATAGTGGAGCTGTGGCCCAAGTGGTAGAGCACTAGCTTTGAGCAAAACACACACACACACACACACACACACACCCCAAAAACCCAGAGACAACACCCAGGCCCTGAGTTCAAGCTCCAGATTGGCAAAAAAAAAAAAATTTAAGCGGGCTGGGAAGGTGGCTCAGTGGTAGAGTGCTTGCCTTGCATGCCAGAGGGCCTGGGTTCAATTCCTCAGCACCACATAAGCAAAAAGAAAAAAGCCAGAAGTGGCGCTGTGGCTCAAGTGGTAGAGCGCTAGCCTTGAGCTGAAGAGCTGAGGGACAACGCCCAGGCCCAGAGTTCAGGCCCCATGACCGGACCCCCCCCCCCAAAAAAAAAATTTTTTTTAAAGGACCTTGAATGAGTCAATTGATAGGATCTGTCACAGGCCCTGACATTGATGAAGAATTATTGCATCTGTAAAGTAGCTTTTAGTCTGGTGCTGGTGGCTCACACCTGCAATCCTAGCTACACTGGAGGCTGAGATCTGAGGACTGTTTAAGCTAAACAGAGACTAATGGCTCATGTAACAAGGTCAGAAGCATGCACATACAAATATTTCATATACACTTTTGTTTTTCTGAAAGCCCGCCATGTCTAAAGATCATAGGCTAAACTGGATTCATGCAAATCATTTCTATTAATTGTGAAAGCATCTTTAAAAAGTACAAATAAAAGAATGAGTTAGTTGCCATAATTAGCCCTATTTGAGTGCTTTCAAAAAGTCCTTCAGAAAATGGAGCTGTGGCACAGGGGTAGAGCACCAGCCATGAGCAGCCATGAGCAAAAATGCTAAGGAACCGAGCTTAGGGAATAGAGTGTCGGCCCTCGGTTCCAGATTCAGTACTAGCACAAAAACAAATCTGTTTTACAGAGTGCCACTGGTTCACACCTGTAATCCTAGGAGGCTGAGATCTGAGAATCAAGATTTGAAGCCAGCCTGGCAGGAAAGTCCATGAGGCTTTATCTCACATGCAACTCTTATTTCTAATTAACCACCAAAAAGCTAGAAGTAGAGCTGTGCCTCAAGTGGTAGAGAACTAGCCTTGAGCAAAAAAAGGTAAAGGACAGCATGGAGACCCTGAATTCAAGCCCTAGAACGGACATGAAAAGTATGCTTCATATTCATGTCAATTCATACCACTTTGAAAGATATACAAACTTTTATTTAATTGTGCACTGAAAAATCTCAAATGGAGCCTTCCTTTCTACTGGCCCTTCAGCTTGGTCTTCTCCTCATATCTCACAGGAGAAAAAACAATCAGATCACACCATGCTGCTCTTCTTACCTTACATCCCTCAAAGGCCAAAGAAGGTTTGGTTTCTAAACACATGAAATTATATACTAATAAGAATTTCAAGAGCTGAGGGTCACAGTTCAAAGCCAGCTCAGGCAGGAAAGTCCATGAGACTCTTATCTCCAATTAACCTCCAGAAAACCAGAAGTGGTGCTGTGACTCAGGTGGTAGAGTGCTTGCCTTGAGCTGAAGAGCTCAGGAACCGTGCCCAGGCCCAGAGTTCAAGCCCCATGACTGACAAAAAGAAAGAAAGAAGAAAGAAAGAAAGAAAGAAAGAAAGAAAGAAAGAAAGAAAGAAAGAAAGAAAGAAAGAAAGAAAGAAAGGAAGGAAGGAAGGAAGGAAGGAAGGAAGGAAGGAAGGAAGGAAGGAAGGAAGGAAGGAAGGAAGGAAGGAAGGAAGGAAGGAAGGAAGGAAGGAAGAAAGGAAGGAAGAAAGGAAGGAAGAAAGAAAGGAAGAAAGGAAGGAAGGAAGGAAGGAAGGAAGGAAGGAAGAAAGGAAGAAGGAAGAAAAAGAAATTCAGTGAAAATATGAGTTTCTCAATCTGTACCAAATTTTATTTTAAATTTTTGGGCTTATTTGAAAATGTATTTTAATTCTTCTCAAGGCAAAACATCAAATTTGAATCTGTGCGTTTGTTCCTAAATGATTTATCATCCAAACTTTTATAGCATTATCTCAGAATGAAAATTAGTAGGAAAAAGAATAACATTTCAAACAAAAATATGTAGACAAAAATATGTAGAAGTTATGTATCAAGCCTGAAACACCCAGGCTAGGGGCATGGCTCAAGTGGTACAGAACCATTATGCTATTATTGTTATTTATATTACATCTTTGTATATCAGAGTTCAGTAATGTTCATTCTATGTATATTTTCATATAGTTATCCTTTAAATCAGTTAAGAGAAAAAGATTTGTGTGTCTCTGTCTCTGTATCTGTCTCTGTCACTATCTGTCTCTCTCTGTCTTTCTCTGTCTTTCTCATCTCTGTGTCTCTGTGTCTCTGTGTCTCTGTCTCTGTCTCTGTCTCTCTCTCTCTCTCTCTCTCTCTCTGTTGGTCAACTTGGGCCACTGTCCCTGAGCTCTTCAGCTAGTGCTCTACCACTTTGAGCCACAGCACCACTTTCAGTTTTCTGGTGGTTAATTGGAGATAAGAGTCTCACGGACTTTCCTGCCTGGCTGCTTTTGAACTGTAATCCTCAGAACTCAGCCTCCTGAGTAGCTAGGATTACAGGCAGGAGCCACCAGTGCCCAGCTCCAGAGCTCTTTTTTGCTCAAGTCTAGTGCTCTACCACTTTGAACCACAGTACCACTCTCATGGACTTTCCTGCCCAGGCTGGCTTCTCAGCCTCCTAAGTAGCTAGGACTACAGGTGTGAGCCACCACAGCATGGATCTCTTTCTTTTTTTATTTTTTATTTTTTTTGCTATAGAATTTCACCTTGACAGGGTTATTTGTTGGGCTTTTTTTCCCTTTTGATAATTTGAATATGTCATCCTACTGTCAGCTTTTGTAGTTTTTGGTGAGAAATTAACAATATTATCAAAGGTCTCTTGCGCATGAGTCATTTCTCTCCATACTTTACACATTGACTCCTTGTCATTATCTTTTGGCAGTTTGTGAGATGTTCAGGTGTGGATCTCTTTTTGTATTATCTTGCTTAGATGTGTAGCTTGATGTTTTCTCATCTAATTTGACAATTTTAGAACTTTTCAAATATTTTTTAGCCATCTTATCTCTTTTCTAAAACTCTTATTATGTCTGTGTTGTTGCCTTCAGTGATGTCCCATGTTATTCTAGGGATCTATTTATTTATCTTCATCTTTTTAGTGTCTAATTTTCAGAGAGTATGATCTCTACTGATCTAACTAGTTTAATGTTGCTGTCGCCTTAGTTTTTTGCCCAAGATTGGCATTCTGCCAACTGGAACCAAAGTTCCATTTGTGACTTTTTGCTGGTTAGTTAGAGCTAAGAGTCTCATGGCCTTCCCTGCCTAAACTGGCTAATTCTCATATCTCAGCCTCAAAAGTGGCTAAGATTAAAAGCATGAGCTATCAGAGCCTAGCAAGTTCTCAGATTTTTTTTTTTTTTTTTGTCAGTCATGGGGCTTGAACTCTGGGCCTGGGTGCTATACCTCAGCTTTTCAGCTCAAGGCAAACACTCTACCATTTGAGCCACAGTGCTACTTCCAGTTTTCTGGTGGTTTATTGGAGATAAGAGTTTCATGGACTTTCCTGCCCAGGCTGGCTTTGAACCATGATCCTCAGATTTCAGCCTCCTGAGTAGCTATAATTGCAGGTGTGAATCACTGGTGCCCGGCTAAGCATCCATATTCTTTAAAAAAATGGGTATTTTAGGGTGATGATGCAACTCAAGTGCACCTGCCTAGCAATTGTGAGGTCCTGAGTTCAAACCCCAGTATAGCAAAAACAAACAACGGAATATTTTACATAATGTATTGTACAAACTCTTGATTCTGCTTCCCATGCCCAGTTGTTGTTTGTTCATTAAGTGGCATGCTTAGTCTCATTTTGTAGAGTCTTTCCCTCCTACAGTGTATAACTGTGATGGCTACTCAGGTTTTTATTTTTATTATTGTTGTTGTTATTAAAGGTTAGAGTTACCACTGATCAGCCTATGATGGATCAGAAGTTGTGCTTAAATATTTTTAGCCCTAAGACTTCCACCATCTGCCTAAATGTGCTTTGGGGACTATAGTCAAAATTAAAGCACAGCAAAAACCTTCTCAGGCACTTCTTTTCTCTGTATTACACATGTCACATTCAGCATAAATGGGTAGATACCTAGATCCTTCTCTGGTCTTCCCTAAGCAAGTGTGCTGCTTTGTACAGTATACAGATATTTAGACTACTAGGGTAATATGGAAGGTCATTGTACTTGTCCTTTCCCCCAGATCTCCATTGTCAATTTCTGGCTAGTATGATGGTCTCTGCTGTTTTTTCAATCTTTGCAGAGCCCTTTGACTAGCTATGATGCTTACCTACACTGTTCTAACCAAGGCTTCACAGCTTTCCTTGGCTGCCTGCTTCCAGCTTGTTGTAATCTTTTGGCCATATTTTCAGTGATTATATACACACATATGTATATCTATATGTATAGATACATGTATCTATAGATATACATATATAGATATAGATATCCATATGTATGTATATATACATGTATCTATATATGTATATAGATATAGCTATATGTGTATATCTATCTCTCTCCATATATTTTTTAAAATTTTGTTGGTTTGGTTTTCTCTTATTGTGTATATAGTCCTGGAGTTTGAACCCTAAGCTTTTTTTCTCAAGGCAATTACTCAACCATTTAAGCCACTGTTCCACTTCCAGCTTTTTGGTGGTTAATTGGAGAGCAGAATCTCACAGACCTTCCTGCCTGGATTGGCTTTGAATCATTATTCTTAGATTTCAGCCTCCTGAGTATCTAGGATTATAGGTATGAGCCATCAGTGCATGACAATAGAGTAATATAGGAAATCTTATACCTTCCATTTTGTAATGAATCTAAAACTGCTCTCAAATAGTCTATTTCAAAAAAAACCTAAGAAAAATTTGTTTCTTCACTGCTCAAAAGCACAAAAAAATATGTCATGATCATTTTTAAATATTCAACTCATTGAAAAGAAATGGACTCATTACCTTATATAAGTAACTCTAACCACTCTGTACATCAACTTGACAATAAAATTAAATTTTAAAAAATTTAAAGAAACATTAAGTAATCTGATGGTCCTTAACTATTATGAGGTGTTTCTGTTTTCATGTGCTTACCTTCTAGATGTTTTGTATTTATTTGTATTTTTTGTGCTGGTCCTAGGGCTTGTATTCAGGATCTGGGTACTATCTCTGAGCTTTTTTCTCTGCAGAAACTTTTTATTTTGATGTAATCCCACGTGTCAATTCTCTCGCCTATCCTCTACCACATTTTAATGACTACATCACTGTGCTTGATTTTGATATCTAGTAGGACAAGTCTCCTTTCGTTAGTTTTTCCAAAATGGTCTCAGCTAGTTTTACAGCTACTCTTTTCAGAGTGATTTTTCTTTTTAGAATCACGTGCCTAGATTCCAAGCCAGGCATCGGTGGCTCACGCCTGTAATCCTAGCTACTCAGGAGGCTGAGATCTGAAGATCAAAGTTCAAAGCCAGCCTGAGAAGGAAACTCCATGAGGCTCTTATCTCCAATAAACCACTCAGAAAACCAGAAGTGCTGCTGTGGCTCAAGTGGTAGAGCACTAGCCTTGAGCTGAAGAGCTGAGGGACAGCGCCCAGGCCCAGAGTTCAAGCCCCATGACCAACAAAAAAAGTTCCTAGATTCCATAAAAAATACTAGTACAGGGCTGGGAATGTGGCTTAGTGGTTCAGTGCTTGCCTACCATGCATGAAGCCCTGGGTTTGATTCCTCAGTACCACATACACACAAAAAAAGCCAGAAGTGCTGATGTGGCTCAAGTGGTAGAGTGCTAGCCTTGAGCAAAAGAAGCTCAGGGACAGCACCCACACCCTGATTTCAACCCCAGGACTGGCAAAAAATTATTATTAGAGCCAGGTGCTGTGGTTCACATCTGTAATCCTAGCTACTCAGGAGGCTGAGATTTGAGGAGCAGTTCAAAGCCAGCCTGGGCAGAAAAGTTTCTGTGACACTCTTATCTTCAATTAATCACTCAAAAACCAGATGTGGAGCTGTGGCTCAGGTGGTAGAATGCTAGCCTTGAGCACAAAGAGGCTCAGGAACAGTGCCCAGACACTGAGTTCAAGCCCCATACCTGACCAAAAAAAAAAAAATACCATTAGGATTTTTATTGGAGCTAAATTTATAGATTTTTTTTTTTGGGGGGGGGGTCCGGTCATGGGGCTTGAACTCTGGGCCTGAGCGCTGTCCCTCGGCTCTTCAGCTCAAGGCCAGTGCTCTACCACTTGAGCCACAGCGCCACTTCCAGCTTTTTTGTTTTTGCTTATGTGGTGCTGAGGAATCGAACCCAGGGCCTCATGCATGCAAGGCAAGCGCTCTACCACTGAGCCACCTTCCCAGGCCTAAATTTATAGATTTTAAGCAGTAATTGACATCTTTACAATACAGAGTTTTGAAATACTAGTATATAACAAATCTATCCCTGCATTCAAATATTCTTTTATGCCCTTCAGTAAAGTTTTGTATTTTTATACATATATTGTACATTTATTGTTAGACTTGTTCTAAATGAAATTTATAATTGTATGAGTTACTATGACTGTGATTTTTATCTATTATACTATATGGAGGATTACTGCTGGGATGTAAAAACCTTTCTGCTCTTAGATGTTGCTTTATATATTGTTATTATGTTGATTTTTTTTTTGTCTGTCGTAGGACTTGAACTCTGGGCCTGGGCGCTGTCCCTAAGCTCTTCAGCTCAAGACCAGTGCTCTACCACTTTGAGCCACAGTGCCACTTCTGGTTTTCTGGTGGTTAATTGGAAATAAGAGTCTCATGGACTTTCTAACCTGGGCTGGCTTTGAACCAGGATTCTCAGATCACACCTTCCTGAGTAACTAGGATTACAGTTGTGAGGCAACAGTGCCTGGTATATGTTGAATTATTTTTATTGGTTCTAATGGTAACTCAGTTCATTGTGTCAGATTTTTTTTCAATTTTTTTTATTGTGATTAAGTGGTTACATAATTTCCCAAATTTCACAGTATTGTGGGATAGTGATGCTTAGTTAAAGTCACAAACACATTTTAACTTTCATGGGGCAAATTGTCTATATAACTTTATGCGGGGGCTGGGAAGGTGGCATGCATGAGGCCCTGGGTTCGATTCCTCAGCACCACATAAGCAAAAAGAAAAAAACTGGAAGTGGCGCTGTGGCTCAAGTGGTAGAGCACTAGTCTTGAGCTGAAGAGCTGAGGGATAGTGCCCAGGCCCAGAGTTCAGGCCCCATGACTGGACCCAAAAAAAAAATTTATGCGTTCTATGAGCTTTGCAGTATAGTTATTTCTTCCACATTGGGTGGTATGTACATTTCTTTTGTTTTGCATAGCATCAGCTATTCCCTCTTTCCCACTTGTTCCCTCCCTCCTTCCAATCGCTGCCATTGAGTTGCTTAGCTCATTTTGATCAATGTCCAGTGCAGCTGATGGGTCCCACTGTTGTATGTTTTTCCCTGATTCCCTCTAGTTCTGTGTCGTCTTCCTGGTTTCCCTCCAGTGTGCAATATATACCATATATGTGATCAGCAGCATGGGATTATTTAGTAGTGATTCGACCAGATGAGTGGAAGTCCTTTGTTTCTTAAGTCTTGTTAATTTTGTCATATCACCTTACGTTTTGGATTTAACATCCACTTATCTGGGAGGCCATGTGCCACTTGTCTCTTTGCTCTTGGCTTACCTCGGTCAACATGATTTCTTCTAGCTCCATTCATTTCCCTGCAAATGCCATTATTTTGTCCTTTCTAATGGCTGCATAATATTCCATTGTGTATAGATACCACAATTTTTGGATCCATTCATCTGTGGTGGGACATCTGGGTTGTTTCCATATCCTGGCTATTGTGAACAGTGCTGCAATAAACATGGAGGTGCACGTGTCCTTGTATACTGGTTCCTGTGGTTCAGGGTAGATGCCTAGAAGTGGTATGATTGGGTCATAAGGGAGGTAAATATTTAGCTTTCTGAGGACCCTCCAGACCGCTTTCCAAAGTGGTGTATAAGTGTACATTCTTACCAGCAGTGTAATAGGGTTCCTCTTTCTCCACATCCCCTCCAGCATTTGTTGTTGGCTGACTTTAGGATATGGGTCATTCTGACTGGGGTAAGGTGGTATCTCAGGGTTGTCTTTATTTGCATTTCCTTCCATTGTGTCAGATTTTAACATAAACAATCATATTCTTAACAAATACTGAGGTCAGTACTTCTTTCTTTTTTTTCTTTTTTAGCAATACTGGGATTTGAACTCAGGGCCTCATATTTGCTAAGCTGGTATTCTATCACTTTAGCCACACTTTAACACCTGATTTTTACTGGCTATTTTCAGAGATGGAGCCTAAAAGTCTTACCTTCCCATGCTGGTTTTGAAACACCATCTTCAGCTATCAGCCTCTTGAGCAGCTAGGATTATAGCCACTAGCACCTGGCTAGGTCCTGTATTTCTTTTTCATTATTTCTATTTATTTTGCCAGAAGTTTACTCTTCCATTCAACTGATGCTTATTGAGTAGCTGCCTTTTCCAGGCATTGCTCTTCAACTTCAAGATGGAGTATTAAACAAAAGAGACAAGGTTTCTGTCCTCTAGAGTTTATATTCTACTCAGCAGAGATCTTGTCTAGAAAAGACATGAAAAGGTCCATTACAAAATATTCATAAAGTTGGCTAGCTGCTTAAAATAAGTATTTATTATCTCGTATAGCTTATGCTAGTAGGAATCTAGGGGCACCTAAAGTAGGTGGTTCTGGCTAAGAGTCTCTTGTGAAATTGTAGTCAAGATGTCATCCAGAACTACCATTGACTGAAGACTTGACTAGGGTTGTAGCAGGCCCCTAATATAGCTGGAAAATTGGTGCTGGATGTTGACAGAAGGCCGTGGGTCTTCTCTATATAGTCCTCTCCAGAAGGTGCTTCATTTTAGGGCACTAGGTTTTCCCCAGAAAAATCCAAAATGAAGACAGACTCAAGCTATAAATATCTTTTATAAACTAGATTCACAAGTTTCCACAATATACTATTTGTTTCTAGGACAACCTTATTTGATGGGGGGAGAAGAGGGAGGCTCCACAACTTATGAATGCCTAAAAGCAGGGATTATTGGAGTCCATGTCTTTTTATGTGTGTGTGCCAGTACTAGAGGTTGAACTAAGGTCTTCAGACTCTCACTTGGCTTTTTTGCTCAAGGCTGGTACTTGAGCCACACCCACACTTCCTGCTTTTTACTAGTTAAATAGAAATAGGAATTTCGGGGACTTTCCTGCCCAGGCTGGCTTTGAACCATGAGTCTCAGATCTCAGCCTCTTAAATAGGATTACAAGCATGAGCCACCAGCACCAAGCTTCCAGGCTATCTTAAAGACTAGATACTACAAACCATAAATGAATTTTGAAGAAATTGCAAGCCACAAAAACTGAAAGTGTCCATAGGAAAATGCAGGGACAATACATCAAGGACAAAACAGAGGCTCATAATGAACAACAAAGAGCAGGCCGCTGATGGCTCACACATGTAATCCTAGCTACTCAGAAGACTGAGATCTGAGGATCATAATTCAAAGCCAGCCCAGGCAGGAAAGGCTGTGAAACTCTTATCTCCAATTAACCACCAGAAAACCAGAAGTGGTACTGTGGCTCAAAGTCTAGAGGTTCTAGCCTTGGACAAAAGAGCTGAGCCATAGTGCCAAGGCCCTGAGTTCAAGCCCCATGACCAAAAAAAGAGAAAAAGATCAGAAAGAAGAAAATTCTAAGCTAGTGATTCTCAACCATAAACTCAATAATTGTTTTATAACAAATATTTTGCAAAACCCTGAAGTGAAATTTATGGATAAACAACCTACATAATCATGTCATTTGGAAAATTGACTATAGTGTCCAAATTATAATATGAAGGACATATAAATTTAAAAATTTCAACAAAATATATATTCAGCATTTAAATTTACTCAGTAATGATTATTTTGAAGACATAATGAAGTCAGTTGTTTTCACCTAAAAATTAATGCTGGGCTTCATACTTGTAACCTTAGCTACTTAGAGAGCTGGGATTTGAGGGTCATGGCTCAAGTCTAGCCCAGGCAGAAACTGGTATCTCCAATTAATCACAAAAAAACTCGAAGTGGATATGTGGCTCAAGTTGGAGAGAGCAGACTTGAGTAAAAAAGTCAAATGAGAGTACAAGGCCTTGAGTTTAAGTCCCAGTACCAGCACAAGAAAAGTTTACTATGTGCTAGACACTGTTCTAGTCAGTGAACATAACAGTGAGGAATGAAGTAGAAAAATGTCTCTGCACTATCGAGCTTGTATCTTCTTGTGGAAAACAACAAACAAGAAAAATAAGTAAAATATATAGTATGCTTGATTATTGAGAATTGATCGCCAGGTGCCTGTGGCTCATGCCTGTAATCCTAGATACTCTGGACACTGAGATCTGGAGGCTGGCAGTTTGAAGCCAGCCCAGGCAGAAAATATCATGACATTTGATCTTTAATTAGCCAGCAAAGTACAAGACTAGAGGTAAAGCTCAAGTGTTATAGCATTATCCATGAGCAATCATGCAAAATGAATATGAGGTTCCCTGAGTACTAGCAAAGAAAAAATATATATATTTCTTGGATGGTACAGAAATTTGGCAACTTTTTTTCATTGGTTGTAGGGCTTGAACTCTAGGCCTGGGCACTGTCCCTCAGTGCTTCAGCTCAAGGTAATACTCTACCACTTGAGCCACAGCGCCACTTCCTAGTACAGGAATTTGAACTTGAGCCATGCACTTGTTTGGCAGATGCTCTACCAGTTAACCCATGCCCTATGTTTCTTTGCATTAGTTATTTTACAAATAAGGTCTCACATTTTTCCCCAGGCCAACTAAGACTGTCATCCTTCTATTTATGCCTCCCATATGGCTGAAGTGACAGGTGTGAACCACTATGCTTAGCTTACTAATTGAAATGGAGGTCTAACATTTTTCCTTGGCTGCCCTTGAACCAGAGTCCTCCTAATCTCTGCCTCCAAAGTAGCTGGGGTACAGGCACATGTCATCCTTAGACAATTGGAATTTTTTCAGTGCTGAGGTTTTGAACCAGGGCCTCATACTTGCTTGGTTGCTAGTCTAGCACTTGAGCCACGCTTCCAGTTTCACCCTTTTTTTCTGGTTAGAGATAAAAGTTTCATTTTGCACAGCTGGCTTCAAACCACAATCCTCAGATCTCAGCTTCCTAAGTAGCTAGGATTAGAGTGAGCCACTGATACTTGACTTGGTGGTTATTTTTGAGACAGAGCCTCTCTAACTTTCTGCACAGGCTGGCCTTGAATGTCAATCCCTCAGCTGTCAGCCTCACAGGTAGCTAGGATTATAGGCATGAGCAACCACCACCTGGGGACAAATGCAAATATTGAGGAGAAAAAGAGAACACAGGAATATGTTTTGGAATGGAGAAACTAGAGTCTTGCTGGAATGACTTGGCTAAAGATCTGAAGGAAGTAAGGGAACCAGCGCTTTATATATCTGGGGGCAAAAATCCTAGGCAGAGAAAACAGCAAATGTTCAGGGTTTGAGAAAGGATGGTATATGGACTTTTAGAGGAACAGTGAAGGCCAGTGTGGAATGAGAGAAGTAAATAAGGGTGAAAGGATCATTGGGTCTTTTAGGATCATTGGAACTGGAGTTAGAACTTTGGCTTCGTGTGTGTGTGTGTGTGTGTGTGTGTGTGTGTGTGTGTGTGTGTGTGTGTGTGTGTGTGTGTGTGAGTTGCTCCTGGGGCTTGAACTTGGGGCCTGGGTGCTGTCCATGAGAGTTTTTGCTCAAGGCTAGTGCTCTCCACTTGAACTCAGCTTCACTTCCTGCTTTTATGGTGCTTAATTGGAGATAGTCTCTGGGACTTTCCTGCCCTGACAGGGCTGGCTTTAAACTTTGATCCTCAGATCTCAGCCTCCTGAGATAATGCCCCCTTCCCTTTGTTCTCCCTCCTCTCATAGCCTTATCTACAAGTCCTTGCCCAGCACCTGTAACCCAGATAACTGGCACACCTGGAGGCAGTAGGCGGTCCCCCAGGCTCTGTGGTCATTTCCTCATACGCTACAGTCTTGCCTCCTTTTCACATTCCCTATATAATCTCTCTCTACCATTAGTTCCTGCTCTGCACATCTACATCTGGTGCGGGCTGGTACTTTGGTTCTCCTAATAAACTCTCTTCTGTCTGAACCGTGTGGAGGTGTCTCTCCAACCCTTACACTGAGTAGCTAGGATTACAAGTGTGAGCCACCAGTGTCCAGCCACTTTGGTTTTTCTGAGTGAGACAGGAAACCATTGGACAGGTTTAAGCAGAGAAGGGATTTGATAGTAGCATGAATCTTAAAAGGAATGTTCTGACTGCTGTATGGAGAGAAAAACTAAAGAAAGACAAAGAAGAATGCAATTGGCAGGCTCTTTCAGTCATCCAGTTAAATGTGATTCTTGGTGGCTTGTACCAAAGCAAGGACCATGGGTATGGTGAAACTGGCTGAAGTTTGAATTAATACTTCAAAGACAGAACCATTAGGACTTGCTGACATACAAGAGATAAGTTGAGTGATACTGAAGGAGAGAACAAGAAGTCACAAAAACATGATTCTAGCCAGGTGCCACTGGAACATGCCTCTCATCAGTATTTCAAAATTATAAGTGCAAAACAGGAGTTGGAGAAATGGAGAAACAATAGAACATGTGTATCCAGCTTGAGGCTGAGTTCAAATCCCAGTTACACACACACTCACACACACACACACACACACACAACACTTTTATGAAATCTCAGGTCTCTGACTTCTAGATACTGATAATACTTTACATGTGATATGTTATTGGTGGGCAGTCAAAACTCCTGCAATAAGCCACTACACAGTACACTGATTGGGAACTATGAGACCATTACACTGCAGGGCTGGCTAGATTTTTGTACTCATGCATATGGAGTTTAAAGTGCCTGTACAAAATTTCCAGTGCATAGACATGCTTTGAATAGCATGATTAAAATATCCTTTCACCAAAAAGTCATTGTTATTTCATAGTCAACTATATATAATTTAACTATTATGAACCCTCTGGAACATAGACTTTTTCAAATAAGGAATCCATGGAATGTGTATTCCCAATTAAGACACCAGATGTTAATCAAACCTCCTAGGAGGCAGGACATTGATTATCACTAACCAGATGTATTTATACATGTATACATAAGACAGCCTGTGTGTGTGTCACATCCTGTTCTGTTCTCTTTGTTAAAGAATTCAAATGTGCCAGGTGGTGGTGGCTCATGCCTCCAATCCTAGCTACTCAGGAGGCTGAGAGATGAGGCTCGTGGTTCAGAGCCAGCCAGAGCAGGAAAGTCCATAAGACTCTTACCTCCAATTAACCACAGGAAAATGGGAAGTGGTACTGTGGCTCAAGTGGTAGAACTCTGCCTTAAGCTGAAGAGCTCAGGGAAAGCACCCAGGCCCAGAGTTCAAACCCCCACTGTTAGGTTTTAAAAAGAGGTAGCCGAGTAAGAAGTACACCATGTACATGGTATTCAGGTAAGGGGTAGGTTTATTCATCATTCTGGCTGGCACTAGGCCATGTTGGCACTTCAGGAGGCTGAGAGAGAGACCTGGGAAAGAGCGTCTGGGCCTGGGCTAGGCCTTATGTACGGTATGGGCAGAGAAAGGCGTGGCCACATCAAATTCAGATGTGACCTCAGTGGATGCAGATGTGACCTCTTCCAGGTGTACCAGTTGCCTAGGTAATGCAGGTACTGGGTGGAGACTTTGCTGCAAGAAGGGTGGAGTGAGCTCACTTTTCAGGAGTGGACTTTACACCCCAACTGACCAAAAAAAATTTAAACACAAATTTCTATAATTTAAATAAGAATTTAAAAGGAAATTTAACTTTGGTTGGCTTAGCACTAGAAAATACGACAAGCAAGAGAGGAACTGAAGAAAAAAACTTTCACCAAAGAAGAAGGAGTACTTGATAATTCTGTTTCCCCAGAAGGGCAAAAGATGCTAAAATTAAGAAAGAGCTTCCAAGGACTATTAGGAAAAAATGACATCAGAGGGTGGGCTGAGGATGTGGGTATACATACTTTGGTTCAAACTATACAAAGACAATCATACCGCATTTAGGGATCAGACCTGATAAGGATGCTTTCAAGAGATTAATGCTGTGCTTTAAAGAACTGTTCAAACAATAAAGACGGGGTTGCCTAAGGGCCTGGTCCCTCAGACACTTCATAAGGAATCCAAAGTGCAGAAGAGCCCATGCCCAACTCACTTAGAAGTACATCTTTTATCCAAGGAATGAACCCAAGTGAAATTCACTAAGAAGTAATAAAGCATATTATAAAGGTAAATTCTCTTTATTAGACCTAAAATCTGAAAACAAGACAACAGTATTTTTCAAACACCTGAGAAACATTCAATGGGGCAAAATTTTGTCCCACAAACCACTTGAAAAAAAGACCAAGGTTTCCTTACATTTTCTAGAAACATCATACAAGGAATCCCATAGCTGGAGCCATAGACATCCAGTTAACAATTGCATTAGGTATTTCATTCACTTACAAAGTACACTTCCTTTTCTAAGAGAATATACATTCTTGGCCCAACTGAATTTCTTTTATCTGACCCTGTAAAAAATTGTTCTCAGTCCTGAGAACTCACACATAGGAGAGTCAACGTTACATCATGCAAGAACAAGAATACCAACAAGAACAATAATGCTAATGCATAAGTTTACCCTGGAAGACTGAAATTTACATAACAAAGTCTCAAGTAGTATGTCTGAAGTAGTTTCACTTCCAAAAATCTCAGATGTGGCTGGCTTACTCCTCTGGGTGGCGAGCAATCTGTGGATTGTTCCTGATCTTCTGAAGACTAGGCTGAGCAGTAATGAGGCTGGTGAATGATGCACAGATATTTTGAGGAATCAAAATGTCTCACTGACGAAGAGCTTATCCTGAACTCTATAGCATGTTTAAATTCCAACTTCAAATGAGAAGAGATTTCATTGGGTATACAGTTCAAGTGTGAAAACAGCGTATGTCTTTTGAAGTCCAATGAAAGTCACTTTGTGAAAACTGCAGAACAAATTCCTAGTTCAACGTTCAAAGTGAGCCAGAATAGGAAAGCTTAAAAAATACAAGCAAGATACAGTAACACTCCACACAAACCACACACAAAGAAAAGTGTTATGTACCAAATAACCATTGTGTTTCTCCTACAATGTAACTGAAACCAGTAAGAACATTGCATGGAAGCTTACAAAATTGTTGTCATCCTTCTGAATTTTTTTTTTGGGGGGGGGTCCAGTTGTGGGGCCTGAACTCTGGGCCTGGGCGCTGTCCCTCAGCTCTTCAGCTCAAGGCTAGCGCTCTATCACTTGAACCACAGCGCCACTTTCAGCTTTTTTCTTTTTGTTTATGTGGTGCTGAGGAATTGAACCCAGGGCCTCATGCATGAAGGCAAGCGCTCTACCACTGAGCCACCTTCCCAGCCCCTATCCCTCTGAATTTTAACAGAAAAGCTATACCAGTGAGAAACAATAATTTCTATGACTATTGCTTTTCTAGAAACTGATAAAACAAAGAAAGTATGGCATGGTGACAGAGAGATAAAGGAAGTGAACAAGACAACACAACCACAGAGTTACCTTTAAATTTTCCTCTAAGGGCACCAGCTAAGGGAATGAATTGACAGTGCCTAAAACTTCCTTTTCAGGCATATTCTGGTTCTTCATATAAAAATAAAGCAAAATAAATGTTTTCCTTCCTGTGTCCTGAAAAAAGTTCATCTGGAAGTTACACAAGGAAAACACTTAAAGACAAAGTTTAGTTCACAATTAGAATATAGTGATACTAACAGAGGAAATAGAAGTAAAAGAAAGATAATTGAGCATAGTGTAGGTTGTAATAGTGAATATAACTAATCTTAAGAGAAACCTTCCATACAACAAAAACTAATGGTGGGAAACTGAATTACATGAGGAAAAAACCCTAGCAGGCCCAATCTAACCTTGTGCAAACCCTTCTTTTGAGAAACAATAGCACTGTTGATCAGTTGGGGCATGTGAAGGCTTCCTACCCATTTTCTGATGCTGAACAAGACTGACTCTAGATGGAACTAACCACCTGAGGGTGGGCCTGCACCAGCAACAAGATCAACATGGCCTCACATCAAGAAGAAGGGGGGCCTTCTAAGGTGTCCTGTTTCAAAAAAAACAGGCAATGTTAGAAAACTTGTAACAAAATCAGAAAAGAGTCTCAGAGATGATTGCTGGGTGCTCACACTGCAGAAAGGGGTGAATCTGCCATGAAAGATCCAGCAAAGCACCAATGAGCCAAGGAGATAGAAGAGCAGAAAAATGGCAGAGAAGCAGGGATGAAGCTGAGGGGCAGCATGCTTGATAGTTCACAGGGAGGACATACTGGGCTGTGGCTCAGCCTCAGCAGTTCCTTCTCAACTCTGATGCTGAGACCCCTAGACATCACAAGACTTCATCACCACACTGCCCTTGCCAGCATTTTCCTGCTCCCCAGCTCCTGAGGTGGAGGCAGCACCAGAAGGACCAGGCAATTCAGAGTCATCAGCCATCTGCTGCTTCCTTTTCCGCTTCCCAATTTTCTGATGTTTAAGTAGGGGGCAATAAGGATCATTGCATTTAGACCCCAGAGGATTACCACATTCCCATAATGCTTTAACCCAAGAACACATGACATCATCCACCCTCCTCTCAAAGGAGTCTAGTTGCCTCTCCAGTCGTTCAACAGCAAACTGTAAGCGCTGGGTACCGACTAGGAGATCTCCTATTTTGATTCGGTGCTCTTCCTGAGAGGCGGCTTTGTCTTGCACTTTCGTGGGGCTGCTGGCTGGCGCTTTGGCCTCGCTGCTGGCTGGCGCCTTGGCCTCGCTGCTGGCTGGTGCCTTGGCGGGGCTGGTGGCTGGTGCTTTGTCCTCACTGCTGGCTGGCGCCTTGGCGGGGCTGGTGGCTGGAGCTTTGGCCTGGCTGCTGGCTGGCGCTTTGGCCTCGCTGCTGGCTGGTGCCTTGGCGGGGCTGGTGGCTGGAGCTTTGGCCTGGCTGCTGGCTGGCGCTTTGGCCTCGCTGCTGGCTGGTGCCTTGGCGGGGCTGGTGGCTGGTGCTTTGGCCTGGCTGTTGGCTGGCGCTATGGCCTGGCTGCTGGCTGGTGCTTTGGCCTCGCTGCTGGCTGGTGCTTTGGCCTGGCTGCTGGCTGGTGCTTTGGTTTGGCTGGTAGCTGGTGCTTTGGTCTGGCTGCTGGCTGGCGCTTTGGCGGGGCTGCTGGCTGGCGCCTTGGCAGGGCTGCTGGCTAGCACTTTGGTCTGGCTGCTGGCTGGCGCCTTGGCGGGACTGCTGGCTGGCACTTTGGTCTGGCTGCTGGATGGTACTTTGGCGGGGCTGCTGGCTGGCACCTTGGCGGGGCTGCTGGCTGGCGTTTTGGTCTGGCTGCTGGCTGAAGCTTTGGCGGGACTGTTGGCTAGTGCTTTGGCTTGGCTGCTGGCTGAAGCCTTGGTGGGGCTGCTGGCTGGCACTTTGGTCTGGCTGCTGGCTGGCACCTTGGTGGGGCTGCTGGCTGGCGCTTTGGTCTGGCTGCTGGCTAAAGCTTTGGTGGGACTGCTGGCTGGCGCTTTGGTCTGGCTAGTGTCTGGCGCTTTGGTCTGGCTGGTGGCTGGTGCCTTGGCGGGGCTGCTGGCTGGTACTTTGGCCTTGCTGCTGGCTGGAGCCTTGGCGGGGCTGCCGGCTGGCGCTTTGGTGGGCCTGCCGGCTAGCATTTTGACAGGCCTGCCGGCTGGCGCTTTAACAGACCTGCCAGCTGGCGCTTTAACAGGCCTGCTGTCTGGCTCAGTATCTTCTATTTTGATTTTCTTCTCCACTGGAAAGGCAGCCGTGTCTGGCCAGCTCACTGACACAGGGTCTTCTATTTTGATTTTCTTCCTCACCTGAGCAGCTGACTTGCCTGGCCGGCCGGTTGGCACACGAAACACTGGAGGTGCCTTGCGGGAACCAGTCGCCATCTTTGTGCACCTGAGGGAACGCGGCCTCTGCCGGGGGGGGGGGGGGGGGGGGGGGGCTAATTCTCAAGAAATTTTGCCTGACCTGGGTTGAGGTGGAAAAATGCTTGGTTAGTCACATGAGACTAGCAAACCTTCTAGGCCTCCTCTTCAAACCCAGCCTCCCTCTTGTGGGCACCAGAGAATCACTTACCGAGCGCTTCGTCACGAGCCACCCGGTCCAAGATGGGCGCCACTCTGTCACAGGCTTCTTGCGCTTCTTGCCTCAAGATGGGTGCCGGCAGTCAACTTCTTCCGGCCATAAATAAGCCTGACCTCCTGTCGTGCTACTGTCGCACAAAACAGGGATGCTTTGTGCCTGGCAGTGCAGACCTGAGTTTTTGCAACTTTGCAATGGATACATGAGGCCCACAGGCAGCTTTGGGCTTTCTGTGTGTGTGTGCACATGCCAGACTTGGGACTTAAACTCAAACCTTGGGATCTGACACTAAACTTTTTCACTCCAGGCTAGTGTGCTACCACTTTGAGCCACAGTGTCACTTTTGGCTTTCTTGGTGCTTAATTGGAGATAAAAATCTCACGGACTTTCTTGCCCGGGCTGACTTCCAACCACAACCCTCCACCATGAAGACAAGATGGTGCCAGTTAAACCCAAAACCCAACCATCCATCACATGGCCACGATGGTGTCAGCTAGATCAAATGTTGCTATTTCACATTATACAATGTAATAGTAATAAAAAATTCTCATGTTCATGTTATGTTGAAATTTTGTTTTGTAAGATAAAACTCCTAACCAAGTCAGAAATAGCCATTGATATTGTTCATCTGTAAAAAAATAAATTCTACTTCTCATGGAGAAGGAAAGATTAATCATAATGGAAAAACAAGAGACTATGTACACCTTAAGTAGTTGTGCCATGAGTTTTTAGCATTTGCCCAGCTAGATTTCATAACTCCCTAGGACCAGTTACCTTCTATAATCCACACTCACTTCCAGGACTGAGACCAGGACTCAAACTTTGGATCTAATGTTTTTGCTCATTGGCTGATACTCTATCACTTGAGCCAGATCTCCAATCCTTACACTTTCTTTTTGTGTGTGGGCAAGTCCTGGGATTTGAACGCAGGGCCTGGGTACGGTCCTTGTTCTTTTTTTCCCTCATGGCTAGCTCTTAGCTACTGAAGTCACAGCTCCACTTATGGCTTTTTTGGTGGTTAGTGGGCAGTAAGAGGCTTGTGGGCTGGCTTTGAACAATGATCCTCAGATCTTAGCCTCCTATGTAGCTAGGATTGAAGTAACGAGACTGGATCTGTGCTTCCCCTAGTCTATTAGCCCTTGATTTCCCCTGATTGATTACCTAGATGGTTTGCTTTCCTATTAGGTTTAAGTGTCCTCATCTGGTTTGTTTGCTTATGTATAACACATTTTAGGTTTAATTCCACACACTTTATGTGCCTTTGGCCTATGTAAACTTTGTGCTAGCTGCA
This sequence comes from Dipodomys spectabilis, assembly GCF_019054845.1. NCBI lineage: Eukaryota > Metazoa > Chordata > Mammalia > Rodentia > Heteromyidae > Dipodomys > Dipodomys spectabilis. The sequence goes on from NW_024870857.1 coordinate 1,472,852, forward strand.
TTTGGGGCTGCTGATCTTTGAGACATGAGTCCTCCAGCTCTCCAATAAAGATTCATAATTTGGTCTTTTATGTGTTTCTCACAACTGAGTTTCCTTACAACATTGGGGGCTCATCTGGGACCCCTGTCAGCAAGACCCCAGTACCAAGGGGATCACTTGGGTTCTTTGAAACCACATTGGCAAACAGCTTCAGCAATTCTGACTGCCAGAGGATGGGAGACTCCATAGGGAAGGTTCTGCTCGAGATTTTTCTCAGGGTCCAATGGCTCTTCTGCCACTCCAACAGCCAGTATTATGGACACCAGACATGCCACTAAATCTTTTTGGAGTTTGGAGTTTCTCAGGAGACCTCTGTAGTAAGTATCTGTTTGTTTGTCTCTGTTGTCTATTTGTATGTTTTTCTAGTATCTGGGGATTGATCCATCTGGAAATTGACAAAATAAGGGGAGGAGATTTACTTGAGACCCGCCCTTCTTCCTCCCACACAGACTAGGTGAGGAGGTTCTGGTTGCATCTGGCTCTGGTAGGGTGAGAGACTGCCCGGCATAGGGCTGTGGTTGGGGGGGTCTGTGGACCAGGCTATCTGGCACCTGTTTGTCATGGCCAGAAGCTTTGGGGCCAGGGTGACCTAGAGTCTGCTTGTTGTGGTCGTAGGCTTTGGGCCCAGGTCAACACAGCACATTTCTGTCCTGTGGATCTTTGTTTTACTGTGTCTTTGTTGTTCATTTGAACATCTCTGGGAGAATAAAAGTTCTAGCCTCTGGCTGGACCCAGTCATGGACCTGCTATGTCCCCTCCCTGTGTCAGAAGTCAAGAGGTGGGTCACAGGCAGTTGCAGGCCTTTAGCAATCTGGCTAAAGTTATAAGCCTCAGGCTTTGTCCCCTCCTTGCTGTGGCAGCGGGGGAGAGGGGTGCAGACTTTTGGCTGGTCCTGACAGTGTAAAAAGTTGTAAAGTGCTCTTATCTAAAACTGGATAAAAGACAGAGCCAAGCCAATTTAGTTTCGGATTACCCCCACCCAGCCTTCTTCCAACTTAAGGTATTCAAAGGTAAATAGGTATGCTAATGCCTTGTTTAAAAAAAACAGACCCTGAAGAAATGAGGCCCAGCTAAAGTACTTTGTTAAAAAGTTTTGTTGGGGCTGGGAAGATGGCTCAGTAGTAGAGTGCTTACCTTGCATGCATGAGGCCCTGGGTTCGATTCCTCAGCACCACATAAGCAAAAAAAAAAAAAAGCCGGAATTGGCGCTGTGGCTCAAGTGGTAGAGAGCTAGCCTTGAGCTGAAGAGCTGAGGGACAGTGCCCAGGCCCAGAGTTCAGGCTCCACGACGGACCCCCCCCCCAAAAAAAAGTTTTGTCTTTAAGCCGGTGCTGGTGGCTCACGCCTGTAATCCTAGCTACTCAGGAGGCTGAGATCTGAGGATCGTGGTTCAAAGCCAGCCTAGGCAGGAAAGTCTATGAAACTCTTATCTCCAATAAACCACCAGAAAACCGGAAGTGGCCCTGTAGCTCAAGTGGTAGAGTGCTAGCCTTGAGCTGAAGAGCTGAGGGACAGCGCCCAGGCCCAGAGTTCAAGCCCCATGATAAAAAAAAAAAAAAAAAGACAATTCTTAAAAAAAAAATACTTTTGTCTTTAATCTTGATCTTCTGTAAGAGTAAGAAATTCTGATTGTTTTATATATTATATGCATATATGATATAATATATACATATAATATGTAAAACAATCAAATATATATTAAATTATATATATATATCCTTTGCCACTAAAATTCAGGAAAATGAATGTATGGTTGGTATTAATTTTTGCATGCTTTAAGATCTTTGTGCAAAAGTGTGTGTGTGTGTGTGTGTGTGTGTGTGTGTGTTGTGTGTGAACATGTTCAAGATAAAGAAGGGATGGTAGGGGAAACACAAAGGAGGAGGTAACAATACAGTTACTCATGTAACTGTAACCCCTCTGTATACTATTTTTACAATAAAAAAACAAAAATAATTCCCCCCCCCAAAAAAACCCTGCTGCTGTAGAAAAAAATTGGGTGGGTTTAAACTTAATCCACAAAGGTAAATGGGTGGGTTTAAGTTTAAACTCCAAAAAGGTCATTAGGTTTGGAAATTACTAAATGCTTCAAATGATTATTACATTGTTTTAAAGGGGAAGTTTAGTTAAAAGGTATTCTAAGGATTCTTTTAAATGTAAATTAACAATGAGAAGTGGATTTGGAAAGGGAATTAAAAATGGTTTCCTTACAGTCTTTAACATTGTAATCAAGAGTTATCTGGCTTAGCAAAAATGTAAATCTCTAGAGGACTTAGGGTTTATTTCCCTTCACTGTTAAAAATTTGGGGCTAAGTGTCAGAAACTTGAGTATAAAGGTTTGTTTATTACTGTTAAAGACATTATCTTTTCTGTCTGTCTGGACCTGGTTTTTTGTCTCAGGAAGAAGTCAAGAAAAAAGGGACATGGAAAACTTAGGATGTGCCAATGGGCCTATCTTCAGGAGTGAAAATTGATCTAAGTAAAAGGAGGGTTAAAAGGGGGGGGAAAAGGTTAATCTATGTTGTAATTTGGTTTTGAAAGTCTTCCCTAAGAAAATCACTCGGACACATAGTCACATACAAAAGGAAAGGAATTTAATGTCAGTAACATGACAGGGTACTTCACAGGCTGAGAGTAGCAGCCAAAGTGGACTACAAGCATAGTTATATGGGATCAGGTTCATGTGAGCCGTGAGGAGGTAAGAGCTGGGGCTCCATTGTGACAGGGCTAAGATTTATGGCTGCAGCTGCATAAACAGGAAATTACTTCAGGAGGATCTGTTACCATTTATGGTTGTAACTGCCCAAAAGGAATACTGCTTCAAATGGGAGACCTGCTGTCATCCATTGCAGCTGCCTGTTTTGAAAGACCATGACACCCCTGTGTCAGCTAATTTCAAGGAAGGGCTATGCTTTACTGCAAGACTTAAGATTGCATGATGTCTCCTGAGATGGAGGAGATCAGGCTAACATTCCTCTCTTTTTTATTTTTGGCAGGGATACCACATTAGGGTGTATGGGAGAAGGTCCATCTTCTGTAACTGCTTTCTGCTGGATAATGGGTCGAGTCATTTGGAAGTATCCTCTGGGTTAGGGGCAACATGGTATTGCTCCAGGAGCATCTGATTGACTATCTTTCTGTGTGCATGTTTTGTAGGCTTCTACAAATGCAAGGTAAAACAAAAATGGCCATAAGGGGATCCCAGCAGGGGCAAAATCCATGTGGCTAGTAGGCCTCATATGGATGATTGTAAGAGGAAGAGTCCCTAGAACATAAATCCGTGGCAAGCTTGTCTAGAGCTTGTATATTTTCTTGTATATTTTCTTCCACCTGTCCTGTCATATTGTCATAGCATTGGGTTTGACAGGGCAGCTGAAGAATTATAAGTTTTATAACATGTCATAGGGAAATTTACATAATGTAAGGGAAGATTTGAGGGGAGAAGTGTTATAGGTGGGGAACAGGTTTTATCTTTAGCAGAAACCAGGCCCAGAGTTCAGGCCCCACAATAGGCAAAAAAAAAAAAAAAAAGACTAATCTTTAAAACAATTTTGGTAATGATATACATTAGCATATGAATTAGCCTTTAAACACTTGCTAGAAGTGTGGGGATTATATAAAAACCCACCAAGTGGTGAAGATGGCAAAAAGCAAGTCAGGATGGTAATAAAATTTGGTGGAACTTTATTAATAAGCAAGAAGACAAGCAGCAGACAGACAAGCAGAAAGGCATAAATGCAGGGTCACACATTAACAGAATATAGCTGTACTTGAGGAGACACAGAGACAGTTTTAGCTAAGAGAACTTAAGCCAGGATGGCTAGCTAGCCTTGAGAGGGAACCTAGAAGGGAACCTAGTGGGGTCCTGGGGACCCCACTGGCATTTCTATTCTCAAGGGAACAAGCAGCGGGGAGGGGAGGAACCTGAACAATGCCTTTGGTGGCAGCCATTTCCCAGAAGGGAAGGAGTGAAGCAGGTGTTGCAGTGGTAGGCTGCTGAGTCACAGGAGGCTGGGCAGAGTGAGAAGGTGTGGTGGTGGGGCTGAAGGGAGGAGGCAAGCAGAGCAGCCAGGCACAGTGGCTCCAGCTGTGGCAGGAAGCAGCAGTGCTGTGGAATCTGAGGGAAGAGGTGGTATTGGGGCTGTAGCATGGGGGTTCATTGGCTGGGTGGGAAGTTAAAATATAATTATAATTTGGGTAGGGGAGCAGGGAGTGCAGAGATTGGGCTTTGAGGGGAGAAAGAAAAAGCCCAAATGTAGGAAAACTCTTTCCATTTTTCTGAGAGCTCACAGAAGTTATAAAAGACCTGTAAAAATGTTGGGATGGAATGTGCCATTAAATGGCCACTTTGAGTCATTTTCTAGAGTATATAAGGAGCAAATTTGCCTACCCAGCTGAGTAAGCCTGGAAGGCTTGAAATTGGAATTGAGTTTGATTGGAGTAAAATTGTTAAGGAGACATCCCAAAGGAAAGTTCAAGGGGATGTGTGAGGAGGACCCTCCCATGGTGAGGAACAAACAGTACCGGTTATGAGCTACAGTTGATGTCTCCCCCCTAAAAGTAACTCAACTGGTAAAAGTGAGAAGGAGACAGGAGGGGCTGGTCACCTACAATCCACTGTGTCCAGGGCAAAGGCCCAGAAGGCAAAAGCCTGGTGAATGATCTTGTCCAGGGCAAGGTCTGGAGTGCAGAGGCCCAGAGGGAATCTGAGAGCTTGTCAATACTTTGGGAGTCAACAATGGAATCTGTGTTCTGGAAAAAGAGCTCACTTACCAAGGAAGATCAGCGGATGTAGATGGCTGCTGGTGGATGTGAAGTTGGGAGTGCTCAGTGATGCGAAAAAGTGATTTTCAATGGAAGCTGGAGGGGCCAGAGTTCCTGAAGCAGCTCAGATTCCTGGGGAGGGGAAGAGCAAGGTTGATAGGAGGGCCCAGATCTGAGTCTAGGCACCAGTGAAAGGCTTCCTCAAGTAAATCACTGAGACACTTGGTCACATCCAAAGGGAAAGGAATTTAATGTCAGTAACCTGACAAGCTACCTCGCAGGCTGAGAGTAGTAGCCAGGAGGACTATAAGCATGGTTATATGGGATTGGGTTTATGTGAACTGTGAGAGATATGAGGGATGGAGAGCAGGGCTCCACTGTGGCAGGGCTAAGATTTATGGTTGCACCTGTGTGATCAGGAAATTACTTCAGGGGGATCTGTTGTTACCATTTATGGTCATCAACCATACCAATCTAGCCCCAGCTTCTGATTTATCCAATCCATCATGCTCTCCCACTCCCACTCACCAGATGTTAATCAGTCAGGAGTAGTTAGGGACATGATCCACCTATTCCAGAATCTCCTGCATGGCATGAGACAGTAACTCACCAAGTCATCCAATTTTTTCTTTTCTGCCCTGAATGCTCTTCCTTCTGCCATTTGTGGGCCCTTGTAATGTTTTTTCTTTTCTTATTGTTTGGCACCTGCCTCCTAAGACTTCTTTCAGATTTCATCCAAAGGCACACAGGTGCATTTGCCACCAAGAAACTGTTACTTCTGCCTTCTCCTGGACCAGATAACATCTCTACCTTCTACTCTTGATGTTGACACCCCTTGTCAGCAGGAAGTAGCCAGAGAGAATTAATGTCCCTTTATAACTATCAAAATTCTGGAATATTAGGTCTTCCCAGGAAAATGGCCTCTTCCTTTTGTTTTCTCTCCATGCAAAACTGCATGTACACCTCTTCCCCTTTTTTCTCTCTTTGTGTAAAACTGCACAAGACCCTCCCTAGAAGTTCCTGCTCAGCACCTGTAGCTGCCAGGTAACTGGGCCCACTGACCGGGCTCTGAGGTCACTTCCTCATGCACTGCAGTCTCACCTTTCCCTATAAAATATTTCTCTGCCATTACTTTGAGCTTCTATACCCTGCTCTATAGGGCAGCCCAGTGTTTTGGTTCTCCCAATAAACTCTTTTCTGTCTTTCTGCCTGAATCTGAATGTTGGTCTCCTTTTACCTACCCACACCTTCCCTCACTCTTCTTTAATTTTGTAGGATAGACATTAGATTCTTACATTTCCCCCTCTTCTCTTAATTTATGTACCCTTTTCCCCTTGACCCTACTCCACCCCTTTCAAGTACCCTCTTCCTCATGTTTTATTTTGCTAAACATTGATTTTTGCCTTTCTAAGAAATTACATTATTTGAGACATCCCTTTCTTCCATATTTCAGCTAATACATTTGCATACACTTGCATACTACCCAACATATTCATGACTTCACAAGCTAAAGCTAGTATCCACAAGAAAGCATGCATCCTTATTTCACTTAACATATTTTCCCCCAAGCTTTCCATTTCTTTAAAATGGTACACTATCATTCTTTCTAATGAAAGAGTAAAATTCTATTACACATTTGCTTAAGCCATTCATCCACTGATGGGCATCTGGACAGATTCCATACCTGGCTATGGTGGATAGTGCAACAATGAACATGGTTGTACTGGTAGCTTTACTGTATCCTGCTTTATAATCCTTTGGGTAAATGCTCAGGGTAGTTCTGTTTATTTTTTTTGAGGAAACTCCATACTACTTTCTAGAATGATTGAACTACTTTGTATTCTCACCAACAGTGTATTAAGGTTCCCTTTTGGTCACATTTTTACCAGCATCTGTTACTGTTTTTTAGTTTTTAATAATTGCCATTGCAACTGAGGTGAGGTGGAATCTCCATGTTTTGTGCATTTCTTTCATGGCCAGAGGTATGTAGGATTTCTTCATGTGTCTATTGGCATTTTTTTCTTCTTCTGGGAAGACCCTCTTTAGCTCATTAACCCAGTGCAAGAGCACTTGCTTGGCAAGTACAAGGCCCTGAGTTCAGTCCTCAACTCTGAAAAAAAAACTAAAAAGACTAAAACAAAAACAATAAATGGAAGCAACTACCATATTTTATTTACCCATGTATGAGGTGATGGGTACCTATACTGATTCCATAGTTTGGTTCCTGGGACTAGTACTGTAACAAACCGAGTATGTAGGGATCTCTATTGTATACAGACTGAGCCTCATGAGTGGCAGCTCTATTTTACTTTTTTTTTTTTTTTTGTCAGTTGTGGGGCCTGAACTCTGAGCATGGGCACTGTCCCTCAGCTCTTCAGCTCAAAGCTAGCACTCTACAACTTGAGACACAGCACTGCTTCTGGCTTTTTCTGCTTATGTGTTACTGAGGAATCGAACCCAGGGCCTCATGCATGCAAGGCAAGCACTCTACCACTGAGCCACCTTCCCAGCCCTATTTTTACTTTTGTGAGGAAATTCCATACTGATTTCCATAGTGGTTTCACCTAATTTACAGTAGAAGATGTTTATTTATTTATTTTTAGATATTTAAGTCACACATAGTAGTAAATGCATATAATACCAGCATTTGGAAGGTTTAGGCAAGAACATCCTGAGTTTGAGGCCAGCCTAGGTTGCATACTGAGACACTAAATTATATAAATAAATATAAGTAAATGCAGTAAATGTGATGACAATGGGCCCATCACATGAATATCTAAATTAAGTACTAATTGAAACACCTAGTATAAGTATCCTGAGGCAATGACTTAGGGATATGCAGTAAGCAATGTAGCCCTGAGTTTAATCCCAAATACAACTTTTTCAAAAAGATCATGAGGGCTGGGAGGATGTAGCTTAGTGGTAGAGTCCTTGCCTAGCATGTATGAAGCCCTAGGTTCAATTCCTTGGTACCACATACACAGAAATAGCTGAAAGTAGCCCTGTGGCTCAAGTGGTAGAGCACTAGCCTTGAGCACAGAGTGGCTCAGGGACAGAGCCCAGGCCCTGAGTTCTAGCCCTAGGACCAGCAAAAAAAGAATCATGAGATACGATTCATGTTAGTGTGTGTGTGTGTGTGTGTGTGTGTGTGTGTGTGTGTGTGTGTGTGTGTGTGTGTTCCTTCTTTTTTGTCAGTCATAGGGCTTGAACTCTGGGCCTGGGTACTGTCCCTGAGCTCTTCAGCTGAAGGCAAGCGCTCTACCACCTGAGCCACAGTGCCGTTTCTGGTTTTCTAGTGGTTTATTGGAGATAAGAGTCTCACAGGGCTCATGCCTGTAATCCTAACTACTAAGTAGGCCAAGATCTGAGGATCATAGTTCAAAGCCAACCCGGACAGGAAAATCTATGAGACTCTGTTCTCCAACTAACCACCAGAAAACCGGAAGTGGCTCTGTGGCTCAAGTGGTAGAGTGCTTGCCTTGAGCTGAAGAGCTGGGGGATAGCGCCCAGGCCCGCCCAGAGTTCAAGCCCCACAACTGACAAAAAAAATGGGGTGGCGAAGGTAGTTCGGTAGTAAAGTACTTGGCTTGCATGCATGAGGCCCTGGGTTCGATTCCTCAGCACCACATAAGCAAAAAGAAAAAAGCTGGAAGTGGCACTGTGGCTCAAGTGGTAGAGTGCTAGCCTTGAGCTGAAGAGCTGAGGGACAGCACCCAGGCCCAGAGTTCAGGCCCCACGACTGTACCCAAAAACAAACAAACAAACAAAAAAGTCTCACAGACTTTCCTGCCCAGGCTGGCTTTGAACTGTGATGCTCAGATCTCAGCCACCTGAGTAGCTGGGATTACAGATTTCAGCCACTGGCACCTAACTTGTGTGTTACTTCTTATAAAGACAACTACTAACATCTCTGGGGACCCACCTTCTCCAGTAAGACTTCATTTCAACTTTTGTTTTTCTGGTGAGTTGCTTTTTATTTCTGATGTTTCTTCACATGCCATTTTTTTTTCATTCCAACTTTATATCTGCAACAGTGGCTTCCAAATAAGGTCACTATTAGAGGTTCAGGGGTTTGGACTTGAATGTGAATTTTTGAAGGACACTATTCAATGCATAACATGTGGTTAGGAAGACATGGCAGAAGTTCATAGAAGGCCTCAGAAACTAGAAGAATAAGATGGACTTGCTCTAGATATGACAATAGGTCATAAAAGTGTTTCACTCAGACAAGTGACATAATGCTATCTGTTTTTAAAGGATCATGTTGACTATAGTGCTAGATTATGAGAGAAAATAGCCCCCCTGTGCCTCTATGACTCACAGGTCACTAGCCAGGGATGAGAATTCTCATCATAACCACCATTTACTGGACCTGAAGCTTCGGTTTTCATTGTTCACCATTAGTTTACAGGAAAAACAAATTTGGCTTCCAGTTGGTGAGATAAACACATCCTGATGGCCATACATAAAAATATTGTTTTCTTTCCTGGATGCGTTTTAAAAGTTGTAAAAAATAATACAAATTCTTGGTTTAAAAAAAATCTTCAAACAATAGTAAAGGAAGTAAAGAAGCAAATACAGAACAACTTCAGGTAGTGTAGCCCTCCTTATTCCTGATTCTCCAGTTCTTCACACTCATTTAAAAAGAAATCTCTTTGGAGATGTCCATTCTAAAACAGTATCTCATCATCTGTTTATATCTCTACACAGATTGGTTGGTTGGTTTTTGTTTTGGTACTAGGGTTTGATCTCAGGGCCTTGTACTCTTCTTTGGCCTTTTCAACTCAAGGCCAGTGCTCTACCATTTGAGCTACACCTTCACTCTGGCTCTTTTTTTTTCAGCTAATTGAAGATGTGTCTCTCTGATTTGTCTTCTTGGTCTGGCTTTAAACCAGGATCCTGGGATCTGATCTCACCATCTTGATAGTGGCTAGGATTACGGGCATGACCTATGGGCAACCAACCCTCCAGGTTTTTTCAAAGGTAAGTCTAAAACCTGCTGCCCATCTGTCCAGGAATCTGGGTACCCATTTTGTGTGATCCTGTAGCCATTAAGGTTTGGCATCACTTTTATAAATGAACACATCACATTGGCTTAACTTTTTTTTTTTTAACATTTTCCCCCCAATTTTTAGATGGAAAGATTTTTTTTTGCCAGTCCTTGGGCTTGAACTCAGGGCCTAGACACTGTCTCTGAGCTTCTTCTGTGCAAGGCTAGCACTCTACTACTTGAGCCAGAGCTCCACTTTTGGCCTTTTGTTTATATGGTATTAAGGAATCAAACCTAGGGCTTCATGCTTGTTAGGCAAGCACTCTACCACTAAGCCACATTCCCAGCCCCTAAACAGAAAGTTTACCTTCATTTTGAAGCATGATGAATTAGGGAAAATGAACCTGGTAAAAGCAACTCAAAGAAAGTAGTCAGATAAGTTGATGTTAGGTGAAATGAACCCCAAGATAAGGACTCAAATGGGTTTTCTTTCTTGCTATTGTTTCTAACATATTTATAAGACGATTTCTTTGTTGCTTTGTATGTCCTTCCCCCACGGTATAACCCCTGTTTTCACTGTATTTGATGTTGGTATAATTTGTGGAAGGGAAGGGAAAAAACAAATCATTGAAATAGGAATGCAGGTGGACCCATTGCAACAATGAGATGTACAAGATGTTATGTCGAAAAATGAACTTTACAACTTTGGCGCGGGGTGGCGGTTGGGGGGCGATGGGAATGCATGGGAAGGGGCAACAAAGGAGGAGGCAACAATGCTTGATAAGAAATGTACTCATTATCTTGTCCATGTAACTGTAACCTCTCTGTATGGTATTTTCACAATAAACAACAACAACAACAAAAAACATAGAAGCACCATCTTTGCTTCAAAGAGAGATAACAGGATGCATTCCTTCCTGAGAGATTTCTTTCTCACACCCCCCCCCCATTAATATTTGCTTGGCAGGATGTATCCCTTCTTGTGAGAAATGCTCCCCTCAAACGAGAGGAAGAAACTTAGATGATAAACTCCCATCTTTTCCTATCTTGAATTCTCACTCCCTACCTTTACCATATAAGTACCTCTGATGCTAAAGAGCTGTGTGTCTCCTCTGTTCTGCTTGTTTGTCTACTTGCCTGCTTGTTTACTTACTCAATAAAGCTCTGCCAAATTTTCTTACCATTGTGACTTGTCCAGAAGTTCTTTTTCTGCCATCAAAGACAAGGACCCTAAGTGAAGAGTCCCTACTTATAGAGGAAAACGTCATAAGCTCTTGCCTGCATCCAGTGACAATTTCAGATGGACTACAGAAACCAACTGAGGCCAGAATATTTTTAAAAAGTGGGTGATGATCCACCCTCTAGGTCATGAGGTAACCAAAAAACTTAAACAAAAATGCTTCTTGAAGAAGACAGTCTTCCTTCAAGGTCAATTTTGAAGATTCTAAGTTTTCTATGATTAAAAAGCTTAGTAAGCCTGAGTCCAGGGGCTCTGGCTCCATATCCTTTGTTTCTTTCTATTTTTGGTTTTATCTTCAGCTTTCTGACTCCAGATCTGGTAGGTAAGTAATGAATAGCTGAGACAGATTAGAGAGACCAACCTTACCCTGGGGCAGGAATTAAGAAATGATAGAACAATGTTAAATACTGTTAAAGCACTAGTAATGTCAATGACAAGCCTTTACAGTATTGTTAGCAAACCATGTGGGGGGGAGGCGCGTGTGTGTGTGTGTGTGTGTGTGTGTGTGTGTGTGTGTGTGTGTGTGTGTGTGTGTGTGTGTGTGTGTGTGTGTGTGTGTGTGTGTGTGTGTGTGTGTGTGTGTGTGTGTGTGTGTGTGTGTGTGTATGCTGGTTCCTGAAGCTTGAATTCAGGGCCTGGGCACTGTCCCTGAGCTTTTGTGCTCAAGGTTTGTGATCTACTATTTGAGCTACAGGGCAACATCTGGCTTTTATCTGGTTAATGGGAAATAATAATTACCTACCCAGGCTGGCTTTGAACCATGATCCTCAGATTTTGCCTCCTGAGTTGCTGGGATTACAGGCATGAGCCACCAGTGGCAGGCAACATGAGATTTTTTTGCTCTCTCCTAAAGAACTCTATTTTTATGTGAATAAGATTTTTACTTTTTAGCCAGGTCCCAGTAGCTTATGCTGTTATTACAGCTACTCAGCTTCTACTGAGATCTGAGGATCATTGTCTGAAGTCAGCCCAGGCAAGAAAGTCCCTGAGACTTTTATCTCTAACTAACCACCAAAAAGCCAGAAGTGAAGCTGTGACTCAAGTAGTAGAGTGCTAGCTTTGAGTGATAAAGCTCCAAGACAGTGCCCAGGCCTTGAGAACAAGTCCCAGGACTGGCGTACTCCCCCCCCCCCAATCTTTTTTTTTTTTTTTTTTGAGGGCAAGTTCAATCTTCAAGCATTTGTTTTATCATACATCCCAATAGCCATTGGGAATATTTATCACAAGGGAGGAGCAAGTCCAGAAAAGGCTCAAGGGAGCTTAAAGGACCAGTCAGAGATTCTAGGAAACAAATGAGGGAAATCTGGAGCTACAGTGCAAAGGTCAGTAGCTGTAGAAGCCACAGGAATATTGACCACACCTCTTGGTTTCCTTGGGAGAATCTGTCTCTATGTCTGTGGTCCCTAGACAAGTAATAATGCTCTCCCATTGTTAAAAGTGTCTTGGTCATACAACAAATGGTACAGCTATCCTAATGACATTTCTCCATGGTTTTCACCTGGGACACTGCATTGAAAAAGAAACAAATCTCAAACAGCAGATCAGTTAAGCTGTCATGTGATGGATTTTGTTTTGTTTTGCTTTTTGTTTTCTGAGACAGGGTCTCACTATGTAGCCCAGGCTGAGCTCCCTTTGTAGCCTTAAACTTGTGATCCTCTTGCCCCAGTTCTCCAACTACCTTCACGACTGACTTTAAACTCTTAATAGCGAGAGAAGAGGCGATATTGCCCGAAAATAAATGTACTGTTTATCTGACTTATGTGACTATAACCCCTGATACATCATCTTTATAATGACAATACATTTTTTTTAAAAAGTATTTTTAACCCAGATGCTGGTTTCTCATGTCTGTAATCCTACCTACTCAGGAGGCTGAGATCTGAGGATCATGGTTTGAAATCAGCCCAGGCAGAAAAGTCTCCATGAGACTCTAATCTCCAATTACCACTGAAAAACTAGAAATGGTGCTGTGGCTCAAGTGGTAGAGCACTAGCCTTGAGGCTCAGGGACAGCGCCCAGGCCCTGAGTTCAAGTCTCACAATTGAAACAAAGAAATTATTTTTAATAATAAGCATACAGTATGCCAGGAGCCTGTGGCTCATGCCACAGTGTTCTAATTACTCAAGAGGCTGGGATTTGAGGATTGCAATTAGAAGCCAGCCTAAGGAGAAAAGTTTGGGAGACTCTTATCTCCAACTAGCCAGCAAAAAGCTAAGAGTAGAGCTGTGGTCCAAGTGGTGGAACACCAGCCTTGAATGAATCAAAGCACCCTGGCCCTGAGTTTAAGTCCCAATACCAGCACCAAAAATAAATAAATAAATAAGCATACATTTTATTATATACATTAAAAGAGAATGTCTAAGATCTACCATGTGATAGAATTTTGAATTCATACCTACTTACCTCTCAGATATAGCTTCCTTCTGTCCAAAATTTAGCTTAACCAGTACTTTAATGACTGCACTGACATCTGGTGGTCATTTCCAGGCTTTTCTCTGGGAACTCCTGTACCAGATGATGGATCAGGTTGTACCTCAGACTCCATCCAAACAACTTTGATCTCAGCCCTACAGCAACTAGATTCAGTCATAACAAGCTGTTGACAGCTGAAAACAGATGCATTGTTTTATCAACAAGTATTTAGATTAGAGGAGGGTATGGTGACAGTATGAAAAGGACGACAGTAAACTGATAAATAACAAAAAGAACTGAGATTTTTACATTAGGACTTCAGGCTTATGAGGCAGTTACTTTTTGTCAGTCATAGGGCTTGAATTCAGGGCCTGAGCACTGATCTTGAGCTTTGGTGCTCAAGGATAGCGCTCTATTACTTTGAGCCACAGTGCCACTTCCCAGTTTTCTGTTGGTTAACTAAATATAAGAGTCTTGCTGGGTGCCAGTGGCTCATGTGTGTAATCCTAGCTACTCAGGAGGCTGAGATCTGAGGATCACGGTTCGAAGCCAGCCCAGGCAAGAAAGTCTGTGAGACTCTTATCTCCAATTAACCACCAGAAAACTGGAAGTGGCACTGTGGCTCAAGTGGTAGAGTGCTACAGCACCCAGGCCCAAATTTCAAGCCCCACAACCAACAAAAAAAAAGTCTCATAGACTTTCCTGCCTGGCTTCGAATTGTGATCCTCAGATCTCATCCTCCTAAGTAGCTATGATTATGATTATAGGCATGAGCCACCTGTACCCCACTGAGGCAGTTATCTTCACACAGACATGTCTTTCTGGAAGTGATACCAAGTAGGCCACAAGCATTGAAGTGCTTGTTAGCAGCAAAATACCAAATCAACACCAGTGCAGATTGTGATCAAATGTCAACTAGAAAAACTCTTAAAACTGAAACTTTGGATGAGCTCCAGTATCTCATGCCTATAATTCTAGCTACTCAGAAGACTGAAATCTGTAGATTGTAGTTTAAAGCCAGCCTGGGTTTTCTAGGTTCCAGAAAGGTATGTAAAGGAGCTTTTAGATATTTAACCACTTATCCAAGCTTCACCTCTATTTCATTTGTGTGGTCACTTAACAGAGTTTCCCACATAAGACCTTTTGAATTCTCAACACACCATAAAGAGGATACTAAGACGTCTGTTATTAATGGAGGAAAATTTTAATCATCCATCCTACCCTTCATCAGAAGGAACTGTAAGAAGCCTGTCATAGCCCATTATTGGTGACACTGATAAAGATGCATTGTATTCATAAGTTGACATGTTGATTTGAAACTCCTTTGTACAACTATGTAACAATTTTTTTAAAAAGCTCATTATCTAACACCATTTAAAGCTCAAAAATAGAAAAAATGCAGTTCCCAGCTAGTGTTCAGGCCATCAGGATCACCAATGCATGAGTCAGGACCATGTAATAGCCATAATGGATGAGGTAGCCAGGGATTTGGAATGTTTCAGAAAACACAAGCTGTGGACAGGGTGCTGATAGCTCATGTCTGCAATCCTAGCAACTCAGGAGGCTAAGATATGAAGATCCAAGTTCAAAACCAGTCCAGGAAGACACACTAGAGAAGCTCTAATCTCCAATTAACCAGCAAAAAGCAGGAAGTAGAAGCCTTGAACAAAAAAGCCAAGCAAAAGCACAATGCAGGGCTGGGAATGTGGCTTACTAGTAGAGTGCTTGCCTTGCATACATGAAGCTCTGGGTTTAATTCCTCAGAACCACATACACAGAAAAAGCCAGAAGTGGTGCTATGGCTCAAGTGATAGAGTGCTAGCCTTAAGCAAAAGAAGCTCAGGGACAGTGCCCAGGCTCTGAGTTCAAGCCCAAGGACTAGCAAAAAAAAAAAAAAAAGCTCAATGCTCTGAGTTCAAGCCCCAGTATTGGCACAAAAGAAAAATATATAAAAACACAAGCTACCCCTCACTAACCTTATAATGAAATGCACTACTGAAGCTGGAAGTGTGACTTGGTGGGAAAGGCATTTACCTACTATGTTGCAAGGCCCTGAATTCCATCCCCTACATCTTAAAAAAAAAAAAAAAAAAACCCATTGGGTGCTGGTGGCTTATGCATGTAATCCTAGCTACTTAAGAGGCTGAGATCTGAGGATCACAGTTCCAAGCCATTCTGGGCAGAAGAGTCTGTGGACTCCTATCTCCAATAAATTACCAAAAAAGGTGCAAGTAGAGCTGTGGCCCAAGTGGTAGAGCACGCACTATCCTTGAGCAAAAAAGCTCAGGTACAGTGTCAAGGCCCTGAGTACAATCCCCAGAACTGGCACCAGAAAAAGAAAAGAGAGAGGGAAGGAAGAAGAAAATCTGCTGGACATCTAAGTGCGAAACCACTTAGTACTTAGGTACTTTTCTTGTTAAGAAGCAAGCTACCAATAGGAGTTTTTACACTACTGTCCTCTAAGCCCTCCCTCTGCCCTCATGTTTTGTTTCATGATCACAAATCAGCAACCATTAAGTTTAAGTTCTTCAAACAGACACTAGACACCAGGTTGGATAAGGCTGTGCTTTATTACATGCATAATTACAAATCTGTGCTAAGTGAAAATGTATAAAGCAATGGCGACCTGGGTTTAAGCCACACAAAGAAAGGGCTGGACAATCCCATTAACCCTTCTGCCAATGTCCATTCCATTGCCTTTAACGTGATTGTTTCCATTTCTTACAATTTGCATAGCACTTACTTGGCAAAGTACTTTTCCATTCATTGTCTCAGTTTATCCTCACAACAACCCTGTGAGGTAGGTAGGGCAATTAACACTATCCCCATTTTGCAGATGGGAACACTGAGGCACAGAGCGGTTAAGATCTTGAGGCTAGTTAGTACAAGCATAGGGAATAGAAACCAGGTCTCCTAGCTCCCCAGTCCATGTCTTTGTTTTTGCACTATGTTACTATGCATGACCAGGGAGCAAAAACAATGTGAGCAGTAAGCCACAGCTTTGATTCAAGCTGTGTCTACGAACAGGTGAGGATAAAGCTACGAAAGCATGGCTGAAGGGTTGGCAACACTCAGATAATAACTGCTCTAAACAGCTCAGCACCAAGTTTCCTGTGGAAACTCAGGCTCTGTTAGCTTTGGTTGAAGCTAGTTTCTAGATGCCTCACTACTGCTGATGTGTATATATTAGCTTCCGCTGAACTCGGACCAACTCTTGGGAATTAAAATGTCCAGTCAGACAGGTTTTCTTTGGCTACTTCCATTGGAGCCAGCCCGATAAATGAGCTTACTATGGAGAAATTCTCATAGTGCCCATAGGATGAAACCTGGCTCCTCTGATCCTCCCGTTTTCAATGGCTCACCTAACAGCTGGTATATTTCCCATAGCCAGAAATGAAGGGGCAGAGGTAAGAGCAGGAGGTTGGCCTTGGTCAAATGAAGAAGAGTCACCATCATGACATCACTGTCACTCTTAGATGACATGATCCAGATGCTGTCAGGCCCAACTCCTTTCTGGCCTGTACCTGGTTAGCAGCATAGCGTCAAAAGACAGTTTAAGAGAATGAAAAAATATGTCATTACACAAATCATTGTTATCTTGAATGGAATAAAATTTTAATCATTACACAGTCCCAAAGGACCAAATATATAATAAAAAAGTAAATACTTGTGTGTGTGTGTATATATATATACATATATATGTATATATATAAAGCTGAGTACTAAAAAGGCAGGATAATGGGGAAGGAGGATGAAGAACAAGGTGAAATGACAGAAGGGAGGTGCACTCTTAAATGATTGTATACTCTGAGGTACCCTTGATATGATAGTGAGGCTGAGCATCCCCCTCCACCTCCAAAAATCACTGCAGGCAACATCTTCATTCCCATTCTGCCAGATGGGCATTTCCCTAATTAAATCCTAGACTGCCTCTGAATCCCAACACATTTGGACTAGTAGCTCATAACAAGCTTTATCAACAAACACTTTATAGATTTGTCTTATGCTAAACCCCTTAACACTCCCAACAAGTAAGGTAGCAGCCTTTGGCATCTACAGCAGAACTAGCAAATCACTGGTGCTCCCACAACGTTGAGAGGTTTCTGTTCCTTGTTGTTAGACTCATCCTCTCCCTCCCCATCAAGGCCCACATTCAAACAAAAACGAAGAGATACTGGAATCTGGGACATGGTTTGTGGGGGTAGGGGCAGGGGGTGAGACAGTTTGAGAGGGGATAAGAGGAGAGGCAGAAACTGTTATTTTATTTTTACCTCATTTTAAAAATCACCAAATGCTGTTTCTTCCCAATGGACTAAACTTTAGGCAAGGCATTCATTTGATGAGTGTGCACATAGAGGCTGAAGACCCTTTGGTAGGAACTTAAGAGGTAGAAATTTATGACTGCAAAGATGGGCTGGGTTGATGATTTGATAGGCCACATCCAAGAAATCAAGCTGTACACATTACATTTTCTTTCTTTGGGGATTTTGGTAAAATCAGACTATCATCATGGGGGAAGAAAAACAAAACAAAACACCATTTTTGTGTCTGGTATCTCTTCAAAACTTTATCCATATCCAGATATTTAGAAATGAGAATGTGGCCAGCAAATGTAGAGGGAGTAAATTAATAGTTGCTAATACACACTTTTCCCACTTCTCACCTTGGAGCAAAAGACTACAATCAAAGAAAAGCCCAGCAAGCACCCTGTCCTCTGAACCTAAGCTTCAAATTTACATGGCTCCTGAATGCTCCTTGAGGAGCTCTCACCTTTCTCTTTTCAACATATAATGGACATACTAGGAAGGCTGACAGAGATCCATTTAGTTGGTATATTCCTTCATAAGCTAATGTCTTAAATCCGCTCACTCCATAAAACTAAACTACCCTTGAGCCAAACATCACTTTGAGCCTCTAGTTTGTTTGGCAATCCTGGCCTTGGCAGATTACTTCACCTATTTCTTCCTTCAAGTCCCAGAATCAAGCAATTTCTATACATCCCAATGTGAGGATGCATGGTATGGAGCACAGGATGGCTTTCCTCATACCATACCACCTGACACCATTCGTATATTTTCTTACCAGGGCCCTTCTCAACAGTTTTGATTTCCTCCCCAAAGAGAATCCAAAAGAAGTTCCAAGAAAAGAAGGTTTTAGGACATTTAAGTTCACTTCACTTATTTAGAGATATTTTACAAGGATGCTGCTCTTCCTTTAAATGGTTTAGATTCCAAATTCAGTGCCAACACAATCGAACTCTTTTGCAGTTTAATTAGCTCTTCCAGCTGTCCAATTTCAAGAATCTCAAATGTCAGATAATCTACCAGAGTATGTTTTAGGGATTAACTCTACAGTGGGACTGAGCCAGGACACTGGGGCCAGAGAAAGAGTGTGTTGCAACTCACTCCTAACCAAACATCAAAATAGAAATTATCTTTCACATAGATATTATTTTGTACATCAGTCCTCTGCTTCTTCCCTCCAATTTAAGTCACATTAACTGTTTCAGCTTCCTTAGATTCCTTCAATTGAGGAGCTGAAGACACAAAGTGCAGCAGTTAGACTTAAAAAATAAATTCTAAGGGCTGCCCCTCCCTCCCTTCATAGGTAGCTGGATGCCCACTGGATATTTTTCCTTAGAAAATCCAAACTCTGTTAAAGTACTTATTGGCATTGTTTCCTAAACCCTTCCTTGTATCAGGCAATTGTCTTTTGTGACATCAAAATACACTATCTTGCTTTGGCCACTGCGGTATGTAGTCTTTGAGGCTATTGTCACCCTCTCCCTATATTGGCTTGGTTTGGAGCTTACGAATGTCTCTTCAGGGTGTCAGTAGTTCATACTATAATCCTAGCTACTTAGGAGGTTGAGATCTGAGGATCACAGTTCAAAGCCAGGCCAGGCATGAAATTCCATGAGACTCTTATCTCCAATAAATGACCTCAAAAGCACGAAGTGGAGCTGTACTTCATGAATGAAAAAGCTCAGGGACAGTGCCTAGGACCTGAGTTCAAGCCTCAGGCCCAGCACAAAAAAAGAAGAATAAAAGGATGTCTCATTGCTAGAATTGTAATGGCAGGAAGAATACTTTCCTTAACCTCAAGACGGAAACCACTGAGTATCAGAGTGCTGAGCTAGCAGTCTTATAGAGTACTCTAGCCACAATTAGCCAACCTTTGAGCCAAATCATAGGATTGGACATAGAGTAGACACTATATCTAGCATACAAGCTACAAAGGATTCCTGAGCAGCTGAGGTTAATGAATGTGATCTATCAGGAATGAGGTATCAAAGGAATATTGTCATTCTCTTGAGGGCCAATTGGTGCTTAACATCTAGAAAGTATACCTTGGCACAGTGTTGTCTGATTTCTTGAATGTATTCTCTGAAGTAGCACCTTAACACTGGCTCATCTGTCGAAAATCAAGAACAAAGCCGAGAAGAAACAAAGGCAAATGGGACTCCCTCTGTGTTGCTGCTGTACTATGAAATAAGAGCAAACCTCTCCTCTGCCATCAGATACCAGGCATGTAACGTTTCCAGTTTTGCAAACTTGCATGGGTAAGGACAGCTAATGAGGATAGGTATTGAACCAAAACTATACAGATAAGAACTTTGATGTATACATAATATATAGAGTGGTCAAACAGAGTCTTATCTCATATCTCAGCGATATATATGGAAGGGACAAAGGATATAAAATTACTAAACCACAACTACAATACTATATACCCTGAAACATTTTTTCTCATTAAAAATGCTAGACTGATAATACTTCAAAGGAAAAAGTAGAGAGGGGAGTTGCCTTAATATTTTAAAGATTAAAAATAAAAGAATAAGCCTTGGCTACTCAGCTCTGAGCAATAAAAGATTTTCAGGTTTTAGAAAAAACCTAGCACTAAGAAGTCCTCGACTAGGGGAATAAATAACTTTTAAAATGAGGTACAATGGAGTGTTTGAAGGTGGAGTGGGTCCAGGGGAATGGGCCAAGTGATTGCTGTTTCTGGCCTGGAAAGATGACCGGAAGTCTTGGGAACAGACTTGTAAAATGGACAAGGCTGAACACTCACCCCTGATAACATAGCCTCACTGCCCTGGGCATCTGGGAGCAGAAATGGGAGCATGGCAGCAGCAACTTGGCCACAAGGCAAAGAAAAGTGCTGTATGTCCTCTAGTCCATGTGTTTAAGACTTCTGAGCCTTGACTTGCCAGTTAGCCCTAGTAGCTCCTTTTTGTTATTAGGAATGATTAACCAGGCATAGTATTCAACCGTAGAAGAGAAGACTCAGTGCTGAGGAGAAAGAAGGGGAATCAAATGGAAGGGGAGTAATTGCACACAGATAAAAACTATAGAAAAATGAAATAGTGGTTGGAATGATGGTGGTGGTTCTTTAATTCTACTTGGTGTCCCTATAGTGTGATTTTTTAAAATTGCAATAAATGTGGTATGAAATTGAGACAGGCACCTTTTCAATTGGATACAAGCACCTTTGGTGACACCAGGCCTTGTCCATATACCCCTGGGGTCTTAGGATGGCTCTGCATTTTATTTAGAATTCTAAGGACCATCAAGGGAGTCACAGAGGCCTATCCCCTTCCAATACCTTCAATATAATTCCAAAGTATCCCAAGCTTAATTCATGTTCCTGGGGACAACACTGGCCTGTTATACATATTTATCACTGGGAGGAGCATGAATGCCCAGTTATTTAATTCTGGCGGTCTTTATAAAGGAATGCATGAGGATGCCGATGCAACTCTGAATCTTCCCTGGTTTACCAGTGTGCAGTCTAGACTTGATTCCCTTTACTGTTCTTACATATTCCAGAAGCCTAAAGCACCATCACTCATGGAGGCGGCGTCTGGGTAAGAGAAAGTTAGGACCTCACAAAAATGTGAAATTCCTAGTCATTGACTTTGCTTAAAACTTTACTAATTGTTTCAAGGAAGCTGGGGAAAAAATTATTACTTGTGATTAACAAATGCATGGCAAAGTCCTTGTCTACTAGCTAACAAATACCATCTGGAAATTTACCCTTTTTTGCAGACAAGGAGAAAGCTCTATAACTTATCTTTGTGCACTTCAAAAGAGTACCAGGAACAAGCAAGCTATAAAAGTCAACCTCTCTAAATTCATTTAGAGGAGATTAACCAAAGCAGCATTCTCTTATAATCAGAAATTAAAATGAACATACACATACACACATAACAAACTAATAATGCTAAATGTTGTAACAGAAACAAGGATAACATTGGAATTGAATCTTCACAGTCTAGAAAATACCATGACTATTTTTTTTTTCCTTCTGGCTTTCTTTTCTGTAGTTTGAAAAAGCAAAGCCCCTTAAGTTTACACTTCATCTTCCACCAATAACAGGTTTCCTCTCACCCCCAAAAGTGACTTTCTTATGAATTTCCTGCAGGCTATATGTCAGGACGGCTGGAATTTTTCTTGCATAGTTTTCAGGGATTTCATATTGGCTAACAGTTCTTTTTAAAAGTAAAAAAAATACTTAACACAAATATGATTAAACCATAGCAATCTTGTATACTCTTTCACAAAATCTTCCTAATGCAAAGATCACAGAAGCCTAATTGTATTTTCTCCTAAAGAGAAGATTAATTTCCAGAGATTATGTAGTGCAACTGGTTAACTTTTAGGAAAGAGACAACACACTAATTAGGACTTCACCATCCAAATATGGGAAATGTGTTTTTGGGTACCCAGTTAATAAAATATATCCATGGTGCAATGTCCTTCCTGTCTTATATCCAGAACAACCCATGATTCTAGTTGAAGAGAATGGAATCAGGATCTTGGTTTGCCATCTGTGCTATATGCTTTAGCACATCCTTTTTGGTAATGATTCCCAGCAATCGCCTGAAAGACAAAACACAATACAACCAAAGTAAAATAAGTGTGCAGTTAAAATAGCATTGCCCTGGCATGGGAAGGTGGCTCAGTGGTAGAATGCTTGCCTTGAATGGATGAGGCCCTGGGTTCAACTTCTCAGCACCACATAAGCAGAAAAAGCAGGAAGTGGCACTGTGGCTCAAGTGGTAGAGCACTAGCCTTGAGCTGAAGTGCTGAGGGACAGTGCCCAGGCCCAGAATTCAGGCCCCACAACAACAACAAAAATAGCAGTGCCCAAGACAATTGCCCTCCTTAACCCTTCTCAGCTTTGTCTTTAAACACTTCCAGAATGATGAGATAAAGAGATGTACACAGGTCCCTAAAGGATGCAAGCATTTCTATCTCTAGGTCTCAGGTCTTGCAGTTTCCTCTGGTTTAAATATTCTTCTTTATACATATGACTCTTACCTCCCCACAGCCAGGTTAAATTTTCCCACTTCTAGAACCTTCCCTGGTCCTACAAGCCAGCAGTAACTCTTTCCTGTCCCCAGAAACCTTGTATTATCTGCACACATCTTTCATAGCACTCATCAGCTTTGCTATTGTTCTATAACCACTTTTGTGTGTGCCTTCCTTATTACACTGAACACTCCTTGAGTGCAGAAAATGCTCTTTATTTTCATTTTCACTCATTCTCCCCAGAATCCAGTGGAATTCTTTCTTCCACAAAGCAGGAATCCAATCAATGTTGAACAAATCAATTAGTAAATGCCCCTTTACTGATTTAATTCTCATAAAATAGTGTAGTTGCTGATAGCATGTTCAGAAAAAAACGCCATCCCTCTCATCAACCTCTGCTCTTTTCTAATTTAAAAAACAGCAGCACTTTCTTACTGGACAAGAAAATATCTCAGGATATTTTCAAACATATATCTACAATTTATTAACTGGAGACTCCTGTGTAAATCATCAGACTTCACTGAAATTTGGTTTTCTTATGCTCAAATAATACCAACAAAGGGATTAGAAGGGCCAAATACAATAGTCTTCTCCTTGTCTGTGGTTTTGGTTTCAGTTACCTGTGACAGATCACTGTTCAGAAACACAATACCAGAAAGTAAGATATTTGTAGAGGGCTGGGAAGGTGGCTCAGTGGTAGAGCGCATTCCTTGCATGCCAGAGGCCCTGGGTTCGATTCCTCAGCACCACATAAGCAAAAAGAAAAAAGCCGGATGTGGCGCTGTGGCTCAAGTGGTAGAGCACTAGCCTTGAGCTGAAGAGCTGAGGGACAGTGCCCAGGCCCAGAGTTCAGGCCCCATGACTGGACCCCAAAAAAAACCAAACAAACAAACAAAAAGATATTTGTAGAGAGATTATATTCATATAATGTATTATAATATACTGTTATAATTATTCTATTTTATATTTGTTGTTCTTAATCTCTTACTGTGCCACTAACTTCATTATAGGGATGTAGGTATAACAAAAATATAGTTTGTACATATGGTTCAATACCATAATGCAGTTTCAGGCATCCATTGTTGGTCTTGGAAAGAATGCCCCCAGGATCACGGGACTACTGTCCTATACTAACCCACCTGATACCATGACAGTTTCAGTACTGTCTATGCACAAGAACATGGCTGTATCTTTTGCTGAGGAACACCTGAGTTACTACTGCACAGTTCATGTTTCTCAAACACTTTCTTCTACAAATTCCTCTTCTATTAATTATGATGATAAAAGAAATATAGCCAGCTAGGTACTGGTGGCTCATGCCTGTAATCGTAGCTACTCAAGAGGCTGAGATCTGAGGATCACTGTTCAAAGCCAGCCCAGGCAAGAAAGTCTATGAGCCTCTTATCTCCAATAAACCTCAAAAAAAAAAGCTGGGAAGTGAGGCTATGGCTTAAGTGGCACAACACTACTAGCCTTGAGCATAAAAGTACAGCAGCAGTGCCCAGGCCCTGAGTTCTAGCCCTAAGAGCAGCACGCACGCGTGTGTGCATGTGTGCGCGCGCGCACACACACACACACACACACACACACACACACACACACCACATTTGTCTTACCCAAAGAGCTTCACAAAGGCCTAAAAGTGCTGCTAATGTTCATTGAAATCAGGTACTCCTTTCTGTCACCACATTTGCTTTTCTCCCAGAATGCAATCTGCCTTCACCCCAGAGTTCTTACCCATTGTGGGTAACCAGGCACTGCCGCAGTCCCAGCTTGCGGAAGATATCCACTACGATCTCCATGGGTGTAAGGTCAGTCACAGTGAAGGGGCTGAGATCCAGGATGTTCCGAAGCTTCAGGGTGGGTGGAGTGTAAGGTGGCATTGGAGGAGAATGCTCAGTGAAATAAATGATAGAGGTGCTCACAACCCCATCCTGTTTCTTTCGAGCATTTTCTATTTGAAAAGAAAAAAAGATTGAAAATGAAAGTTCTAGCTCTAATTAGTTTCCTATTCTCCCTGGACTCCCTTTATATCTCGTGTGTGTGTGTGTGTGTGTGTGTGTGTGTGTGTGTGTGTGTGTGTGTGTGTGTGTGTGTGTGTGTGTGTGTGTGTGTGTGTGTGTGTGTGTGTGTGTGTGTGTGTGTGTGTGTGTATTTGCTAATCTTGAGACTCTCAAGCTCAGGGCCTGGGTACTGTTGCTGAGCTCCTTTTTTTGTTTTTTTTTTTTTTGGGTCCGGTCGTGGGGCCTGAACTCTGGGTCTGGGTGCTGTCCCTCAGCTCTTCAGCTCAAGGCTAGCGCTGTACCACTTGAGCCACGGCGCCACTTCCGGCTTTTTTCTTTTTGCTTCTGTGGTGCTGAGGAATCGAACCCAGGGCCTCATGCATGCAAGGCAAGTGCTCTACCACTGAGCCACCTTCCCAGCCCCGCTGAACTCCTTTTTGCTCAAGGCTAGTGCTCTACCACTTGAGCCACTGAACACTTCCAGCTTTTTCTATGATTAATTAGAGATAGGAGTCTCATGGGCTTTCCTGCCCGGGCTGGCTTCAAACTGCGATCCTCAGATCTCAGCTTCCAGAGTATCTAGGATTATAGGCATGGACCACCAGCACCAGGAAACTACATGAATATTTATCGAATTCCAGAGGGGATACCCTTATCCCCTTTCTGAAATCCTTACCAATTGAAATAATGAGATCTCTTCGAAGGACAAAGCCTACAAGTCTTTGAGACTCCCGGGACACTACTACTGGGAAGCCACTGTAAGTAGTTTCACTGATTATCGTTTCCACATCCTCCACGGTCATACTGTCCTGAGTAAGGACAGTCAATAAAGGATCATTCCTCCGGGGTTTCATCACATCCATTGCAAGGGTCTTATGAGCAAACTCTTCCTTGGCTTCAAGGAAGGGGTATCCATTGAGACGGATGTGGGCATCATAGATGCCCTCACGCCCAAGAGCATCTGCTACCCATTTGCTTGTCATGGCTGCAGCCATCAGAGGCACGATATATTCCAAGCCACCAGTTAGTTCAAACATTATGACAACAAGAGAAACAGTCATCCGAGTCACCCCACCTGCAAAGAAATAGACACAAGCCATTGAAGAAGACAAAGCATAGGATTCATTACAATTGTGGGCCTATCACAGGCCCCATCTAGGAAAAACGTACTTACCAGAAATAATGCTAGAATAGGGTCTCACTGACAACTGTGCAGGCCCCGGAGATTGCATTAAAGTAAGGTTAAAACAGATGTGACTCAGATTTCTCAAAATAACAAAGTACAAGATGCCTTCTTGATTTTTTTCACGTTACTTCGTTTCCCTAATTATAAAAGTAACGCATGCCCATTGTAGAAAATTCAGAAAAGATGAAAGTAATTATTAATAAGCTTACTGCCTATAAGCAAACAGAGTGAAAATTCTACGCGACATTTTCAAGTACTTTCTAAGCAAACTATGTCTTCACAGAGGGAAACATATTATGTTCTCTACCCCATGCTTTCCCCCATTTTATGTTGGGAACAATTTGTACTATGAATTTAATGTTATATTTTTAAATGTTACATACATTGACATATTTAAAGGCTACATAACATGATGTCATACAGATGACCACAATTTATGTAATAATTTCCTTTTGTTTTTACTATGTAGCTCAGGCTGGCCTGGAACTTAAGATTCTCCTGCCTCAGCCTCCCAAGTACTGGGATTACAGGTGTGAGCCATGACATCTGGATCATCTTTTATTGATATCAATAATACTGACATACATTCTTTTTTTTTATTTTGTCAGTCGTGGAGCTTTAACTCTGGGCCTGGGCACTGTCTCTCAGCTCTTCAGCTCAAGGCTAGCACCCTACCACTTGAGCCATGGCACCACTTCTGGTTTTCTGAGTGGTTTATTGGAGATAAAAAGTCTCAGAGACTTTCCTGCCTGGGCTGGCTTTGAACTGTGATCCTTAGATCTCAGCCTCCTGAGTAGCTAGGATTACAGGCATGAGCCACTGGTGCCCAGCTCTGACATACATTCTTATACAGCTATCTTTGTCCAATTTCTGATTATTTCGCAGCATGGGAGTAGAATTAGCTTCCTTAAAATGCTTGAAAAATAGTGAACCCAACAGGAAATGGATTATCATTTTTTAAATATTCTGCAGTCAACCATGTTTATTATCACTCTTCTTAGTAAAGAAGTCGAAGTACTTTCATGCTTGTTTTTCCCCCCACCTGTGCTGGGATCGAACTCAAGGTCTCATGCACACTAAGCAAGCACTCTACCAATCAAGCCACATCCCCAGCAATATCACTTGTTTTCTGTAAGTTACCTGGAGAGTGACTTCTTTTAAATCAATGCAAACACTACTCACCTAAGCAGGCTGCAGCCCCAACCATGGCATAAAGGCCAGGCGTGATACAGTCCGCTCCCTGACTACACCAGCTATTGAAGATGCTCCAGTCATGGTGGTAATAAGCCAACTGCTCCATTCCTACTCCTAAAAGGCGACCTGCTATAGCGCCAACAGCCATGCTAGGAATAAAGAGGCCAGAAGGGATCTGCAAAGAGAAAGCAAGATCTAATTAGTGATAAATGATGAAGTTGCTTGGCACGTGGTAAGGGCTGGAGGACTGACCCTCTGCAAAGCAAACAGGCCAATGACAATTGAACGAGGCACTATGCTAGCAAGTGGCTTTAAGATTTGTGGAACACTACAGGCACTAGAGGTTCTCTGGGACGTGCAGGCAAGGACAACTGCAAAGCAGCTTACCCTGATTCGGGGTCCAGCAGGCAAGAGCCTAAATTCTCCAGACCAACACAGAACAGAGTCAGAAATCAGGCCTTTCCCAAAGAAAAAGGAAAATAGATGGAATTTCTTATGTATGCAGACATTTCCTCAATCTTGAATTCTTATTGATAACAATCTACTCTTCATTGACTACTATATTCTATGAAGGATGCTCTACATACAAGGTTTTATAGATACTTATAAGTAGTCATTATTATTTAAGAAGTATCATTATTATTTAACAATAATAAAGAGCCCAAAGTCCAGAAGATTAAGTCATTCACTCAAGGTCAAAATTCAGTAACAACTGGTGCTAGGATTTAAATGGAATGCCCATACTATGCTACTATTTTGAATCCATCACTCACATACAAAAAAAATGGTGCATAGGGTTTCAATCTATTTTGTAACAAAATTTATAAAGAGATTATGGCTATGGCTACATGCTTAACTAAAAAGAAAAATTCATCTATCTATATCCCTTGGCTGCTAGAATGTTCCTGTGAATTACTAATGTTCTGATTATAAGAAGAAAGGCAGTGGGTTATTCTCAACCAGTCTATGTTTGACTTTAGAATGTATTTGCAGTTGGTATTCTGCTGGTCTTTAAATAAAACTATGAAACTACAAGTCAAAGATTAACTCATGAGTCTCTGCAAAACTTTTCAGGGTCTCCATCCTGATTTGAATCTCTGTTTCACTGGAGAATAGACAGAAATGATTGGGTTGTATGGTGCTAAAGCAAGGAAACAAACAAATGAAAACCTAGGAAAAGGAAAATACCAAAGTTTCCTCCTTTTTTATTTTGTCTGAAACATGGAAGCTGTAACAGGTATTAGGACTAAAATATACTACTCTGAGGTCTGTTTTTTATTTTAATTAGCACATAATGGTTTATATTTATTGGGTATAGCATAACAGTAAAAAAAAAAAAATGTACCATTCCTGGGGTTTGAGCTCAGGGCCTGGATATTGTCTCTGATCATATCTGCTCAAGGCTAGTGCTTTCCCCACTTTGGCCACAGCTCAATTTCCAGCTTTTTGGTAGCTAATTGGAGATAAGAGTCTCACAGACCATGGCCCAACATATATTGATTTTTGGTATGAAATGTACCAGAATAAGTACCTCATCATCCTTTGGGGAAAGCAAAATATGTTTCTACAAAAAAGGAGAAAAATTGCTGGGTTCTGGTGGCTCACACCTGTAATCCTCGCTATTCAGGAGGCTGGGATCTAAGGATTATGGTTTGAAGCCAGTCTGGGCATTAAAGTCTATAAGACTTATTTCCAATTAACCAGTAAAAATCTGGAAGTAGGGCTATGGCTCAAGTGGTAGAGTTTCAACCTTCGGTGAAAAAGCTTAGGGACTGCTCCCAAGTCCTGAGTTCAAGCCCCAGGACCAGCACAAAAAAAAAAAAAAAAAACAAAGAAGAAAAGAAAAACAAAGAAAATTTATCTTCCTAAAATCTTATCACTGAGATTTGCATATGGCACAAAAGTAGGCTTAAATAATATGAGATAGAGATACAATTGTTAAGCAAGTTATGAGAATAAGTAGGAAACAAAGGAGGGGGCGGGTCTAGAGGTAGGTAATCATGTTAGAGGAATTTGGCACCACAGCCAAAACCCACAGCCACACATACAGACACTGAGCACCACAAGATGTCCTCACCTTCATACCAAAGGTGAATATAGTAATGACAATTTTCAGTATGAGTGTCAAAGCCAGCTGCCACATGGCACTGTAGACTCCCACGCCAGCAGGTCTGTCAGGCAGCTCACCGCCCTTGCTTGTGTTGAAGTGATTCTCATAATCACACAGCTTGGAGGAGTCCAGAAGGCCACAGTCATTGAACAGCTCCGAAATGAGCTCACTTGTGCTCATTCGGGTGTATTCATTAGGGAAGGCCAGAATGGCAGTGATGGCTGTCACAATGAGTACTTCTATAACAGGATATTTGCCCAACTGTGTGGTCTTACGTTTCCGACACCAGGCAATGTTTGTGCGGATAAACAGAGCTCCCCACAGGCCACCAAATATGCCTAATAGAATGAATGGCACAAGCTCAAAGAGATGCCATGGAGTGTGAAACTCCACATAAAATAAAACTAAGCGGCTGTTCCCAAATGGATTGATGGAGCGTAGAGTAAATGCTGCTACTAGGGCAGCAAAGAAGGAACGCCATAAGGTTTTCAGTGGAAAATAGTAGCTGACCTGTAAGACAAAAGTGAGAAAACAAACTCAGTTAATAAGCAGAAATGTTTCAGGCGAAATATTGGTGCTGTTGGCATTAGAAGCAAGAACAAAAAGTACCCTGAGATTTCTAGTCACATGGTAAAGTACATTGAGTTGTATAGAGCACATACATTAATACTGGCCAAAATTTTTGACACAAAAACACACAGATTTATGTTGAAAATGAACTATACAACTTGTGGGTGGAAAGAGGAGGGAAAAACTGGAAGAGTGAGGGAAAAGGTGATAATGTCCAAAAAGATATGTACTCTTTATCTGACTTACGTAACTGGAACCTCTCTGTACATCACTTTTGTAATAACGATAAAAATTAAAAATTATAAAAGCACACATATACTTTACAGACTGTCAGAATCCATTACCTCTTCAAGGCTGAATAACACTCCACCAATAGGTGCCCCAAAGGCTACAGATACACCAGCAGCTGCTGCAGCTGATAAAACCTACAATCAAAAACTCAAAATTAGTGAGAGAAAAACATGGTATTTACCTCTTTTTTTTTTTTTTTTTCCGGTCTTGGGCCTGAACTCTGGGCCTGGGCGCTGTCCCTCAGCTTTTCAGGTCAAGGCTAGCGCTCTACCACTTGAGCCACAGCGCCACTTCCGACTTTTTTTTTCTGCTTATGTGGTGTTGAGGAATCGAACCCAGGGCCTCAGGCATGCAAGGCAAGCGCTCTACTGCTGAGCCACCTTCCCAGCCCCAAAACATGGTATTTAAATCTAATGTTTTAATTTTATTTTTCTTGCCAATTCTGGGGCTTCACTCAGGGCCTTGACACTGTCCCTAAGCTTTTTCACTCAAGGCTGGAACTCTACCACTTAAGACATAGCTCCACTTCCAGCACTTTGCTAATTAGTTGGAAATAAAGAGTTTCATGGACTTTCCTGCCTGGGCTAGCTTCAAACTGTGATCCTCAGATCTCAGGCTCCTGAGAAGCTAGGATTATAGGCGTGAGCCACTTGCGCCAGTTTTGTTTTGTTTTATTTATTTTTATTTATTTATTTATTTTTTGGTACTGGGGATCGAACCTAGGACATTGCACTTGCTAGGCAAGTGCTTTGTCACTGAGCTACATCCCAGACCTTTTGTTTTGTTTTTAAAGGAGTGATAGCAATTACTAAAATTTTTGTTTAAAACCTTTACACACTCCAGGGCTGGGAAGGTGGCTCAGTGGTAGAGCGCTTGCCTTACATGCATGAGGCCCTGGGTTCGATTCCTCAGCACCACATAAGCAAAAAGAAAAAAGCCAGAAGTGGTGCTGTAGCTCAAGTGGTAGAGCGCTAGCCTTGAGCTGAAGAGCTGAGGGACAGCGCCCAGGCCCAGAGTTCAGGCCCCACGACCGGACCCAAAAAAAAAAACAAAAAACAAAAAAAAACCTTTACACACTCCATGCTGGACAACACAGTTCAATTTCAATTTACTGTCTCCTACAGGTTGAACACCTATGATGTTCATGTGCTTAAGTAGCAAAAAGGACCTTTCCTGGGATTACGGCTCATGTTTTACCCCAAATTAAACACTGATCTGCAGTACTTGCAATGTGAGTTTGGAGACCTACATCCCTCCATATAATGCAGTATTTACAGTGATATATTTAATTAGTTCCTTTCATAAAGGAATGTTTTTATATATTCTGTTCATTTTAAAATTCTGTTCAACAATGGAATTCTATGCCTCCATCAGAAAGAATGACATTGGCCCATTTGTTAGGAAATGGAAAGACTAGGAAAAAATTATATTAAGTGAAAAAAGCCAGGCCCAAAGAAACATAGGTCCCATAGTTTCCCTTATTTGCAATAACTAGTATATGTCTGAGTCAAGCAGAAAAGGTCAGCTAAGTTGATGTTAGGGAAATGAACCCTAAAATATGTATTCAAATGTTTTTTTCTTTCATGCGATTGGTTCTAACACATTTATAAGATGATTTCTTTGTTGCTTTGTATGTTCCTCCCCCACAGTATAACCCCTGCTTTCACTGTATTTGATGTTGGTATAATTTGTGGAGGGAAAGGGGAAAAAGAAATCATTTAAATAGGGATACAGGTGGACCCATTGCAACAATGAGATGTACAAGTCGTTATTTCGAAAATGAACTTTACAACTTTGGTGGGGGGAAGGAGGGAGGAGGATTGGGTGGGGGGAGGGGGAAGAGGATTGGATGGGGGGGTGAGGGGAGAATGGGAAGGAATGGGAAGGGGAAACAAAGGAGGAGACTACAATGCTTGATAAGAAATGTACTCATTATCTTGCCCATGTAATTGTAACCCCTCTGTATGGTATTTTCACAATAAAAAAATAAATTAAATAAAATTCTGTTCAGCAGTGTTAATTACATTCACATTGTTCTGCAATAGTTCTACGGAACTTCTTCATTTTGCAAAACTGCAACTCCTAAATCTCCTTATCCTCTGGCCACTGGAAAAAATCATTTGACTGGCTAGGCACTTTGGCTCATACCTGTAACCCTAGCTATTCAGAAGACAAAGATCTGAGGATCAAGTTTAAAGTCAGCCTAGGCAGAAAAGTCTGTGAGACTCTTATCTCCAATGAACCACCAAAAAGCTGGAAGTGGAGCTGTGGCACAAGTGGTAGAAGACAAGCCTGGAGGAAAACAGTTGTGTGAGAGCATGAGGCCCTGAGTTAGAAGTCCCAATCACAAAACCCAAAACAACTAAAACAAAATTTGACCTTCCACAAAGGGAATGTGTTCTTAAGAGAGAATGTTAAAGAAGGCTCTAATGATGGAGAGCTCAAACTACAATTGGCTTATAGCTCTTCAGGAGCTGCATTATTCATAAACTGTATATTTACTTTCCTGTACCATGTGCCCTACCTACTTCATGCCCAATTACCTATGGAAACAGAAATAAAGAAACTAGATTTTCAAGGAGAAACAACGAGGAGGCAACAATGCTTGATAAGAAATGTACTCGTTATCTTGCCCATGTAATTGTAACTCCTCTGTATGGTATTCTCACAATAAAAAAAAAAACTAGATTTTCAAAGGAAGAGAAGATCTAAATGTATTTAGGAGTGACAAGGAAAGGGACTAGGAGAGACCTGAAGAAGCTACTGGAGGCAAAAAGGGACAGAAATGCCAGGCACTGGTGGCTCACACCTGTAATCCTAAGTACTCAGGAGGCTAAGATCTGAGGATCAAAGTTCAAAGCCAGTCCAGTCAGGAAAGTCCATGAGACTCTTCTCTCCAATTAGCCACCAGAAAACTGGAAGTAGAGTTGTGGCTCAAAGTGGTAGAGTACTAGCCTTGAGCAAAAGAGCCCCCAAATTCAAACCCCATGACCACCACTACCACCAACAACAAAAGGACGGAGAGATAGGAAGGAGAACAAGTATTATTTGGAGAGTGTCACCTCTATGTGGGCATGTGGGACATGTAATGTGTATAGGGTTAATACTGGTGATAACAAACCAGCATCTGTGAATTTCTTCTTTGGATTCTAGTTAATGTGGAGAAATAGAAAATTTGGAGAGTCAGAAAAGTTGGAACCAAAATAAGATTTGAAGAATTGAAATGATCCTTGGAAAAATCAGCAGTGTTCAGTGTTCTCTGAGAGTATAGTAAGGTACAGGAAAATAAAGCAGGGGAAGAATAAGATTTTCACTGTTGGCCCTGTGCCCTGCAAATTTTACAGCTCAACTTTTTTCCTGGTTATTTTGGAGATGAAGCCTCTTGATCTTTTCTTTTCTTACTTCTCTTCGATACTAGGGCTTGAATTCAGAGCCTGGGTGTTTTCCATTAACTTTTTTGCTCAAAGCTAGTGTTCTACCACTGAGCCATAGATCAACTTCTGGCTCTTTAGGTGGTAAATTGGAAATAAGAATCTCAAAAGCTGGGGGCTGGTGGCTCATGCCTGTAATCTTAGCTACTCAGGAGACTGAGATCTAAGGATCACGGTCCAAAGCCAGACCAGGCAGGAAAGTCCGTGAGACGCTTTATCTCCAATTAACCACCAGAAAAACAGAAATGGCGTTGTGACTCAAGTGGCAAAGTGTTCCCCTTGAGCTGAAGAGCTCAGGGACAGTGTCCAGGCCCAGAGTTCAAGTCCCATGACAGACCAAAAAAAAAAAAAAAAAACAAGAGTCTCACAGACTTTCCTATCCAGACTGGCTCTGATCCTCAGATCTCAGCCTCTTGAGTAGCTAGGGTTACAGGTATGAGTCACCCTCACCTGCTTTCCAATGGCTTTCATTTTAGGAGAATAGGAACAACTAATATATGACTTAAAGTCAGGAGACTTCACTGGCTATGTTTGGGATAAATCAGGAAGGAGAAAAAAAGAGCTAAGTTGGCTGCTTTGCTTTAGTTTCATATTGTTCAGGGAAATCTGTCTACATTCTTCCTTCTCCAACCATCTGCCCACCTTGAGAAGGCCATTGGTCATGCCCTAATGATGAGAATAGAAAAGGACAACTTGCAGGAGGCCTTGGGTTTGATCCCTAGTACCACACAATTGAAAAACACATGAATAAATAATAGGTTGAAGATGCAAATATTTATATAGTCAGAGAAATATATGGCATCTATATGGAAGAAAACAGACAAAATTCCCTTCTCTTTGCATAAGAAACGATGAACAAAAATGACAATTTTATGGAAGGAAAGTCACTTCCAAATTCACTACCATCCATGCCTAGCCAGCAACAATTAACACTTTACTCTTGTCTGTTAAAATGGTTTGTCTGCAGCTGGATGTTGATGACTCATGCCTGAAATCCTAGATACCCAGGAAGTAGAGATCAGGTGGGTTGTGGTTTGAGTTAAATCCAAGAAAAATTCTCAAGACCTCTATCACAACCAATAGTTGGGGATGGTGGTGTGTGTCTGTCATCCAAGATATGGCAGGAAGTATAAAAAAAAAGATAGACAACAGTCCAGGCCATCATGAACAACAAAAAGGGAAAGACTCTTATCTGAAAAATAGCCAGAACAAAAAGGGCTCAAGTGGTAGAGCATGTACCTAGAAAGTGCAAAGCCCTGAGTTCAAAGTACTTACTGCCAATTTTTTTTAACTCTTCCACTTTCATTGTACTTTATTGCATTTAATAACTCACCAATCCAACACAAGCTTGTGTCCCTCTGCTATAGGTCAGGAAGCTCAACAACCTACTGCACATTCCTATCTTATTCCTCCTAGCTCTTGTCTCCTTCCTGTCAGGAATTTTTCCCTCTTAAATCATCAAAATTTATGTCACATTTGAAATCTCATCATCTTGTTTTTTCCTTCTGGGTCTTGTAGTAAATCTTTTTTTTGTTGTTGTTATTTGTTTTCAGAAGAAATCACCAGGTTCCAATTTTGTGAAAAATCTTTTTTTAATGAAAGGATCTTGGTATTGATCCATTCCATATGTGATTATTTTGCAGTCCAAGGAAAATAATTCAATAAAAAAACATTAGTTTTTTTTAAATCCTTAATTAGTTCAGGGAAAAAAATCAATTACTTGGAACGTTTTTTAAGAACTGTTTTACTTTCTCAAAATACCATACATTAAAAAACGGTGTAAATCTGAGAACTACAGTTGTTATAATAGGTCTGGGTTAAGGTAGGAGGTGGACAGAGGTCTAACACAATAGAAACTAAACCAAATGTGGCATTACATAGAAATAAAAGATGAAAGGGCTGACATCTGAAACACATATCATTTGTATTTATTTATTCTTTCACAGGAATAAACAACCTTCTTAAAACCCATGACTTTCTTTAGTTTTTTTTTTTCTTTTTCTTTTTTTTTTTGAGGGGTCTGGTTGTGGGGCCTGAACTCTGGGCCTGGGCACTGTCCCTCAGCTCTTCAGCTCAAGGCTAGCGCTCTACCACTTGAGCCACAGCACCACTTCCAGCTTTTTTCTTTTTGCTTATGTGGTGCTGAGGAGCAAGCGCTCTACTACTGAACCACCTTCCCAGTCCCATAGTTCTT
Source organism: Dipodomys spectabilis (assembly GCF_019054845.1). Lineage (NCBI taxonomy): Eukaryota > Metazoa > Chordata > Mammalia > Rodentia > Heteromyidae > Dipodomys > Dipodomys spectabilis. The sequence continues at coordinate 1,508,590 of NW_024870857.1, forward strand.
TTTTTTTTTCTTTAGTTCTTTTTTACAATATAATTTTAAGCTGGGCACTGGTGGCTCATACATGTAACCCTAGCTACTCAGGAGGCTGAGATGTGAGGATTGTGGTTCAAAGCCAGTCAGGGCAGGATAATTCCATGAGACTCTTATCTTCAATTAACCACCAGAAAATGAAGTGGAGCTGTGCTAGTCTTGAGCAAAAGTGCTCAGAGACACCGAGTTCAAGCCCCATAAATGACAAAAATAAATAAAATAAGCGGGACACTGGTGGCTCACACCTGTTTATACCAGCTACTCAGAAGTCTGAGATCTGAGGATTGTGGTCAAAGGTGGGCTTCCTCTTCTGAGACTCTTATTTCCAATTAATCACAGAAAAAGCCAGAAGTGGTGCTGTGGCTCAAATGGTAGAATGCTAGCCTTGAGCAAGGAGCTCAGGGATAGCACCTTGGCCCAGAATTCAAGTCCCAGAATCATCAAAAAATAAATAAAATATAATTTTATTGTTATTATTAAGGTTTTGTATGAGGAGTTACCATTTCACAACTTAGGTAATGAAGTACCTTTCTATTTTGGACAATGTCACCCTTTAGTAACTTCATTTATTTTGTGTGCTGCTACTGGGACTTGAACTCAGTACTTGGGTGCAGTCCCTTAGCTTTTTAACTCAAGGCTGGCACTTGAGCCATTTGATCCCTATCTGTACTTTGGCTTTTTGCTGGTTAATTGGAGATAAGACTCTCAGAGACTTTTCTGCCTGGGCTGGTTTCAAACCACAATTCTCAGTCTCAGCCTCCTGAGTAGTTAGGATTACAGTAGTGAGCCACTGTACCTATCTGTAACTTCTTTTATAATAGAAGCAACACATTAGGATTATATACAATAAAAGTTAAAATCCTCCTTTATTTTTCCCTAGCCACTAGAAGTATGTCTTTAACCACCACTTTCCAAACATTTTCCTGTTAAGTGCATATGTATGTACTCTAAAAAGAAACATTGCTGGGTGCTGGTGGCTCACATCTGTAATCCTAGCTACTTGGGAGGCTGAGATCTGAAGATCAAGGTTCAAAGCCAGCCTGGGCAGGTAAGTCTGTGAGACTCTTATCTCCAATAAACTACTAGAAAACCAGAAGTGGCGCTATGGCTCAAGCGGTAGAGTGCTGAAGAGCACAGGGACAGTCCTCAAGCCCAGATTTCAAGCCCCACAACCAACAAAAAACAAAAAACCTGAATTGGGGAGTGTAGGTCATGTGGTGAAATACCTGCTTAGCAAGCCTGAGGCCCTGAGTTCAAACCCTAATAGCACAAAAAATCTTTAATTATACCATACATATAGTCACAAACTCACTTTGTGTGTGTGTGTGTGTGTGTGTGTGTGTGTGTGTGTGTGTGTGTGTGTGTGTGTGTGTGTGTGTGTGTGTGCTGTTCCTGGGGCTTGAGCTCAGGGCCTGCAACTCTACCACTAATGCTACAGCTTTACTTCCAACTGTTTTGGTAGTTTAGTGAAGATAAGAGTATCACAGAGGGCTGGGAAGGTGGCTCAGTGGTAGAGCGCTTGCCTTGCATGCCTGAGGCCCTGGGTTCGATTCCTCAGCACCACATAAGCAAAAAGAAAAAAGCCGGAAGTGGCGCTGTGGCTCCAGTGGTAGAGCGCTAGCCTTGAGCTGAAGAGCTGAGGGACAGCGCCCAGGCCCAGAGTTCAAGCCCCACAACCGGACCCCCCCCCCCCCAAAAAAAAAGAGTATCACAGACTTTCTTGCCTGGGCTGGCTTCAAATGGTGATTCTTATATCTCAATCTTCTAAGTAGTTAGGATTACAGGCCTGAGCCATCAGTGTCTACCTACAAACTTACTTTTTTCTGTCTGCCAGTCCTGATGCTTGATCTCAATCCTGGGCACTGTCCCTAAGCTTTTTTTCCCTCAAGTCTAGTGCCCTATCATTTGAGCCACAGCTCCCCCTCCAGCTTTTTGCTGGTTAATTATAGATAAGAGTCTAATGGACTTTCCTGCCTGGGCTGGCTTCAAACTGCAATCTTCATATATCAGCTTATTAAGTAGTTAGGATTATAGGCCTGAGCCACTGGTGCCTGGTTAAACTCACTTTAAAAAACAAAAGAAAACAAAACCCTGGCTTTTAAAGTAATAGTGTTCTTCTATCCCCAGCATTTTGTGTGTGCGTGAGTGCATGCATGTGAGTGTATGTGTATCTTTCTGTCTCATTCATTTTCTTTCTTGGCAGTACTGAGGTTTGAACTTGGATCCTTGAGCTTGCTAGGCAAGCACTCTACAACTTGAGCCTCTCCACTAGCAACCCCCCTTTTATGAATGTTATTTTCAAGATAGGGTCTCGCTTTATGCCCTAATTGACTGGGACTGTGATCCTCCTATTTGTGTTTCACCACATAGCTAAAATGTGTATGCCATCATACCCAGTCACTGTGCTTCTCCCATAGCTGGTAAGACAGGTGTGTGCCATCATGCTCAATCTTTGGTCAAAGTAGAGCCTCACAAACTTTTTCCCCTCATGCTGGCCATGAATTCTCTGATCTCTGCCTCCCAAGTAGGAGGGTCCATAAGCTTGAGCTACTGAACCAAGCTACTATCTCATTCATTTCGATATTTGCAAAATTATCCTATGGTATATGCAAAATAAGGTTTATTTGGCTAGCCCTATTGATGAACATTTGGGTTGCTTCAGACTTTCAGTCTACTGACAAAACAATGCACTAACTATCCCCAGACACCTGTGCACAAACATATGCTGTAGATCACTATAGTATTAACTACTCATTCGCACTCACATTGGTAGAATCCCCAAATTCTAACTCCTAAGATTTGATTATTTATGCTTTCACATACAAAAAAAACAACAACAACAACTAGTAAGACTATGTCATTACCTCTCTGCGCTTGGCTTCATTCTTACGGTATTTGTTGAAGCAGTGGCATAGGATGTTCCCACAGCAGCAAGCCACATGCACTAGGGGGCCCTCTTTGCCCAGGCTCAGGCCAGATGACACTGCCAGCACCAAGGTGATGGTTTTGATGACCAGGGTCCACTTACCCAAATAGCCTCTAATAATGAAGCCACTCAAGATAGTTTTTATCTGCAGGCCAAGCACAGAGATATTAAACATTAAAAGCAAGGCTTAAGAGCTTAAATCTGGACCTCATGACAGAAAGTGTAAATTTTGATAGAGTGAAAGTAAAAGATTTGACCTACAATGATCTCTACTTGGGAAGGATCTAGGAGCCCAAGAAAGCCAGAATTGTTTGTCAAGATGTGCATATCCTTTGGGGGGGGGGGAGTGGGGCATGTAATGATTGTGTGAGGATGTGTTGTACACCTGACAGTGTATAGATGGAGAAGTGGTGGCCCCTTTCTATGACGAATCACATTAGCTCACTATGACTTGTAATGAAAATACATGGACTACTAATATGTTGACCTATCCATTGTGCTTATATCTAACTAGTAGATTCTCCTTTTTACTCCTCTGTATATATTAGGAAAGGCTATTGATATACACTACCAAAAGAGGGCTATAGGAACTGGGAAAATAGCTTGTTTTTTCTGGAGGATCCCCCACAGGAAGGCCTACTGTTGAGACCTGAGAATGTTAATTTGAGGATATGAGGTAGCAACAATGGCATTTCTATAGCCCCAGATGCACAGAATTATGGGAGAGAATGCTGATTTCTATACAGCACAACATGCTCTTAAAGCAGTCAATTTTTTTGTCTAAGATCAGGACTCAAAAAATTATTTGCTGCTTTTACTCAATGGAAGGTGCCCTACCACCTAAGCAATCTCTCCAACCTCTAAAATAGTCATTTAATTATGGGGAAATGGGAAAATTGGTGATCCATGAAGCAATAGTCTGAGAGGACATGGTCAATGTTCCTGAAACAAACGGAAAGATCTAGTCTTGATTTCTTGCTTGAGAAATTTGTGACTATTACTTATTCAAGAAACAGAGAAGGGCAAAGGTCATCCTGGTAACTTACAATTGCAGTGGTTATAACTGCTATCAAGCAATCTAAATCAAAGGTAGTAAGAAATAGGGTTTCGCCACCATTACTTCCTTCTAATGTAAATCAGGTGGCCTAGGCTGAAAGGAGACTGCAAGAAAACCTAGAAAAGCCATAAGTGGCTTCAGGATCCCACTCTACTTCATAATCCCCAAATGGTGGTATATGCTGAAATTCACATTACAACATTTTAACCAAAAAGGATTCATCAAATTGTCACTATTTTTTGTGTCTGTCCTGGGGCTTGAACTCATGGCCTGGGTACTGCCCCTGCGCTTTTGTGCTCAAGGCTAGCACTCTACCACTTGAGCCACAAGCTTCACCTCTGGCTTATTTGGTAGTTTATTGTAGGTAAGGACTTTCCTGTCCCAGCTGGCTTCCAACTGTGATCCTTCACATCTCAGCCTCCTAGGTAGCTAGGATTACAGGCATGAACTACCTGCACCCAGCATATTGTTACTGTGTATAAGGTATTTTAACAGACTCACCTCAGGGATTCCAGAGCCACAGGCATAAGGTGCAAACACCTTGACAAGAGATACGGCAAGGAAGGCAAATAGAAGAGCCCAGAGGACATACATGAAATAATTCACTATGTAGGCAAAGGCTCCCTGGAATAGAGGAAAAGACAGAAGCTTGTTTTAGCCAAGGTTGCCTCAAGGAGATATATTACTCCTGTATGTATGGGTTTCCAGATCAGAAGGCCAAAAAGAAAAAGACAATATTAAATTGCTCAAATACTTCTTCCAGATTACCAGTAAAGCAACTACTGACACACTGACAGGACACTTGGTACTGTAAATGAGATAGTTTGTTCAACCTAGAGCACATTTACAACAGATTCTAAGAATGGACAACATAGAAAAGCAAACTGAAAATTCTGAAACGAAGGTCAGTTTTATTTTTATATGAGTGCTTTGATAGGTTTTGTAGTTCCAAACACATGATTCAATGTCAATTTTACCAAGAACTTTAGCCACCTCCATCACCCTTTTGTTTTGGAATGGCTGTATCTCAGCTACATTTGAAGAAAGACAAGCTCCAAAGTGTCTTGCATTCACTTTTGGCTACTACCTTGGTGTCAGATCTCACAGAAGATTATAAGGATGAAAAACAGTGAATGTTTTTCTTTGATTTTTTTTGTCCATGTTGACAATATACTTGATACTTTGTGGGATTTTTGTTTTGGTTCATTTTGGTTTCTGGTGCCTCATGTATACTAAAAGAATACTCCAGACTATGCTCCCAGCCCCAAGGTTTCAATACACATATAAAAAGTGAAATGATTTCCTATAGTCAAATAGATTTCTGTATCTTTTACCTTCCACAATTACCTTTCTTTGCACTGTTGTAATAGTACTTATAATCTAATCTCTTAGCAAATGTCAGTCTATAATTCTATGAACCACAGTCCTCGAGAGCTATGTTATATCACTAGATTTAGTCATCCTACCTAACTGCAATTTTGCCCCTTTCAACTACTTCTCCCTTTTCCTCCCTTTCCCTGCCCCTAGTCACCACTAGGCTACTACTCTCTTTATCCAACCATCTTCTAAGATTCTCTATATAATGATAACATCTTGGAGTTGTGCTACGACAGCCTTGGCAACAAGTGTGTAAGTAGAAAGCATCTCACTTTGATGATACCAGATTTTCCAAATAATAAAATGGCAATAACTATTTTCATCTGGACAAAATATACTTTTGAGATTAACATCCCTATGATAATAAAATCTTGCTAAAAGAAATCTAGTTTTGACCACTAAAAAGAATTCATTAGCCAGGCACTGGTGGCTTATGACTGTAATCCTGGTTACCCAGGAGGCTGAGATCTGAGGACCCTGGTTCTAATCCAGCCCAGTCAGGAAAGGCCCTGAGACGCATCTCCAATTAACCACCAGAAAACAGGAAGTAGCAATGTGGCTCAAAGTGGTGGAGTGTTAGCCTTGATTGAAAAAGCTCAGGGACAGCACCTAAGCCCTGAATTCAAGCCCCACACTGACAAAAAAAAATCATCAACATTAAAGGACTGGCAAATAGCCAGGCCTTACAAAACAGGAATTTTGGACACTAGGAAATTATACTTGCTGGTAGAAATATTAAGAATTGAAACTCATTTAAATTACATGGAATATAAAACTCAATAGACTTTTGACTCTTCAAAATATAAGACACCACTAAAACAATTTACAGACCTAGATAAGAAGAGCCAGAATGTTCAGATAATATTTTTTTCTGAGTCCTGTCTGTGAGACAGGTTTCCATGGTCTTAACTCTTCAAAGGAAAAGACAAAGGCTACCTCTTTGCCTTTCAAATGTTGTTTGGGAGCAAGATATTTCCAGAGATAGAAAACAAAAAGGAAAGGAAAGGGAGTAGAAGGGAAAGTAAAGGAAACTGGTCAGAGACAGAGATCCGTAGGCCAAATTCTTGGTAAAATGGCAATAACTATAAGGCTTCTTAAAATCTAGAGGAGCCAGATGCCAGTGGCTCAAACCTGTAATCCTAGCTACTCAGGAGGCTAAGATCTGAGGATCACAGTTCAATGCTAGCCTGAGCAGTAAAGTCCATGAGATTTCCATCTCTAATGAACCACCAGAAAACCAAAAGTGTTGCTGTGGCTCAAGTGGTAGAAAGCACTAGCCTGAATGAAAGAGTTCAGGGGCAGTGCCCAGGCCTAGAGTTCAAGTCCCACAACTGACCAAAAAAAAATCTAGATTTTTTTCCAGGGCAAGAAAATCTCTCTGTCTCTCTCTCTCTGTGTCTCTGTCTTTCTGTCTCTCTCTCTCTCTCCCCCTTCCTTGCTCTCTGCCTCACTCTCCATCTCTCTGTCTCTCTCTGCCTCACCCTCTGTCTTTCTCCCTCTCTTCATCCACCTCTTCATAAGTTCTAGGACATCTCAAACTTTTCTTCTTAAACTAGGAAAGTAAACATAGACATCAAGCAGGTAAAAGGTGGCAGCACCTGGGAACAGAGCTAAAAGAGATCTTTTAGCTGGGGGTTGAACTCAGGATCTGGGTACTGTCCCTTACCTTTTTTGCTCAAGGATGGCACTCTACCACTTAAGCCATAGCCCTACTTCTACATTTCTGGTGATTAATTGAAGATAAGAGTTTCATAAGCTTTCCTACTTGGGTTGGCTTCAATTCTTGATTCTAAGATCTCAGCTTCCTCAGTAGGATTACAGACATGAGCCTCCAGTGCCCTGTGATACTGTTGTTGTTTGTGTTTGTCCTTGGGCTTAAACTCAGGGCCTTGGCACTGTTCCTGAGTTTTTGTGCTCAAGGCTAGCACTCTACCACTTAGAGCATCAGCCCCATTTCTGGCTTTTTGGTAATTAATTGGATATAGAATCTCTACTTTCTTGTGCAGTCTGGCTTTGAACAAGGATCCCCAGATCTCAGCCTCCTGAGTAGCTAGTATTTCAAGGGTGAGCCACCAGCACCTGGCTGCTTTGTTTGTCTGTTCGTTAAGTGAAGTTACTTGGCTTGCTGAAGCCGAATGATCCAAAGGTTGAGGGCCAGCCTGGGTAACTCAGTGACATTCTGTCTCAAAATTAAAAAAAAAAAAAAACCAACCAGGTATTAGAAATATAGCTCAATGGTAGAGTACTTGTGTAGTATATGCAAAACTCTGTTCAATTTCCAACACCAAACAAAGGGAAACTTTACATTCCATTTTAAAATCCTTGTTTACATTTAAGTTTTGAAACACATTCCTTCCAAATAGGAAAAACAGATGCTCTGGAAAGGCACCTCATGTTCATTCTGTGGTTTCACCTGCCCTCTGACACACTGACCACATTCCAGTTTGAGAAGCACAGACCTAAGTCCTTGCAAACACACAGCAGTTATCTACCCCTTTAGTGAACCCTTTTTCTAAGTCAATATATACCTAAACCCTATTTCTGAGTCTTATCCTTTTCCTGTGGTTGATTGTATCACATACACATACATGGCCCCAACAACCACCAGTTGTTTGGGTACCATGGTCAGTAACAAAAATTAATTTCATATTCTCTTTTTAATTCACTCATAATTGTACATATATTTAATGTATATAATGTATAGTTATCAAACTTAAATAATTAGCATCTCTATCTCCTTAGAAATTGAACAGTTCTTTGTATTTGGAACCCTCTAACTCCTTTCTTCTAGGTCTCTATAAAATATATAAAAAGAGGATGTAGCTAAGTAGTATAGCACTTGCCTAGCATAAGTCAGGTCCTTAGTTTGATTCCCATCACCATACAAAAAAATAAAACATATAACCATTTGTAGTCAATTATAGTCATCCTATAGTGCTGCAAAACACTAGAGCTTATTCCTTCTCTCTGTGTTTTGGTACCCATTATCCAACCTCTCTGTACCCTTCTTTTCTTTCCCATTTTAGCCTCTAGTGGCCACTATTCTACTTTCAACTTTTAAGTGGCCAGCTTTAAAAATAGAATTGTATTCTACTTTTCTTTTTAAAAAAATAGATAAAATAAAATAAAATTTAAGCCAGGCATTGGTGTTTTATGCTTATAATCCTAGCTACATTGGAGGCTGAGATCTGAGTATTGTAGAAGTCTATGAAACTCATCTCCAATTAACCAGCAAGGAGGTGTGGCTCAAGTGGTAGAGTGCTGGCCTTGGGTGAAAAAGCTAAGTGAGAGCACAAGGCCCTGAGTTTAAGACCCATTACTGGCACAAAAATTTTTAAGTAAATATAAAATTAAAACTTTAAAGTATAAACATATTTCCTTACTTCATCAGCAGAATGCATACATAGGCAGCTAATAAAGTACCTGTTTTCATTTGTAGCAGTCAGAGTGGAAAAGGGAGCTGAGAATTTTTTGTTTGGTATACTTTCCATTTCAGTGAGAGAGATCTAGCATATAACAGAATGGTGAGAGAAAGGTAAGGAGGAGGGGAAGGAGGGAAAACCAAAGTTACTTTTGCATCAAAAAACATGCTAGCTTGACAATGAAAGTATTGATTTGATTACAAAATGGGAGTATGAGCAATTTTCTTCCTGGGTTTCTGGTTTTGTTTTTTTTTTTTTTGGTCAGCTGTGGGGCTTGAACTCTGGGCCTAGGTGCTGTCCCTCAGCTCTTCATCTTAAGGCGAGTGGCGAGTGCTCTACCACTTGAGCCAGAGTACCACTTCCAGTTTTCCGGTGGTTTATTGGAGATAAGAGTCTCACAGACTTTGCTGCCCAGGCTGGCTTTGAACCGTGATCCTCAGATCTCAGCCTCCTTAGTAGCTAGGATTACAGGCATGAACCACCAGTGCCCGGCTTGGGTTTCTGTTATTTCAACCTGGAATTATATTTTTTAGTTGCACAAGAGTTTGAAATCAAGTCCTGCTTACTTGGCAGGTGCTCTACCACTTAAACCATGCCCTCAGTCTTTTTTATATGTTATTTGTCAGATAGGGTCTTGCATTTTTTGCTTGGGGCTGGCCTCACCATTAGCCCTTGTGATACTTTTAAAAAGTATTCTAATGGAATGATCAGAGGAAAATCACTTTTGGTGTCTGTATAAAACATTTTAAATCCATTCCATCATCCCTTTTTAGAAATGCCATCTTACATGTTGGCTGTCACTGACATTTCTATTAAAATGATTAGGGAAGATAATTTATACTTTATAACAGCAAGCTTATTTAATACAAATCAAAATTTTAAGATAAGCAAGGAAACAGAGCTTGTATTTAAACCACAGAAAAGGTAGCTGGAATGGGTTATGCTTTTCCAGAGAAAATTTAATTCCTTAAATTTCATGATAAGAGAAGATTCTACAATTGCCATGAGTATAAGAAATGAGATAAATCTAAGCATAAAATTGAATAGTTCAGAAATGATCACTAGATGTTACCTCATCCGTGCTAATGATAAGCTGGGACCAGCTATTCCACTCTGGACATTTGTATCTGTCTTCAAAGGTGACATGATCAGAGTTCCAGCAACAGTGTTCATGGTTAAACCAGAATCCTCCGGTGCATATACCTTCTTTTAAGTCTGTCATCCAATGAGCAGAGATGTCTATCAGACCAGCTAAGGAACCTGATTTATGGGGAAGAAACAAAGGACAAAATGAAAGTCCATTTCTGAAACTCTGTTCTGTAGCTCTTTGATAATCCAAAAAATATTTCTCAGCAAAAATGCAGGGAAAGGAATGAAAATAACAAACATATATTTTCCTGTTCCATCTGCAACTTTGTTCTGTTAGCTTATTTGATTTTCATTTATTATCTCGTTACACTAGTAAGTATTTACTTTGCATATATGAGGGACTTAAGGGAAAGGCAAAAAAGGTAGGTGCAGGGGGCTACTAGATTCATTTTTAAACTAAATTGATATGGTGAGAACACTGCTTTGACTCTGAATTTATGAATACCATTCTGTAAAGACAATAAAGTTTATTCAAAATTATTTAACTCTCCCTATAGACACAACATTGAGAAAATATAAGCTCTCTGGCCTGAGCAATATTCTATGATATTTGAGATGGCTGGGAGGGGAGAAGAGCTAATGCAGCTGACAGGGCTAAAGGTTAAGCCTCCATAGGAGGATTTCAATACATGGACAAGGGAACTGGCACAATGGCAGGTTCCCTTGCAAGCTAAGGGAATGATATTTATAAAAGCACAAACTATGATGTTCATGGAAGGCTAGATGAAGCAGTAGACCTATTAAAGCCTCCTAAATCTAGAACACGAACATTCTGACTCTTTGCTTTGCTTTCCTTCTTTCTTCCTTCCTTCTTTCCTTTTCTCTGCACCCCTCCCCCTCTCTTTGTCTTGATCTGTGTGTCTCACTGCTAGGCTCACTGTCCCTTCGATTTTTGGATTAAGGCTAGTGTTCTTCCACTTAAGCCATAAAAGCACTTCCAGTTTTTTGTTTGTTTGTTTGTTTTCATGGTTGACTGGTGATAAGAATCTCCAGGAGTTTCTGGTGAAAGCTGACTTGCAAACTGTTATCTTTAGATCTCATCCTCCAGAGCAGCTAGGATTATAAGCATGAGCCACTAGCCCCCGGCTTCTGACATTCTCTTTGATATTTCTAAGAATGTGATTATTCACAGAATATTGATCAAATAAAATCATGAGAAAATAAGCACTGGCTGGGTACAGGTGTCTCATACTTGTAATCCAAGCTACTCAGGATGCCAAAATCTGAGAATTGAAGTTTGTAGCCTGGGCATTGTCCCTGAGCTCTTCAGCTCAAGGAGAGCATTCTACCACTTGACCCACAGCAACACTTCCAGTTTTCTAGTGTTTAATTGGAGATAAGAGTCTCACAAAGTTTCCTGCCCAGGCTGGCTTTGAACCACGATCCTCAGATCTCAGCCTCCTGAGTAGCTAGGATTACAAGTGTGAGCCACTGGCATCCACCCCGTTATATCCTCTTAGCCATCAAAAGAAGTAGAGCAGTGGCTCAAGTAGTAGAGCACTAGCCTTGAGCAAAAATCTCAGGAACAATGCTCAGGCTCTGAGTTCAAGCCCCAGGACACAAACAAACAAACAAAAAGCCCCACAAGGAACAGGGGGCATAAACAGCATAGTTACTAGACTACTAGTATTTGAGATTCTATTCTAGTGTTCTAGTCATTCCTGTTATTCAGATAAAGCAACTCTAGCACAGAAAAGTTAAATGACCCAGAATCATGCTTTAGGGAAATAGTAAAGACCTCATAAAATTCACAGCCCCTGAATTCCCAGACTGTTCCTGCATTTAGGCACACTGCTTCTATTGTTACTCTCCAATACTTAAAAACAAAATACTCTGTGTCTATGAGAGAAAGAAAAATATTCACTGACTCCCTAGTGACCAAAAATGTGCTAAAAACGTGAAGATATTCCACAAGGGGAGAGGCCATGTCCTGTGTGTTTTGGTAGGTACTATAAGCATTAGCACAGGTCAAATTCAGCCCATTGCCAGATACCGATTTTTGGCCACTCCTAGTTCCCAGGCTTTTCTCCTTCTCTTACTGAACTTACTGACTGGATTCAGAAAATTAGCTGGTTGTTTGATATAGTTTAGTTTGTTCTCTGTTTCACATGTGTGTTTCTTACTTTACACAACCTTGCTGCCTTCAGTCTTGCATTCTTTTCTATTTCTACCTTACCCAATTGCTCTTTCATCTCTGGCTACAAATTTTGTTATGTTTGTCCTGCTCCAAAGAATAAAATGTTACCCCTTGTCTTTGTGACCATTTCAAGTTTTTTGTTGTTTTGTGCTAGTACTGGTACTTGAACTCATAGTGTCTTAGATTTTCACAAGGCTGGCACTCTACCACTTGAGCCACACCTCCACTTCCTGCTTTTAGCTAGCTAATTGGCCATAAGAATTTCTAGGACTTTCCTACCTGGGCTGGCTTCAAATTATTATCCTTGGATTTCAGCCTCTTGGGTAGCTAAGATTACAGTTGTAACATTTCATATCACTTTAAGCTTTACTTCCTCTTCCCTCTGACTACCATAAGTTCTATACTCCCTGCCTTCCCTTGAAATCTGGCTACTAATATAGATCAGAGATGGATTTTCAAGGTAATTAATATACTCCTAACTGCTAGACTGTTCAACATTTTCTCTACCATCTTCCTTCTCCCTGGCCTCTTGTAATTTGGCATAATAAACTACCAAGTCCATTAGGTTAGTTCCAAACCTACTATGTTCTTGCTCCTAGAAGAGCCAGAGGGGTCAGCGCTCCATGATACCAGTTGGCAAACAATAGCCTAAGGTCCAAATCTTGTGTATCCCCTATATTTGACAATAAAGACAACCTTGTGGCAGACAGGCTTGTTTGTTTACCCATGGTCAATGGATGATTTTGTTCATATCAGGTGAATGGAATGGGTGCTGTATAGGTCGTGAACCCTAAAATATTTGCTGTCTGGTTCCTTTATAGAAAGAAGTTTGCCAAACCCTTCCCTGAACATTTTTTTTTTAACTAGGGATGGTTGAGACATTCCTGATTTTCTCTACCGTAAAGCTGCCTTATTTGCAGATTTATTACATGTGAGTTTGATTATGATCAAAAATAATAAATTTTTAAAAATCAAAGGAAATTTCAAAAATAAACTTTCATTTTTTATTGTTTTTTAATTTTCTTCTTCTGTCAGTCCTCAAGCTAACTCATAGCCTGGGTGCTGTGTCTGAGCTGTTTTGCTCAAAGTTAGTGCTCTACCCACATGAGCCACTGCTCTACTTCTGGCTTTTGGGGCAGTTAATTGGAGATAAGAGTTTTACAGACTTTCCTTTCTAAGCTAGTTTTGAATCACAATAATCAGATCTCAGCCCCCTGAGTAACTAGGATTATAGGCATGAGCTATCAGCACCTGGCATTTTTTTAGTGTTTTATTATCCTTAAATAGTTGTACAAAGGCACTCCCATTCAACATGTCAGTTTATTTTTTTAATAATAAACTTCTAAATTACCATGTGTACATTATGGAGCTCAGTGGATACAAAGGAGCTCATAGTCAGTACTGTGCTAGTTTCAGTTGTGTTTAAATGATCATGTAATCAGCTGTTTCCCCACCCTTAATTTTGTGAAAATCTGCCTCCCAAAAGCAAATGGTACCCCACCCCCCATAAAACTAAGGTAAAAAAATGTGCTTAACTGAAGTAATAAGGTAAAATTTGAGATTTGTCAAAAGGCAGCATAGCTTTGATAATGTTGGTGGCATATGTTATGAGAAAAATGAATCATTTATCTGCAGTACAACACTGAGCTCTATGTATCCCGAGTAAGTGCAGGTTTTCCTCAATAGTGTCTCTTTTTAACTGCTGATCTATAGATACCCAGGGTCTACTGTAGTCATTTTCTACTCCATGGCTCATAAATTATTGTCCTTAGGCAACAGCAATAGTAATTTTAATAACTGGACACTCTGTTAAGTGTCATATCTTATTTAACCTTTATACAAAACTTTCAAGATAGGTACTTCATTATTGAATTTCATGGATCAGTAAACTAAGGCCTCCAGACTTAAGAAGCTTGCCTAACTTCTGGATGCTGGTGGCTCACACCTGTAATTCTACCTAATCAGAAGGTGGAGATTTGAGGATTGAGGGTCCAAGCCAGTCCAGGCAGGAAAGTACATGAGACTCTTATCTCCAATTAACCCCTCAAAAGCCAGAAGTGGAGTTGTGGCTCAAGTGATAGAGCACTAGCCTTGAGCAAAAAAGTGCAGGGACACAGTACAGGCCCTAAGATTAAGCCTCAGGACTGTCACAAAAAATCCTTATTGGAGCCATCCACCAGAAGGACTCTTCTTCTAGAAAAATAATGCTAACTTCACCTTAAAACAAGCATGATATTTCATAGCACACAAAGGGGTTTAAATGCATTTTATTTATTTAAAGGATATGATACAGGTAGTATCACCCATTTATAGATGGGGACACTGAACTTCCAAAAGTCTCCCCAGCAATTCATTTCAGGTGGAAAAAATATGGCATTTCTTAGTGAATGACTCATGGGAAAGGCACACAACGATTTTTAGAGAATTGCTAAATTGAATCCTAACATAGTTTCCCATACCTGATAAAAGCCCAATAAGGAGCATCAACAGCCAGCCGGAAAAAGCATCACTCACACTGTGAATTAGGGCCCATGTCGACTCTTTGCTCTTATTGGTAATCTAGGAGAAAGTGAGAGAACATTGTTACACTCTACACACACCATTCTTTCATCTCAAAATTTCTCAGTAAAGAAATACAATGACAACTGGACACTGGTTGTTCATGCCTGTAATTCTAGCTACCCAGGAGGCTGACATTTGAGGGTCACAGTTTAAATCTAGCCCCTGCTGAGACTCTTGTCTCCAATTAAGCATCAAATAAAGCCAGAAGCAGAGCTTTAACTCTAGTGGTAATATGCTAGCCTTGAGCAAAAAAGCTGAGTTCAAGCCCCAGGACTGGCACCAAAACAAAGAAAAAAATACAATGAAAATTCACCAGGAAACAGAGTTACTTGTCATAAAATCTTTAGCTGAACCAGTTTTTATCATGAAATTTAAGGTCTCCTGAACTCTGCCAGTTCATCTACACTGCTGCAATACCCAAAAAATACCTTACTTAGAACATCTTCATTTAGTCACTAATTTTCTGTAGTCTCAACCTGTTTTGTTATTTGTCCCCAGTCACAGTAACAGTTGATTCACAGCAAATAGTTTGATTACTTTGTAAAGAATAAACAAACCTGGATTTATCTGAGTGATGAAAGTGGAAGTCCAGGTTTATTATCTTGGATCTGTGGTCTAGGTCATGCAAATTCTAGACTTGATCCCACAAACCCCCTAATTGTACATTGGTCACAGATAATAAATGATATTTGTGATGTATCCCTTTCATTTTCAGATATCTGTAGGGTATCAGAAAGTACACTGTTTAACCACTTAGATCCTAGCCCTGTCAATTTAACCCTTCAGTGTCTACATTTCTTTTAGTGCCTGTCCTGGGGCTTGAACTTAGGCCCTTGACAATGTCCTGAGCTTCTTTTGCTCAAGTCTAGTGCTCTACCACTTGAGCCATAGCTCCACTTCTGGCTTCTTTTGGTGATTAATTAGAGGTAACTCTCACAGATTTTCCTGCCTGGCCTAACTTAAAATCATAATCTTCAGATCTCAGCCTCCTGAAAAGCCAGGATTACAGGCATAAGCCACCAGCAACTGGCCAGTTTGCACATTTTAACAAACAGTAGTCTGACAGTTTTGTTACAGGTACTTCCTCCTTATTTGTACCATTACTTATTACTTGGATTAGCCAAGTATTTAAGATATTTAAGATAGTGTAGATAAAGCCACACTTTCATCTACAATATCACAAATGTCAACAAATTATAAACCTCAAAGTTTTAAAAATTTCTAATTTCATTGGTCAAAAAAGACAAAGTGGGGCTGGGAAGGTGGCTCAGTGGTAGAGTGCTTGCCTTGCATGCATGAGGTCCTGGGTTCACTTCCGCAACACCACATAACCAGAAAAAGCCAGAAGTGGCACTGTGGCTCAAGTGGTACAGCACTAGCCTTGAGCTGAAGAGCTCAGAGACAGTGCCCAGGCCCAGAGTTCGGGCCCCATGACCAAAAAAAAAAAAAAAAAAAAGACAAAGTTACATTTTCCCCTGTGATATTCTTTCCTGATTTTCTCACAGTTAGTGTACCGGGCATGGTGGCTCATACCTGTAATCCTAGCTACATGAAAATCAGATATAAGAGGCTTGCAATTTGAGGCCAGCTTGGACTCAAAAACAACCTGGGCATGATGGTACATGCCTGTAATTCCAGCTCTTCAAAGGTGGAGGCAGGAGGATGGAGGGAAAGGCCAGCTCTGGGAAAAAAGTAGCAGGCAGGCTATAGCTTAAGTGGTAGAGCGACCGTCTAGTAAATGTGAGGTGCTAAGTTCAAACCTCAGTACCCACCCTCAGAAAAAAGTTTACACTAAGTAACGTCTGCATGGACATTTTAATTGGCTTCAAGTTATTAACTGGTACCATTTTACTGAGATGTAACCAGTAATATGAAAAATATATCCTTGCCCATATCACAGGGGATTCACAATTTGAATAACCTGTTGAATATGCAACTAATGATAAACTCA
Organism: Dipodomys spectabilis; assembly: GCF_019054845.1. Classification (NCBI taxonomy): domain Eukaryota; kingdom Metazoa; phylum Chordata; class Mammalia; order Rodentia; family Heteromyidae; genus Dipodomys; species Dipodomys spectabilis. The sequence goes on from NW_024870857.1 coordinate 1,525,201, forward strand.
GCCCCGAAAATAGAAATGCCAGAACCAGCAAGAATCCCAATTCTAATGCCTACATAATTAATTGGTAAGAGTATATGGGTATGCTCCAGACATCATATGAAAAATATAGACATTACCCCTCCTATATTATGATAAGTTAACTCTGGATTTACCACATTTCTAGAGATTAAGAAGGAATTTCTCAAAGCCTGTACCTGGGACAACCTGACTTCATGGCTCAGGAGATTGTGAGGAAACTCATCAGGAGGTGGGAAAGGCTTAAAAATGAAAAATCAGGGCTGAGGGGTGCGACTCAGTGGTGAATACTTACCTAGTGTGTGGTGGATCCAGGTTTGATCTTCAGCACCAAGAGACAGAAAGTGTGTGTGTGTGTGTGTGTGTGTGTTTGTGTGTGTGTGTGTGTGTGTGTGTGAGAGAGAGAGAGAGAGAGAGAGAGAGAGATTCAGATCTACACAGAGAGAGACAGAGACAGAGACAGAGTGAGAGAAGGAGGAGGAGAAACATACCTAGACAGAGAAGAGAGGGAAACAGAGAGAGATAGACAGAGATAATCAGACCTAAACAGAGATAGAGGGAGACACATAGAGAGACAGAGAGAAAGAAAAAGAAACAGATCTAGACAGAGAGAAAGAGGAGACAGAACATGAAACAAACCTACACAGAAGAGAGAGACAGAGAAAGAGATAGAAAAGTAACCTATTGTTTTGTTTTTTGGTCCAGTCGTGGGGCCTGAACTCTGGGCCTGAGCGCTGTCCCTCAGCTCTTCAGCTCAAGGCTAGTGCCCTACCACTTGAGCCACAGTGCCACTTCCGGCTTTTTTCTTTTTGCTTATGTGGTGCTGAGGAATCGAACCCAGGGCCTCAGGCATGCAAGGCAAGCGCTCTACCACTGAGCCACCTTCCCAGCCCGAAAAGTCACCTCTTGACTCTGGAAGATATGCTTGGCTCTGAGAGGAGGAAATATGTAACTCAAAGGTGACCCAATTCAGCAGTAAAACTCACTAGATACTATGTTAGAAATGAACTATACAACTTGGGGGGAGGGGAACTGGGAGAAAATGTTCAAAAAGAAATGTACTCATGATCTGACTTATGTAGCTGTAACCCCTCTGTACATCACCTTTACAATAAAAAAGAGGAATCTAAACAAACAAACAAAGACAGAGAATGGGGTCAGCCTAACAATTTCAAATTTGGAGTCCAAGCAGAAATAGTAAGGAAGAAAACAAAACCCTACTATTGTGGCCCTAAGTGATTTCAGGTGATCACCTTCTTCTCAGGGATTAATCATCTACTGAGAATCTCCCAGGTGGGCAACAGAGGTTTTTTTCAGTAAGCTTTCCATTGTAGCACTCCCACAAACTAGAAAAAAATGATTCCCTAATTAACATGATACACAGTAACAAGTTAAAAGCAAAGGCTAACTTTGAGCACAAAAGCTCAAGGACAGATTTCAGGACTTGAAGCGGTGCACACATGTTAGAAGCAAAGGTATGGGAGTGCATGCCTGTACACTCAGCACTGGGAAGGCTGAAGCAGGAGGATTGAGTTCAAGGTCAGTCTGAGAAAACATTAGCAAGGGGAGAGGAGAGGAAAGGAGGAGAGGGGAGGGGAGGGGAGGGGAGAGGAGGGGAGGGGAGGGGAGAGGAGGGGAGGGGAGGGGAGAGGAGGGAGGGGAGAGGAGGGGAGGGGAGAGGTGGGGAGGTGAGGGGAGGGGAAGAGAGGGGAGGGGAGAGGAGAGGAGGGGATGGGAGAGGAGGGGAGGGGAGGGGAGGGGAAGGGAGGGGAGGAGAGGGGAGGGGAGGGGAAGGGAGGGGAGGAGAGGGGAGGGGAAGGGAGAGAGATTCTTTGCAGACTGCTTGGAGAAATTTTCTCAGCACTTTGAAAAGAGAGAAGCTGGGGAATTCTCTTGCCAAATGAAAAGAACCTGTGTCATCATTACCCTAAGCACTGTCTATGACCCATCACATTAAATTGAGGTTCTTAATCTGAATTTGATTGGTCTTGTGGTTTTTATTGGACATGAATACATAAATTTACTTAGGTTTTATAGTGTACAAGAGCAATAATCATAAGGAGTTTATCCAGTATGAGTCAATAAACTCCAGGGCTAGAAGATTTTTCTTTTATTCCTTTAAGAAAGCGCATTTACATTCCTTAGTTTTAATTTTTAGCTTCATAAGAAAAATACCACAAATGGTAGATGAGAAGGAGGAAGATCTTCAGTGTTTATTTTGCTACCTTACTCCCCAAGTTTTTATCCACCCCCACAGAGGTATCGCTAAAGATCTTTTTCAACTATTTATCATGGGAGATACTTCATTATTAAACACATTTTTAAAAATCTAGGATAATGCTGGGTGCTGGTGGCTCACGCCTGTAATCCTAGCTACTCAGGAGGTTGAGATCTGAGGATCACAGTTCAGAGCCAGCCAGGGCAGGAAAGTCCATGAGACTCTTATCTCCAATAAATCACTAGAAAACCAGAAGTGGCACAGTGGCTCAAACAGTAGAGTGCTTGCCTTGAGTTGAAGAGCGCAGGGATAATGCCCAAGCCCTGAACTCAAGCCCCATGACCAAAAAAGAAAATCTAGGGTAATCCTAGCTACTCAGGAGGTTGAGATCTGAGGATTATGGTTTGAAGGCAACCTGGGCAGGAAAGTCTGTGCAACTCTTATCTCCAGTTAACCATCAGAAAACCAGAAGTGGCGCTGTAGCTCAAAATGGTAGAACATTAGCCTTAAGCAAAAAAAAAAAAAAAAAAGCTCAGGGACAGTGCCCAGGTCCCAGAGTTCAAGCCCCAGGACTGGCATAAAACAATTTAGGATAAAAGTTATATACACTTAAAGAGAAACTTCTCTGAAGAGAAGGATGGCCAATAGACACATGAAGAAATGCTCAACATCTCTAGCCATAAAAGAAATGCAAATCAAAACATTGAGATACCACCTCACCCCAGTTAGAATGGCTATAATCAAGAACTCTAATAACAACAGATGCTGGAGGGGATGTGGACAGAAGGGAACTTTACTGCATTGTTGGTGGGAGTGTAAACTTGTTCAACCACTTTGGAAAGCAGTATGGAGGTTCCTCAAAAGACTCCACATAGAGCTCCCCTATGACCCAGCAATCCCACTTTTGGGCATTTACCCAAATGTTCACAAACAAGACCACACTAAAGCTACCAGCATGACTATGTTTATTGCAGCATTATTTACCACAGCTAAGATATGGAACCAACCCAGATGCCCCTCAGTAGATGAATAGATCAAGAAAATGTGGTATATATACACAATGGAATTCTATGCCTCCATCAGAAAGAATGACATTGCCCCATTTGTTAGGAAATGGAAAGACTTGGAACAAATTATATTACGTGAAGTAAGGCAGGCCCAAAGAAACATAAGTCCCATGGTTTCCCTTATTTGCAATAACTAGTATATGTCTGAGTCAAGCAGAAAAGATCAGATAAGTTGATGTTAGGGGAATGAACCCCAAGATAAATATTCAATTTTTTTGTTTTTTTTTCCTTTCATGCAATTGTTTCTAACATATTTATAAGATGAGTTCTTTGTTGCTTTGTATGTCCCTCCCCCACGGTATAACCCATGCTTTCACTGTATTTGATGTTGGTATAATTTGTGGAGGGGAAGGGAAAAACAAATCATTTAACTAGGGATACCGGTGGACCCATTGCAACAATGAGATGTACAAGACGTTATGTCAAAAAACGAACTTTACAACTTTGGTGGGGAGTGGGGGAAGGATTGGGTGGGAAGAGGAGGGAATATGGGAAGGGATAGGAAGGGGAAACAAAGAGGAAGCAACAATGCTTGATAAGAAATGTACTCGTTGGGCTGGGAAGGTGGCTCAGTGGTAGAGCGCTTGCCTTGCATGCCTGGGTTCGATTCCTCAGCACCACATAAGCAGAAAAAAAGCTGGAAGTGGTGCTGTGGCTCAAGTGGTAGAGCGCTAGCCTTGAGCTGAAGAGCTGAGGGACAGCGCCCAGGCCCAGAGTTCAGGCCCACAACCGGACCCACCGCCCCCCCCCCCAAAAAAAAAAAACAACAAGAAATGTACTAGTTATCTTGCCCATGTAATTGTAACTCCTCTGTACGGTATTCTCACAATAAAAAAAGTAAATAAATAAAAAAAATTATATACAATGTTGAAAATGAACTATCCAACTTGTAGGTGGGAATGGGATGGGAATGGGAGGGAATAACTGGGAGACAGTGAGGGAACTGATGATATTGTCAAAAAAGAAATATATTCTTCATTGTCCAAAATGAAATGTGCTCTACCTGATTTAAGTAACTGTAATCCCTCTGTACATCACTTTTATAATAATAATTTTAAAAATTTTAAGTAAAAAATAAAGAAATGTACCCTTTACCTGATTTATATAACTGTAACCTGTCTGTACATCACCTCTACTATAATGAAAACAATTTTAAATGAAGGAAATAATTTGATAATGTAATAGGTACTTATTTTATGTTAGCAATATTTATTTTCTACTTACTGTATCAATTGATATTTATACTATTTCATGGTATTTTTAAAAAGTACTATATTATCGTAAATAAAATTCATAATAACTAAATGTTAAAAATTATATATATCTTGGTGTGTATATGTGTACACATGTGCCAGAACTGGAGCTTGAATGCAGGGCCTCACATTCTTTGTTTTTTGGTCAGTTATGGGCTTGAACTCTAGGCTTGGGTGCTCTTTCTGAGCTCTTCAGCTCAAAGCTAGTACTCTACCACTTGAGCCACAGCACCGCTTCTGGTTTTTTGGTGCTTAATTGGAAATAAGAGTCTCACGGACTTTTCTTGCTGGGGTTGGCTTTGAACCGCCATCCTCAGATCTCAGCCTCCTGAGTAGCTAGGATCACAGGTGTGAGCCACCAGCACCTGGTCTCACATTCTTGCTTAGCTTTTTGGATCAAGGCTGGTAATCTGCCACTTGAGCTACATCTCTACTTCCAGCTTTTTGGTGGCTAATTGACAATAAGTCTCAGATATGTCTGCCTGAGAAGGCTCCAAATTGTGATCTTCAGCTCTCACACTCCTGACTAGCTAGGGTTACTGGCTTAAGCCATCAGCACCCAGGTATATACAAAATACCTTTTTTTTTTGTTGTTGGTCATAGGGTTTGAACTCTGGGCCTGGGCACTGTCCCCCAGCTCGTCAGCTCAAGGCTAGCACTCTACCACTGTGGAGCCACAGCACCACTTCCAGCTTTTTCTGCTTATGTGATGCTGAGGAATGGAACCCCCAGGGCCTCATGCATGCAAGGCAAGCACTCTACCACTGAGCTACCTTGATGCCCTCAAGAAACCTTTAAAAATAAAAATAATTTAAGAAATGAGACCCTCTATTGACAATAGAAACAAGAATGTGTATCTTTAATTTCTTCCTCTGGTGTTTCCTTATACTCTGTACCATCTTTTGTCTTACCTCTCGGTGCCTATCACGGTCTCGAGACTTCTCTCTCACCCAATCAATTGTGTTGAAATCATCATAGGTTCCTACACCAGGGATTGGCTCCTCCAAAAAATCCATGATCCTATTTGAAGAACCTATTCCTCCACCATTGTATGATTTGTCCCCTGTATTGAACAGATAACAGATGCAAGTTAGTACTTCAGACATTCTTTACATTTTTTAATACCTCCTTTCTGGGCTCCATCTTAAGCTCTCAAATGATTACAGTAGAGGTGCACTAATAAAACAACTTAATAACCCAGTGGGGAGTTCCATCATATTCAGAAGTTTCTGTGGTCTAGGCTCAGACCATATGTAGGTAAAGACAGTGTGAATGAAAAGGGAAAGATGGGAGTGACAATACAAAGTGAGAAGTGACAAGAGCTGGTGGGCAATGAGAAATAACTTATAGAACAAAGACAGGAAGGAACTTGGTATTCCAGATTGCAGAAGACAGACAAAGAGGTCAAAGTTCTTTGCCGATCTATTACTTGTAAGGCAGTAATTCAATCTTAGGAGGTATGTTGGGGCTGACTGGGAACTCTGAAGAAAGGAAGTTAGCTTCTTCAAGTGTTAAGCTGGACAGAATATATACATTTTCCTTCAATAGGTAGAACACTTTTATCCCTGATATAATAGGCTGGTAGAAACTGTTTCTGGTTTATAACCAGAGATTTAGAGGGACGGTGCTTAGTTCACTACTGAACTGTCCCTCCTTGATCTTTCAACTAGAAAAAACATAACCATTTATCCATCCATCATGGTCCTTTATCTGCTTGGCTTTCAGTACTTCCATTACAATTATTTAAGTGCATTCTTTTCCTTCCTCTCTTCCTTCTTTCCTTTCTTTCTTCCATCCATCCTCTCTCACTCTGTCTTGTTATGCTAGGGATAGAATCCAGGGCCTTGCACATGTTAGGCCAAGTGCTTTTACCACTGAGAACATGCCCAGCTCCATCATCTTCCTTTCTAGACTAGAAGCTTTTTGCTAGTAGCCCTATATGTGATCCCCCATTGTCTTCTCCAATGTATTAACATATACCTTGAGAGTCAAGACATCTCAGTTAAACCAAACTGTGTTTGATGGATGGCAAGGATGAGGCAGAACTATATAAAGTAAGCATTTATACTCACACATAGTAAAAGCATTGGTTCACAAAGTTAATATTGCAGCAACAACATCAGATGGCACCGTATTTTGCTATTAAACATACAATTTAAAATAGTCTTGAGGAATCCATTCAGATGCCCAGGGGAGGAGGGTGGGAGGAAGGGGAGGATGACGGTAATGCCATCATTTCATTCACCCAGCCAAAGCTCACATTTGCAGCATCACCCTTGGCCAGGGACAAGGCTTCCTCCTGTTTGGTAATGAATCCTTCTGCAAAGAAGGCCCAAGTGGGTCTCAGCTGAGACCCATCGGCATGCCTGCCTTAACTATAAACTCCTACCAGACAACTTCAGCATTCTCACAGGATAAGTTTGAATGAATACACCAAGCTGTCTGTGGCTTATCAATTTGACAGTCTTCTAATGCCTGATTCAGCATACTTTGCCCAAGCAATGTACACATTTGAAAGGAAAATCTCAGCAGAGTCTAAACCATCTGGAGAATAGGAGTGGGTCAGGAAGGCGGCAGGGAGGAGGCAAATAAGTTAATCTTAAAACCCCAAACCAAAGTCCTTTCCATATCTCCACTTTGTACCTGGCTGTAAAATGGATGTCTGCTGAATCACCAGCCCAGCATTTCCTAGCATGTCAGTGTCATACTGATAACGATAAAAGCTGTTGTGCTGCTTGAGAGCTTGGAGGGGAAAAGCCAGCTAGGAAATAGGGGCAGAAAGAGAATAAAATATGGGGGTCAGGGGGAAGCAGAGGAGACCAAGCTGCTTCAGTTCTCAAGTCAAATGCTGATAAGAAACACTGGACACCAAACAACCAAACATTGACACTTTAAAGCACATTAATGCTTCCACATTGAATCTGCTCTGGTTTAAGAGTGCTCCTTTCCAAAGGAAAAAACACATCATTCTGTGAAACTAATTTTTAAAAGCATCAGATAGTTATCTAACGTTACACTATTATATGAAATGAGGCCCCCCCCCCCCCCCAGCTTAAAGGCAAAGGAAGATCTGCCCCAGCGTCCGACAGGAAAGAAAGAATCCTATTACATCACTAGGTAACATGAGCACTGCATCATCCTCCTTTGTCGTGGGTCTCCTGTTAGAGACGGAATTGTCAGTCTCCTCCAAAAGGCAGGCAGTGATTAGAATCCTACCACACACCGCTTGTGATTTTCCAGATCCCTTGCTCCCGGGGGCATGCTTCAGTCCTGGGTCGGGCTCAAGTCTGCTTACCTTCAATCACAGTTTTCTTTCTGCCTCAAGGAAGAAATAACCTTGGCAGCTCGCATTTGGTCATTTAAGTTGAGGCGCTTTTACAGAAGGAATCCCCGCAACTGGGGCACTTTAGAAAGGCACTTGCTGCATTTTCTGCCTTTGCACTGCAACAAACGCCACCTAAAGAGCCACCAGTGCTCCTGGGCGGGCGGTCAGGGTGTGATGTCACTGTTGGGGATCACGTGACCAGACCCTTGGACCAGCCTTGGAGAAAGGAAGATTTTTAACCAAGCCACAGAAGCCTTAAAGATGTAGACTCAACGAAACAAACACCATCAAAGCAGTGGGAAGGGGGCATTTGGATCAGCTCAAAAAAACAAAAAGAAAAGAAACAAGAAAAAAAGAAAAAGAAAGAAAAGAGAAAAGAAAAAAAGATCCAGACAAGTTTTACTCTTCACACTCCATTTACTAGAGAGTCCCAGAAGGCAAAAGGGAAATGCCCAAAAATGTTTAAAGTTACAGAAATTGTAAATAATATTTTGGGTTTATTTATTATTTTGCTAGGCGGCCTGGGCTTAACCTTTAGAATGGGGCACTGGTGTGTCTGAGCTTTTGTGTTCAAGACTCTTATCCAGTGAGCCACAGCACCACTTCTGGCTTTTTGTGGTTAATTGGAGGTAAGAGACTCATGGACTTTCCTGCCCAGGATGGCTTCGAACCCTGATCCTCATATCTCAGCCTCCTGAGTAGCTAGGATTACAGATGTGAGCCCCTGGCACCCACAGAAAAGGTGCTTTGTTTTTGTTTTTGTTTTTCTGTAAATGCACTGAATAAAAACAATCATGGGTAAAATCTCACAAACAAAAAACCAAGTGAAAGATGCCAGACACAAAGAGGAGACAATGTTAGGATTCTATGCCTCTTGGTTCAAATACAGGCAGATACAAATGATATCATTTTAGGATACAAATATTTACATTCTAACGGAAGAAAATGACAAAAATAAAGACAGGAGCTACTCAGAAAAGGTTTCTTACTGTCTGGTAAGTGCACATGGTAAGGGTAGGACTTCTGGAACACTGGTCATTTTTCTTCATCTGGGTTTTGGTCACCTGAGTGATCATCTAATAATTATTAAAGTGGTCACATATATTTTATTTTTCATTTTCTATGTACATATTAGCATTAAAGAAAAAGATGAATCCAGGCATTATAGCATGCACCTCTAAGTCCCAGCTACTTGGGAAGCTGAGACAGAGATCACTTGAGCCCAGAAGTTCTGGACCAGCCTGACAAACATTGCAAGAATTTGATTCATCAAATGATTTGGGGGTTGGGGGTTAGCTCAGATATACAAGGAATGCTTGGTATGTGAGAAGCCCTGGGTTCAATCCCCAGCACCTTGTTAACTAAGTAAAAAATGTGAGGCTAGGGATATAGTTTGATGCTAAGAATGTTTGTCTAGCATATACAAAGCCTTTCATTCAAGACCCTACTAGCAGAGAGGAAGGGAAGAGGAAGGGAGAAGAAAGAGGAGGGGAAGGGATGGAAGGGAAAAAAGAGGAGAGGGGAGAGAAGGGGAGGGGAGGGAGAAATTGAAGGAAAGAGGCATTAAGGGAGAGTGAGGGAAGAAAAAACTGAATTGTATGTGAACTTACCATACAAAGTCTGTTCTTTAATAACAGCTAGACATTCAAAAACCACAGTTGTCTCTTTGTAGTAGTGCTCTCCTTAGAAAGCAGTACTCTGATACTCATTAATCTAACCTGGGTGAAGGTAGTTACTGCAGTCTTGACAATATAAATTCACCATTACATTTCCATCATCTGAAAGGCTTTCTCTTCTCTGGCTCTGTTCTGAAGGCTGTTTTTAAGCAGGTCTTAATTAATTGTGCAATAAAGCCAGTCAGTCAAGTAAAGAAGAATAAAATTGTCATCTCCCAGCCACCTAAGTGAATCAGCAGGACAGGACAGCCACCGTTAAACATTAACCCATTTGTGGTATTCTCCCATAATCAGGGCCTACTTGTAGGGTTTTGAAATTTACTACTTTGTTCAGTTCTTAAGGCCAGATACATCCTGAAATGTCAATACAACAAAACCTTATGAAGTGTGAAACATTACAAGAAATCCATATAACTTTATTCTGTTTTAAGTATATCACTCTGTTCATGAACTAAAATTAATGTGAAAGAGAACCTGATAGGCTTCTTTTGAAATCACCCATTACTAAACATAATTTAATTTATAAAATCTAAAGTCCACTATAGAATTCATTTATATTATCAAGTAAGACTGCAGTTATTAGAATATTTCACACGCTGGAAGATATAGTATTTTAGTAGCCAATTAAGCAAAGATGTTACAGGCTCGTGCCTGTAATCCTAGCTACTCAGGAGGCTGAGATTTGAGGACCACAGTTCAAAGCTAGCCTTGGCAAGAAAGTCTATGAGACTCTTATCTCCAATAGGTACTCAGAAAAGTCAGAAAAGGCAGTGTGGCTCAAATGGTAGAGCGCTAGCCTTGAGCAAAAGAAGCTCAGGAGCAGAGCCTAGGCTCTGAGTTCAAGTCCCAGTACCTGGGACAAAAAAAAGTATAATTCTAGCCAGGAACTGGAGGCTCATTCCTATTGTTAGATTATTTGGACTTTGCCAGAAAACCATGCAGACATTCAGGTATAGAGAACAAAGAAAGGTTTATTGCCAGGAAAAGGGCCAGCAAGACCCCTTCTCACAAGGGAGAAGTGAGAAGAAGCACCAGCCATTGTCTGAGGGGACCTATATAACCTAGGAGGTCTAGGAGGGTCTAGAGGGGCTAGGAGACAGAGACCCTGGTGTGGACGTGGGTTTCATCATGGTGGACTAGGATTTATGGCTGCTGTCCAAATAGGGGGTCCTGCAGCTACCCAGACCTGAAGGTCACTCTAAGGGGCTCTTGTTGCCTTATATGGTGGGTAGCTGCCCCAGAGAAGTGCCATCCCAAGGTAAAGGGGGCTGGAGGCTGATTATTTACTGCCTTTACTAAATGGGCCTAGTGTTGCCTAGGAAGGGAGCATGCTAAACTATGGAGAGGGGAAGGAGTGTACTCAGCTATGGGAAGGGAACTCATTTCGTTAACACCTATAATCTTAGTTACTCAGGAAGCTGAGTCTTGAGGATCATGGTTAACTAAAAAGCCAGAAATTGAGCTGTGGCTCAAGTGGTAGAACACCAGCTTTTAGCAAAAAAAAAGCTAAGGACAGCACCCAAGACCAGTATTCAAGTCAAGTCCCAGTACTGGCACAAAAAAAATGTATAGCGATATAGTTTTAACAAAAGTTTTAGGGGAGGGACTTTCTTTTTTATTTTAATTTTGAAAATACTGTGCAGAGGGGTTACAATTACATGGGCATGATAATGAGTACATTTCTTATCAAGCATTGTAGCCTCCTCCTTTGTTTCCCCTTCCCATCCCATCCTCCCCTCCCCCCCCCCCATCCCCCCCCAACCCTCTCCCCCTCCCACACCAAAGTTGTAAAGTTCGTTTTCGACATGGGACTTTCTTTATTCCACATAAAGCTCTTCCTTTGAGTACTATGTAGCTTTCATGCTAAAATGATATTTAATTTTAACTTAGATTAAGAAATAATGAGTCACCATAAGTATTCAGAGTTTGACATGTTACACTTATTTTCTTTTCTAATCTACATTTCTTTCTTTGCCAAATTTGTAATTTCTAACATATGTTCATTATGTAGGCTACTTAGTATAAGTTGATTGGTATTATTGTAAAAATAAGATAAAATGCTTACTAATTTTTAAGGCACCCAAAGATAAAACACAATAGCATTAATATTTTGGGGCAAGCAGAATTATGTTTCTGAAACACAGATTGAATCAGATCATTTTCTATTTTCTAGTTGTGAGTGGCTCCTAAAGAGATGTTTTAAAAACTTTCAGCATATGAAGGACCTTTGAGGGGTTTAATACAAATGTGGGCAAGGATTTTAACATATTCAGCATGGTCTAGGTACTTAAGGCACATACCTGTAATCCTAGCTACTCAGGAGGCTGAGATCAGAGGAACAAGGTTTAAGCCCAGCTGAGGCAGGAAAGTCCCTGAGAGTCTTATCTCCAGTTCTCCAGCATAAAAACTGGAAGTGGAGCTGTAGCTCAAGTCGTAGCAAAAAGTTCAGAGACTGCACTCAGGCCCTTGAGTTCAAGACTCAGGACTGATACAAAAAAAATGTTTGTCATAGTTTTTAGAATAGAAAAAATTAATTATTTAAAACGTATAAAAGAATAAGTTTTTTTTAAAAAATTGAAATAAAATGGTAACAATGCTGCTAATCTTTCAGGTTTTGTCAATGATAAGGATGGAATAGTTTGTACTGTTCCAAAAAGTAGTGCATATCTCTGACATGACCAATAGCTTAAGTTGGTCACATTCTATATCTGATTGTTTTCTTTTCTTAGTATTTTTTTAAACTTAGTAGAAAGGTAAATTTATAAAAGAACAAAACTCTTAGTGGTAAAAAAAAAAACAAACCCTAGTTGAATACAAACAAAGCAACAAAATGCAGAAGGCTTTTCAAAATCCAGAGTATTGAGAGTTAAGCTTCTATTGTGTAAATGTCCTGCCAGAGAAAGCAGAGTAAAATTAAACAAAGAACCTAAATGTCAGATTGGGATACTTCGCTGACTTAAGATTTTTGCTTCAAATAGGTTAAAAAACAAACAAACAAATAAAACCACCAAAAACGTAAAGCAGAATCTCAAGGTTTGAAAGGCACTGAGAAAATAACATATAAAATAATTGAATGCTGTAACAGGAAAATGATTCCAGTTAAACTACAATTTATTCTTAACTTAAATGATAGGAAAAAAACCTAAAAAGGCTAATTTGCATTGCCTGTGTCCAGGAAAAACCCAAAGCAAACCATCAGGGGAAAAACAGAGTCAATATTGAATCAGCTTCCCCTTAGGTTATACTTAGGTCTGAAGACTTAACAATGGATCTTTACAAACATGCTACTTCAATGAAGAGGCATACAAATGAATGCATTTTTCTCATTAAGGAAAACCACTTTCTAACTTTAATTCTTTAAAAAAAAAAAAACCCTCAAAAAACTCTAATGCTTAGAACTAGAAAACTTCTGAAAATAAAACAAATCCTGATTTGAAAACAATGTTTATTTCAACCCTTAAACCAATAAGCCATTAGAAATTTACCTGGAGGACAGAACAGTAACTGATTAAGTCAACTAGTTAAACACTAACAAAAACACAAGGAGAAAAGTGAGAGAAAAAAATCTAGTACATAAACCTGATATCACAGCTGTGGGAGTGTTCACTTGTGGCCAATGGCCTATAGAAATAAATAAGCACTAAAGAAAAAATGGAACCAGGCTACTGGCATATATCACAGGAATTGGAAACTTCTAAAACTGTGTTTCACATTTTTTGCCAGTCCTGGGGCTTGAACTCAAGGCCTGGGCAATGTCCCTGGGCTGCTTTTCCTCAAGGCTAGCACTCAACCACCTGAGCCACAGTGCCACTTGGGGCTTTTTCTGTTCATATGGTACTGAGGAATCAAACCCAGGGATTCATGCGTGCTAGGCAAGCACTCTACCACTAAGCCACATTCCCAGCCCCTGTGTTTCACTTTTTATAGGGAATATTATATTTTTGCAAAGCTAGAATCACATCTACAAAAAAATTCAAACATGACACCTAGCACACATTAGCAGATATTCATCCTGTGTTCCTGGAAACTTCATTGCTTCTCACTTGCATATCCACTTCTCACTTTCTATTCTTATATTGGTTCATCCATTCTCGATCATCTAACGTGTCATAGACATTTGCATTCCATTTCATCTACATGCCTGAAAGTATATTACAGATGAAGCCCTAATAATCTGCCAAAAATTGTGGGACCTTTCATTTTGCATTCTATTTTGCTTTCCCATACATCCAAATCCAGTGTTCAAAACACAAATGTCAGGGAAGCAGCCATCTTATCCAAGGCCAGGATAATAATTAGGCTTTAATAAACCATCTTAGTTTAAACTTAGAACATTTATTCTGTGCAACTAGTCTGTTGGTATGCATTTGTATGCTATCCTGGTTGCTAAACATTAGAATACATCAGTAGCTGTAAATAATCACTTTCCTGAAGACCCATTTCACTATCCCTTAGAAGCCCCAAAGCTTTCCCCAAGATCCAGAAGTTGAAGCCCTAAGAGACCTCAGAACACTGACATCCAATAGGATTGGGTAGTCTTTTTGGTTGATTTGGATATTATCCACTTTAGGGATCTGATGCTTTGGTTCCTGCTCCCAGCAGGTTAAAAATTGAAGGTGTCTTAAAACACTGGAAGGATAAGAAAAGGAATCTCTATTCTAACTCTGTTAAGAGCTAGATAATAAAAGGGTAAAGAAGTTATTGGTAACAGAACTGCAAGAAACATATAGAAAAGGGAGGCATGACAGAAGGCTTAATAGAAGCTGTAGAGACAAGCATGAATCCAGATCCTAATATCACCTTCTCATTTCTTGTTTCTCATTTTAACAGTCCTATTCTTCGATGTTGTAGACATTTTCTTGCAGTCTATGTCTTTTTTTTTGCCAGTCCTAGGGCTTGAACTCAGGGCCTGAGCACTGTCCCTAAGCTTCTTTTTGATCAAGGCTAGCACTCCACCACCTGAGCCACAGTGCCACTTGAGGCTTTTTCTGTTTATGTGGTACTGAGGAATCAAACCCAGGGCTTCATGCATGCTAGGCAAGCACTCTACCACTAAGCCAAATTCCCAGCCCAAGTTCTATGTCTTTTATGCCCCCTATTCCAAGCATTGGCTCTAACTCCAAACATGCGGTTACCAACAGTAGAGCCAGGTGCTAATTTTTAGAGTTAGGACAAAGAAGGTAAGGAAACTGGATTGATATCTATAGGTTCCCACTGAAGTAGAATGCCACATAACTGCCCACAGAACTGGCAGGGAAGGGACTAGATTTGACAATGCTTTAGTTGTTTTTCAAATAGGGTCTTAAATTTATGCCCAGGATGGCCTGAACTGAAATCCTCCCATTACACTTCATATAGCTATTAGTTAAAAATGAAGTCTTGTTAACTTTTCAATAAACTGCTGCCCACCTTGAGTGGCTGGGATTACAGGTATTAGTCACCAGCCCTGGCACTCATTTTAGAGATCTCTTATACTTTTATGCTGTATTATTTGTACATTGGTTGCGGGGGGCAGGGAGTTGGTCACTAATACATTGTACAGAATGATTTCTGAGAGGACCTTATCTCTGAAAAATTCCAAATAGTTTTCCCATTGCATAATCATCTGAGATTACTCTCTGGCAAAGTCATAAAATGGTACTACCAATACTTGGAAAAGAAAAGCTCACCAATGCACTACAGGACAACCTAGAACCGCACTAAGATCCAGTATTTCTGGCATGTGGTTCAATAGAGCCACACCAACATGGCTTCAGTGTATCTCTGCTGCCCAGAAACATGCAGCCCATACACCCAAAGCATTACAGTAACCAATTTCTTCTACTGCTGATTAGAACAAGGTGAGGTGGGAAATTAGTTCACTGACAAATTTCAGTCCTGCCAATAGGTTTCTAAAACAGAGAAACTTCTCTGAAGAGGAAAAGAAGGATGCCCAATAGACACATGAAGAAATGCTCAACCTCCCTAGCCATAAAAGAAATACAAATCAAAACAACACTGAGATACCACCTCACCCCAGTTAGAATGGCTATAATCAAGAACTCTAATAACAACAGATGCTGGAGGGGATGTGGAAGAATGGAATCCTACTACATTGTTGGTGGGAGTGTAAATTTGTTCAACCACTTTGAAAAGTAGTATGGAAGTTCTTCAAAAGATTCCACATAGAGCTCCCCTATGACCCAGCAATCCCACTTTTGAGCATTTACCCAAATGATCACAAAGAAGACTATACTAAAGCTACCAGCACAACTATGTTTATTGTGGCATTATTTACCACAGCTAAGATATGGAACCAACCCAGATGCCCCTCAGTAGATTAATGGATCAGGAAAATGTGGTATATATACACAATGGAATTCTATGCCTCCATCAGAAAGAATGACATTGCCCAATTTGTTAGGAAATGGAAAGACTTGGAACAAATTATATTACGTGAAGTAAGCCAGGCCCAAAGAAACATAGGTCCCATGGTTTCCCTTATTTGCAGTAACTAGTATATGTGTGAGTCAAGCAGAAAAGGTCAGATAAGTTGATGTTAGGTGAAATTAACCCCAAGATAAGGACTCAAATGGTTTTCTTTCTTGTTATTGTTTCTAACATATTTATAAGATGATTTCTTTGTTGCTTTGTATGTCCCTCCCCAAAAGTATAACCCCTGTTTTCACTTTATTTGATGTTGGTATAATTTGTGGTGGGGAAGGGAAAAAACAAATTGTTTAAATAGTGATACAGGTGGACCCATTGCAACAATGAGATGTACAAGACATTATGTCAAAAAATGAACTTTACAACTTTGGCGGGGGGGGGGGGGGTCAGGGGGAGTAGAGATGGGAAGGCAGGGATGGGAAGGGGAAACAAAGGAGGAGGCAACAATGCTTGATAAGAAATGTACTCATTACCTTGTTCATGTAATTGTAACCCCTCTGTACAGTATTTTCACAATAAAAAAACTTAATAATAAATAAATAAAATAAAATACAATTTCTTTCAAGAAGGAACTAAAATAGCTTCAGTGATTAAAACTAATGCGAAGTTTCCAAATTCAGCTCCTACAAGTAAACAGTGAGATGTTATTATTACTCTCATCCTTACTACAAGTAAAGTTGTATAAACTAAGAAAGAAATCAATGATTGTTCTGGACTAATCAGAAAATTGAGGTTGCAGAAGAAATACCTACTCCCAAAATCTGAAGAGATAAGTTGCTCCAAAGCTGACCTCTACTTACCTAGAGTAGAAAAGGTTGGCTCCATAAATGTACAGGAACGCCTAAATGGCAACTCGGATGAAGAATTGTTGGAGGCTGTGTGTGGACTAATCTGAGTCCGAGAAACTCTTAGGGTCCTTGGTCTCGGGGGGCCGGGGGTTCCCATATAAAAGCTCTTTATTTCCAGGAACCTCAGCAAGTTCTCACAGTGAAGACTCAAGAAAGATCTCTTCCTAGCCCAGACTAGGGGTGGGGAAGAGTAATCCTTGTGAAATATGCCTAGAGATTTCTTCACAACAAAAGCCTCTGCTTCAGGGAAAATAACTTTGCTAGAGCCTTATCCCAATTGGGGGAAGGGAATTCCTTCCACTCCAGCCCTTTCCAGCTTTGCAGGCTCGCCTAAGGCAGAACAACATATTCAACCAAGTCTAGGGTTCTAATGCAACAGATTGTGACTGTTGAACTAACAGAAGGAAGTAGAAGGCAAGGAGAATAAAAATCTATACCATTGGAGAAAAACTTGTGAAGGTCATAGCCACAAGATATTGTCCCAATAAAACACTGAGAATTATCTCTTCCCCCATATCACAGGGCTCTGGTATTGGTATAATAACAGTAAAATGCAACTGAAAACAGTTACAAAACACAGAATCTCTAGAGGAGTTGGATTTCCAGACACCCAAAATCAAGATGTAGACAGAAACAAGGGCACTAAAGGTATTTGACCCCTTTGACACCTAGTAACACCAAACATTAAATAGAACCAAGTGTGCCATAAATTCTCACACAAGGAAATTAAACTATACACAGTAACAGAAAAAATAGCTAGAAAATGTTCCAAACATCTGGAAATTCAGCACTGCACTTCCATAATCTATGGGCCAAAGAAATCTCTAGATAAAAATTTAAAAAATATTAGAAGTCAATTAAAATACAATGTATCAGAGCCAGCACCAGTGCCTTATTATGCCTGTAATCCTAGCTACTCAGGAGGCTGAGATTGGAAGTATGTGGTTGGAAGCCAGCCTGGGCAGGAAAGACCCTGAGACTCTTTTTTATCTTTTTGGTGGGTCGTGGGGCTTGAAATCTGGGCCTGGGCGCTGTCCCTCAGCTCTTCATCTCAAGGCTAGCACTCTACCACTTGAGCCACAGCACCAGTTCTGGTTTTCTGGTGGTTTATTGGAGAGAAGAGTCTCACAGACTTTCCTGCCTGGGATGGCTTTGAACCACAATCCTCAGATCTCAGCCTCCTGAGTAGCTAGGATTACAGGCATGAGCCACTGGCATGGGCTGACCCTGAGACTCTCATCTCCAATTAACCAGAAAAAAAGAGCCAGAAGTAGAACTGTGACTCAAGTGGTAGAGTATAGGGCTGGGAAGGTGGCTCAGTGGTAGAGTGCTTGCCTTGCATGCCTAAGGCCCTGGGTTCGATTCCTCAGCACCACATAAGCAAAAAGAAAGCAGCCGGAAATGGCGTTGTGGCTCAAGTGGTAGAGCACTGGCCTTGAGCTGAAGAGCTGAGGGACAGCGCCCAGGCCCAGAGTTCAGGCCCCACGATTGGACCCCCCGCCAAAAAAAGTGGTAGAGTATAAATAACATGTCAAAAATTGAATATGGATATAAGATGCTTTAAAAGCTGTGTTAGGGAGAAATTTAGGGAATTTAGGGCATGAAGAAAGATCTAAAATCAATCATCTAAGTTTCTACCTTAGGAAGATGGTTTCTCTGGCAAGTGCTACCAATCAATTATGGAAGACATATACCATTTTCAATGGAGACCCCCATTGTACAACTACTTGAGGATAATATTTTAAAAAGAAATAATGTCACTTTCTACAATATCTTTCAGAAAACAGTTGCAGAGCCAACAGTTCCTAACTTATTCAATGAATCTAACATTACTCTATATGAAAATTAAATAACACTCTATTTCCTTGTATGAAACCCTTTTATTTCTTTCTCCTTCCTTATGGCTCTTAAGAGGAATTCTAATACTACATTGAAAAAGATTTTGGAGAATAGATATCCTTGTCTCATTCCTGACTTTAGAGGGAATGATTTCACTTTTCTCCTCTAATATGATATTAGCTACAGGCTTGCCACATATAGCCTTTAAAAATGTTTTGGTCATCATCTTTGGGTGGTTGTGCAGGTGGGTTTGAACATGTTAATTTATGAGTTCAGTGCATCTGATCAATGTCACCTCTTTCAAGAGGAGATGGGAAGGGAAAAAGAAATAGATTGGATAACTGTAATATGTTGCAAGTAAATATAAATGCAGCATAGAGAAACTCAATGAAAACTGTGGTTCTGTAAGGGGATTGTTGGGGGAAGAAAAATAATCTGTTGGTGAGTGGTTACTAGTGAGAACTGATTAGCTTGGGGAGGAGAATGAATATTGTCCAAATAGATTATTTACAACTATGAAAATGGAACAGTAAAACTTATTGAGATTGATGGCAGGGGGTGGGGGAAGAAGCTGGGACAGTCATAGAAGGGTTGAGATTGACTATAATATAAACATGTGGAAATGCAACAGTGAAATACCCCCTGTATAAGTAATATAAGCTAATACAAAATCTATTATATATATATACCAATATCTCTTATGAACAGAGATGGAAAAAATCCTAAAAAATATTAACAAATCAAATCTAATGACCCATAAAAAGATATATACAAGATATATACACCACAATAAAGTGAGAATTACTCCGTGAATAAAACAAACATAAATGTAATACACCATATTAATAGCCTTAAGGAGAATAATTACGATAATATCAATGAACATATCAAGACATTCATCAAAAATCATGTTAACCAACATTAAATATTCATTCATTATTAAAAGTCTCAACAAAGTGAAAATAAAGAGTAACTTCCTTAACTTAATAAAGAATATCTTTAAAAACACCTATAATTAACACCACAGGTAATAGAGAAACTAGACACTTTCTTCCTAAGATCAGGAACAAGGCAAAGTTGTCTCCACTGACTACTCATCTATTCAACTTCTTATGGAGTTAAATATGACAATAAGATATATAGAAGCTGAGTGCCAGTGGTGTACACCTGTAATCCTAGCTACTCAGGAGGCTGAGATCTGAGGATTGTGATTTGAAGCCAGCCGGGGCAGGAAAGTCCATGAGACTCTTGTCTCTAATAAATCACCAGAAAACCGGAAGTGGCACTGTGGCTCAAGTGGTAGAGCATTCACCTTGAGCTGAAGAGATAAGGAACAGCACCCAGGCCGAGAGTTCAAGCTCCACAAGTGACCAAAAAAGAAGAAGAAAAATTTAAATCATCTTTATTCACAGAAAAAATCTCAGTTTGATGTGGTGGTGTATGCCTATAACCCCAGGCTGAGGCTATACAGCAAGGTTTTGTCTCAAAAGAAGAACTGGTGAATGGAGGGATTGATGGAAGGGAGGGAGAGAGGAAAGAAGGAAAAATCCCCCCCCCAATATATAAAATTCAGTTGCTTTCTTCATGCCACTGATGAGCTAGAACTGCAAATTAAAAAAAAATGGGATTCATGGGCTGGGAAGGTGGCTCAGTGGAAGAACGCTTGCCTTGTATGCTCGAGGCCCTGGGTTTGATTCCTCAGCACCACATAAGCAAAAAGAAAAAAGCTGGAAGTGGCGCTGTGGCTCAAGTGGTAGAGCACTGGCCTTGAGCTGAAGAGCTGAGGGACAGCGCCCAAGCCCAGAGTTCAGGCCCCACGACCAGACCCCCTCCCCCCAAAAAATAAGATTCACAACAGAATCCCCAAAACTTAATTACTTTGGTGCAAATCTAAAAGTACATATAGGATCAATATACTGAAAACTACAAATAACAGTCAGGTGTTGGTGGCTTATGCTTGTAATCTTAGCTAATTAGGAGGGTAAGATCTGACGGTCTTGGTTCAAAGCCAGTCCAGGCAGGAAAGTCTGTGAGAGTCTTATCTCCAATTAACCACCAAAAAAGGTGTGGCTCAGGTAGTAGAAACCCAGCCTTGAGCAGAATATATATATATATACATACACATACATACATACATACATACACATACACATATAGATATGTGTGTGTATATATATATATATATATATATGCAAGGCACTTAATCCAAAATATTCTAAAAGATAACATACAAAGTCTAAAAGATCTATCTATCTATCTATCTATCTATCTATCTATCTATCTATCTATCTATCTATCTAGTGCAAAGCACAGAGTCCAAACCCTAATACCAAAAGAAATGTTCTAAAAGATAACATAAGAGAAAATCTGCGGGGTGCTGGTGGCTCATACCTATAACCCTAGCCACTCAGGAAGCTGAGATCTGAGGATCATGGTTCAAAGCCAGCCCAAGCAGGAAAGTCTGTGAGACTCTTATCTCCAATAAACCACTCAGAAAACTAGAAGTGGTGCTATGACTCAAGTGGTAGAATGCTAGCCTTGAGCTGAAGAGCTGAGGGACAGCACCCAGGCCCAGAGTCCAAGCCTCATGACTGCCAAAAATAATAACAATAATAAAAAGAAAATCTACATGATCATAGGGACTCACATTTATTCAGCTTGCTTGATCCTGGCTGGTGCTTGAACCATGCCTACATGAGATATAGTCTCATAGATTCTTCTGCCTGGGCTGGCTTTGAATTTTAACCCTTTGATTTCAATCTCCTGAGTAGCTAGGATTATAGACATGTGCCCCCGACACCTTGCTTGGTAAAGACGTTTTAGACACAATACCAATAGCATGTTCCAGGGAAGAAAAAAAAAGGCTAAGTTGAACTCCATTAAGCTGGGCAGTGTTTGCTTGTTATTCCAGTTACTTGAAAAATAAAGCAGAAAATAACTAGGAACATGGCTCAAGTGGTTGAGTTAATTCCTAGCAAGTGCAAGGTCCTGGGGTTAAAAAAAAAAAAAAATATATATATATATATATATATATATGTGTGTGTGTGTGTGTGTGTGTGTGTGTGTATATATGTATATATGTGTGTGTATATATATGTATATATGTGTGTGTGTGTGTGTATATATATATATATGGGGGGGTTGGCAGTGAGTGCTCCAAGGATCACACACAGTATGGAGCAGGAGGTGTCAGGGTAGTTTTACCTAAGTGGAGAAACCTGAGGAACAGTATATCAGTCTAGGGGATCAAAGTTACCATCAACAATAAGTCATGTCGATAGAATGAGACTTTCATGTGATTTGATGAGAAGAGCACTTAACCTCAACTGTTTTTTGGTCCAAATCCTATAATCCCAGTCTAATCACAAGAAAAACATCAGTTAAATTCCAATTGATGAATACACTACAAAATATCTGACCAATATCTGAAACTTTAAGGTAATCAAAAACAAGGCAAATCTCTGATGTGTCATAGCCACAAGGATCCTAAGGAGACATGATGATTTTATGTAACATGATATCCTGGAAGGATCATAAAGGTAAACACTAAGTCAATCTAACTGAAGAATGTATGTATGTCCTTTATAAATAAATGGATGGAAGAAACAATAAATATCAATTCTAAAATTTGCCAATTTTCCTATGAAATAATATAAAGGAAGCCTTTAAAGTTTGCGGATACTACCACAGGTATCTCTTATTTTATTTTTTATTTTTTTATTTTATTCTGTGTCAGTCCTGGGGCTTGAACTCAGGGTCTGGATGCTGTCCTTGAGGTTCTTTTGCTCAAGGCTAGTGCTCTACCATTTGAGCCACAGCACTACTTCTGGCTTTTACTGAGTAGTTTATGGAGTAAAAGTCTCACAGAGTTTCCTGCCCAGGCTGGCTTCAAACCTGGATCCTTAGATATCAGCCTCTTGAGTAGCTAGGATCACAGGCATGAGCTACCAGTGCCTGGCCACAGATATCAACTTAAAGATACAGCACATAAAACTGATGTGGTATAGCCACACAGAGCTTTGGATAAAGGCCATATGCTTCATGCAAAAAAAAAAAAAAAAGCATTCCCCCCCCCCCCCAAAAAAAAACAAAACAACAGCAGTAACTGCTGTTTTCCTAGACTAAGCATTCAGGGAAGTTCCGGTGTTATATGGATGATGGATTCTTGAGTACTTTTTCTTCTCCTGTGCCCATAAACCCACAGTTGCTCTAGTTACAAAGCTTAGCGGAAGCCTCACTAAAGTTATGATGGAAGGTTGTTCCATGAGATGGAGGCCAGAATGGTTTCCATTTCTCCCTGGAAGAAAACTATGACTTTTTTATAGCATGGCAGAGCACACAGAACTGAACACATGCAAGTTACATAGTAGATTCTGAGACCCATTATGTTTTGCATTCTATAAATTTAACTGTTAGGATATTTTTGTCTGCTCTGGGACATTCAGAGGTTATGTTGAGACTCTGCAGGTGGTATGGGGGAACACAGCCTACTCCATAAAAAGAGTAGGTTTTTTTTTTGCTATTTTATTCCCCATATCTGATCTGTCCTGTTTCCTCCCTCTGAAATTTCTCCAAAACCTATTACTCCTTTTTTTTCCATTCCTGTTGTCTTCATTCAGGCCTTTTGATCTTTTTCTTAGAATTTTAAAGCAGTATTAGTTTCCCTGGTCTTCCAGTTTCCAGGCCACACATCCTCTTAAAGTCTGCCAATTCTCAAAAGCTCAAATCTGATCATATAATTCTTCTGGTTTTAAATCATTTGTTAAAAATTTGGCTATAATGTAGGGCCTCAAAGCCCACACAGTCTAACCCTACCTAGGTTTCTAGCCAGATTATCTGGCCCTATCTCTTGTTGTCTTCCCTTCTGCTCTAACTGCCACCACCTAAACAGCCTTAGATCTTAGACAAGCAAACTTCGTTGTTGTTGTTTTTTCTTGCCAGTACTGGAACTTGAACTCTGGGCCTGGGCACTGTCCCTGAGTACTTTTGCTCAAGGCTAGCACTCTACCATGTGAACCACAGCACTACTTCCATTTTTTTGTTTATGTAGTACTGAGGAATCGAACCCAGAGCTTCATGCATGCTAGGCGTGCATTCTACCACTAAGCCACACTCCCAGCCCCAGATTTTGTTTCTTATACTGCACTCTTACACAGCGCTCTTATGCTACTGTATGTCTAGCCACAGTATTTACTCAGTCATAAATCAGGAAGGAGCAAGGCACACTGGGTAGAAAGACAAGAAGGTAAAGAAAAGAAAGGTATCAAAGATCAGAGCTTCATTGGCTCACACCTGTAATCTAGCTACTCAGGAGGATGAGATTTGAGGAGTGCACGAGTGAGTTGTTCAAAGACAGCCGGGGAAGAAAAGTTCATGGCACTCTTATCTCCAATTTACCAGCAAAAAGCTGGAAGAGGAAGTGGAGGTGTGCTTCAAGTTGTAGAGCACTAGTCTTGAGCAAAAAACTTAAGTGAGAATACAACCTATCAAGCCACAGTACTGGCACACACACACACACACACACACACACACACACACACACACACACACACACACACACACAGAATCAAAGAAAATAAGTAAAGCAATACAGTGCTGGTTTCACACCTGGGTGCTCCATAAATACTGGATGGATGGATGGATGGATGGATGGATGGATGGATGGATGGATAGATGATGGGTGGATGGATGAAGGTAGATGGATGAAGGTGAATGGATGGATGGATATAGTGCTATGAGGTCCAGATGCAGAGGGAGGCAAGTGACATCAGGATGGTGAGAACAGCTCTGAATGTTTTCATGATACTCAAACCCTTTTTGTATTTTCCTCACTTTACACTTCTTTAAAATCTTGGTGTTTATGTTATTTCTAATTGCAGATCACCATAATACTACCTCAGATGTATTTAGTCATGCCATGGATAATTTATTTATTCATTCTTCAGAAATCAATTCCTGTAGCCATCTGGAAAACAAGATCCGCTTTTTACTACCTTTCAAGCTCCTTCTAACTAATATTTTTAGTACATGCTATTGTGCCTGGTATAAATGTAGTATTTTATGTAGTTTCACCACCACATATCAAGGACTTGGTAACCTTTTCTCTATTAGTGTTGTCTTTTCTAGGAAACACCATGTGAAAGCATTATAAAGTAAGAACACTTTAAAAGCAAAGCAAGAAGTTTACATTGCTACAAAAAATTAGAGGGCTAATTTTTGCATGTCTCATGGAAAGCAGCCTCTATTTTGTGCCACTCCTGGGGCTTGAATTCATAACCTGGGTGCTATTTCTGAGCTTTTTCACTCAAGGTTGGCATTCTACCACTTGAGCCACTCTGGTTTTTTGGTGGTTAATTGGAGATAACAGTCTCACTAGAAGCTGGGCGCCAGTGGCTCACGCCTGTAATCCTAGCTACTCAGGAGGCTGAGATCTGAGGATCTCGGTTCAAAGCCAACCTGGGCAGGAAAGTCTGTGAGACTCATCTCCAATAAACCACTAGAAAACCAGAAGTGGCGCTGTGGCTCAAGCAGTAGAGCACAGGCCTTGAGCTGAAGAGCTGAGGGACAGCGCCTAAGCCCAGAGTTCAAGCCCCACAACTGACCAAAAAAAAAAAAAAAAAGGGTCTCACTGGCAGTCGGGGCGGGGGTGGGGGGGGAGACTTTCCTGCCTATGCTGGTTCTGAACCTGGATCCTCACATCTTAGCCTCTTGAATAGGTAGGATCATAGGTGTGAACCACTGACACCTGGTCTCATTTATTTTTATAGTCAGACCTTAGAAACCATAAGGAGTAATTCTACTATAAAATCTGCTTGTGTCAAAACACGTCCTACAATCTTATTCTGCTTTGGTTTTCAAGTCTGTAAGACTGAACAATCACTTGCCCCAGTTATCTACTACCAGTAATGTGAATTCATATAATATGTTGTAATACCAATGTTAGATGAGGCTGTTTTCTAAAAGAAGCAACAATAACAATTAAGCTAGGACACCCTGGTTTAATCAGAAGACTTAAATAGAAGTAGTGAGTTTCAATTTAGGATTACCCCAACTGACCACTTAACTAGAGCCAGTGATCATTATAATTGACTCACTGTTGTTGAAATTACACGTGTGTGGAAGGAATACATAAACCAAAGTTGCTTTATAGAAGTAGCCAAATATGAAAAACTACTATTACCAAGCATGAGTACATTTTATTTGTTTGCCTATTTGTGCTGGTACTAGGGTTTGAACTCAGTGCCCTATACTCTTGCTTGGGTATTTTGCTCAAGGCTGATACTCTACCACTTGAGCCATACCTCCACTTCCAGCTTTTTGTTAATTAATTGAAAATAGGAGACTCAAACTTTTTTGTCTGGACTGGCTTTGAACTCTGATCCTCAAATCTCTGCATCCTCAGTAGCTAGGATTAAGGCATGAGCTACAAGTGCCTGGCTCATTTATGAACTTTAAATTCAGGAGTTGGGCTGGGAAAGTGGCTTAGTGGTAGAGTGCTTGCCTAACTGCAGGAAGCCCAGGGTTCAATTCCTCAGTACCCCATAAACAGAAAAGGCTGGAAGTTCCACTGTGATTCAAATGGTAGAGTGCTAGCCTTGAGCAAAAGAAGCTCAGGGACAGTGGCCAGGCCCTGATTTCAAGCCCCAGGACTGGCAAAAAAAATCAGAAGCTATCCCCTGCTGTCACTTTCTGGAGGTATTTTTCCTTCCTATACAAGTTTCTTGTCATTCTTATTTTGTGTTTTGTTTTTCAGTATTTGCCAGTCTTCAATCTCTAGATTTTTCTGCCCCAGTCTCTAAATGCTGTGATTGCAACTGAGTGACAGCAGGAAGTAGCCCAGGCTACTTTTGTCATCCTTTTTTTTTTTTTTGGGGGGGGGGTCCGGTCATGGGGCCTGAACTCTGGGCCTGGGCGCTGTCCCTCAGCTCTTCAGCTCAAGGCTAGCACTCTACCACTTGAGCCACAGCGCCACTTCCGGCTTTTTTCATTTTGCTTATGTGGTGCTGAGGAATCGAACTCAGGGCCTCAGGCATGCAAGGCAAGCGCTCTACCACTGAGCCACCTTGATTTATTTATTTATTTTTGGGTCCGGTCGTGGGGCTTGAACTCTGGGCCTGGGCACTGTCCCTCAGCTCTTCAGCTCAAGGCTAGCGCTCTACCACTTGAGCCACAGTGCCACTTCTGGATTTTTTTCTTTTTGCTAATGTGGTACTGAGGAATCGAACCCAGGGCCTCATGCATACAAGGCAAGTACTCTACCACTGAGCCACCTTCCCAGCCCTTGTCATCCTTTTTAACCTGCAGCATTCATCTCAAATTTGTCCCATTCTCAGAGAGATCTTCCTTGACATTCCTAACTTCAGTGTTATTCTTCAGTTACCATTTACTGTCATTCAGTTTATTTCCATCCAGTATTCACCACAATGGGTAATTAAACAAGTAAATAATCTAGCTCTATGGTTATGTACTTTTGTAATCAACCAAGAATTGAAAATTGTTTTGTTTTTGCCAGTCCTGGGGCTTGAACACTGGGCCTGGGCACTGTTCCTGAGCTTCTTTTGCTCAGGGTAAGCACTATACCACCTGAGCCACATCACCATGTCAGGCTCTTTTTAGTAGTTTATTGGAGATAAGAGTCTCATGGAGTTTCCTACCCAGGCTGGCTTCAAACCACACACTTCCAATCTTAGCCTCCGGAGTACCTAGGATTATAGGTGTGAACCACCGACATCTGGCTCAACAATAGGTTTTTGGTGTTTTTTTTTTTTTTCAATGTGCCCATACTGAACAGGTGCAGACTTTTTTGTCATTATTCTCAAGAAATAAAAAATAAAAAGTAACAACTAGTTACATGACATTTACTTTGTATTGGATATTACAAGCAATTCAGAGATTATTTAAAATAGGTAGGAAGTCCTATGTAGGTTCTATATAAATACTATGCTTTTTGTGAGTGCTGGTACTGGAGCTTGATCTCAAGGTCCCACACACTTGCATAGTTATTTTTCCACAAAGCTCTACTACTTAAGCCACATCTCCAGACTGGCATATTTTCTGGTTAATTGGAGATAGAATCTCATGCACTTTTCTACCCAGCCTGGTTTCAATTCATGTTCCTCCAGGTATCAGCCT
The DNA here is from genome assembly GCF_019054845.1 of Dipodomys spectabilis. Lineage (NCBI taxonomy): Eukaryota > Metazoa > Chordata > Mammalia > Rodentia > Heteromyidae > Dipodomys > Dipodomys spectabilis. Next base: position 1,553,003 of record NW_024870857.1, read on the forward strand.
CCACAGTACCTAGGATTACAGTCACTGTTTCCCCACTTTTGTTTTCTTTTGCCAGTACTGAAGTTTAACTCAGGGTTTTATACTTGCTCAGGTTTGCTTACTCAGCTGAGTTCTACCACTTGAGTCATACCGCCAGCTCTAATCTTTTTTTTTTTTTTTTTTGCTGCTCCTGAGGCTTGAACTCTGGGCCTGGGTGCTGTCCCTCAGCTCTTCAGCTCAAGGCTAGCGCTCTACCACTTGAGCCACAGAGCCAATTCCAGCTTTTTCTGTTTATGTGGTGCTGAGGAATCGAACCCAGGGCCTCATTCACGTGAGGCAAGTACTCTACCACTGAGCCACCTTCCCAGCCTTCCAGCTCTAATCTTATAGTAATTATACAAATTTAATATTAAAATAACACAGTCCATTCTAAGTGTAACAAGTCATTAAAAACACCAGAAGAGAATGATACCCTTGCTAAACTTGAACAATTTAGTAAACTGAAGTTTGTGTGTGCCAATACAGGGCTTGAAACTATGTTAAACTTCATGTGCCTAAAAAGTAGATATATTTTATACATATATGTGTATACATGTATATAGGTATATATATATATATATATATATATACATACACATGTATGTGCATGAGTGAACATACATGTTGTACATGTGTGTTTGTGTATACCTATATACATATATTTATATACAAGGTTGTTTATTGCACTATGGTTTGCAATAGCAAATAATGTGAAGCAACTCAAATGTGTATCAATAAAACTTGGTTAAGTGAACTGTGGTACAATCATAACATGACATTGTAGTCAGTGAAAAAAATGATATAAGTGGGTAATCAAACAACCAATGAGGTTTTCCACCATATGCACACACACACACACACACGTGTACTCTTGTCAATAAAATTTCAATTATAAAAAGGGAATAGGATTTGAACAGATATTTCATCAAAAGAAGTTATAAGACTGGCAAATCAGCACAATGTGATGGTCAATATCACTAGACATTAAGGAAATTAAACTGAAATCATGATAATATAATACTATATACTTGTTAAGATAGCTAAAATAAACATTACTTCAGGGGTCAGGTGACTCATTCATATTATCCTAGCTACTCAGGAGGCTAAGATATGAGGGTTGTGGCTCAAAGCCAGCCCAGGAAAGAAAGGCTGTGAGATTTTTATCTCCAATTAACCAATAAAAGCCAGAAGTGGAGCTGTGACTCAAGTGATAGCTTTGAGCAAAAGAAGCTCAGTGACAGTGCCCAGGCCCCAAGTTCAAGCCCCAAGGTTAGCACACACACACAAAAATTACTGAAAATGTCAAGAGCTCTTTGAGGGTGTGGAATAAATAGAACTCTCATGCACACTAAAATTGCTCATATGCTCTGGCAAGTGGTTTGGCAGTTTAAATTTTTGGTCTTGCAGTGCTAGAGTTGGAACATAAGTGGATAACCAAACAAAGAGGTAAATTTTCACCTTATACATATATTCTTGCCAATAATATACTAATTACAAAAAGGGGATATAGCTGGGCACTGGTAGCTCTTGTCTATAATCCTAGCTACTTAAGAGGCTGAGATCTGAGGATGTCAATTCAAAGCCAGTCCATTTTATATCCAATTTACCACTAAAAACCAGAAGTGGGTCTGTGGCTCAAGTGGCAGCATGCTAGCCTTGAGCACAAAAGCTCACGGGCAGCACTCATGCACTGAGTTCAAGTCCAAAGGATCAGCACAAAAAGGTGGATGAACAGGATTTGAACATATATTTCACCAAAGCACATACTAAGCTAGTATCCAACCACCAAGCTAAACGAGTAACTTCTTAACAAAAAGTAAATATAGGGGCTGCGAAGGAGGCTCAGTGGTAGAATGCTTGCCTTGCATGCATGAGGCCCTGGATTTGATTCCTCAGCACCACATAAGAAGAAAAAGCCAGAAGTGGTGCTGTGGCTCAAACAGTAGAGTGCTAGCCTTGAGCTGAAGAGCTGAGGGACAGCGCCCAGGCCCAGAGTTCAGACCCCACAACGGACCCAAAAAAAAAAAAAAAAAAGTAAATTATACATTTATCAACTGGCCCAGGGATTCGACTCCTGGGTATGCTACTCAGCAAGAAAATGATAAATCTCCAAGAATAAAAGAAGTCAGCCTCAAAACCTGACATGATTCCATGAATATGACATCATCCTCATGAAGCATAAAACTACAAGGACAGAGGACAGGTCAGTGATACCAGGGATGAGGAAGGAGGGAGGGCTGATCATGAAAGAATAACCAGAGGGAATTCTTCATGTAGTTGGACTGTTCTGTGACCTGTCTGTGGCAATGATTACAAGAATTGAGCAATGTGTTAAAACTCAAAGGAGCCAGACACTGATGGCTCACACCTACAATTCTAGCTGCTTGGGAGATTAAGATCTGATGATCATGGTTTGAAGCCAACTGAGGCAGGAAAGTCCATGAATTCCTATCTTGAATTAAGCACCAAAAAGCTGGAAGTAGAGCTGTGACTCAAATGGTAGAAAGCTAGCATTGAGAAAAATAGCTCAGGGACAGTACCTAGGTCCTGAGTTTAAGCTCCAGTGTGGGGAACACAGGCAGCAAAGATGGCACAGAGAGAGAACCAGCCCGCGGAAGCTTAGGTGCATGATAGGATGTGACCTTGACAGTGATTGATTCCTCTTCCCCCCCTGCCCTTTTTGGCTTTAAAAAGGGCTGCTCTCTGTTAATAAACGAGTTTTCTTCCTGCTTGATTTGGCTCTCCTATGTGTCTGATTGTCTCTCTGGCTGAGGGAGGCTGGGATACAGGCGGGCGAGCGCCGCACTTACCTTTCCTCGGACCCCGTCCATCTTTCCTGAGACGGACGAAGACCCAACACTCCAGGACCAGCAACCCCCTCCCCCCCAAAAAAACCCTCAAAGGACTGTATGGAGAAAATAAATTTTTACTTTACATAAATTAATTTTTTAAAGAAATGACCATTAGTAATAATTGTTAGTGTTATGCCCACCTTTGGTGACCTTGTCACCTTGTCAGCTTTTTTGCCTGACCTTTCCAAAAGTTTCTTTATATGTGTGTGTCTGTGTGTGTGTTTGTGTGTTTTATTGTAAAAATATTGTACAGAGGGGTTACGGTGACATGAGTAAGGTAATGAGTACATTTCCTATTGAGCCTTGTTACCTCTTCCTCCTTTATTTTTTCCCTGCCATCCCTTCCCTCTCCAACTCTTCCCACCCATCCCCCTAAGTTGTAAAGTTTGTTTTCACCATAGTATCTTGTACATCTCATTGTTTCAACGGGTCAACCTGTATCCTTATTTAAGCATTTTGTCATTTCCCTTCCCCTCCCCAAATTAGAAAAATGTAGGGCACCAGAATAAAATACAGTGAAAACAAGGGTTATACCGTAGGGGAAGAAGATACCAAAGAAACAAAAAATCACATAGTACATTATAAATACATTAAAAACAATAGCAAGAAAGAAAAAACCACTTGTGTCCCTATCTTGTGATTTATTTCACTTAACATCAACTTATATGGTCACATGTACATAGCTTTTGACCTTTTCTGCTTGTCCTAAACATATACTAGTTATTGCAAATGAGGGAAACCATGGGACCTATGTTTCTTTGGATCTGGCTTACTTCCCTTAATATAATTTTTTCCAAGTCTTTCTATTTCCTAACAAATGGGGTGATGTCATTCTTTCTGATGGAGGCATAGAGTTCCATTGTATCAAAAGTTTCATTTAACAGAGTAATGCCCCCCCCCCCCCACCCAGGACACCACCTAGGAACAAGTCAAGGCTATTCTGTTACTATAGGCAACCAGAGACTTCACTTACACTGCCTTGCCCAGTGCAGACCTGGACCCTAAAGATCCCAGCTCCAGGGACTTCTCAATGTCCCAGGCCAGCAGGACGTAGTCAAAAGAGCCCAAGACACCTATTGGCTCTGGTACCTTTAAATATCTTTGCTACCTCCTCCTCAGAACATTGTGATCCTAAAGTGGGAACAGTCTTACTCCTCCCTACAGGATGCCAGGAGTCAGGTACCATGCTATGTCTCCAATCCGAGACAGAAAAGGCAATTTCAGGTCTTTGATAGCCCCTTCTGGGAATCAATCCCTCCATAGCATATTCCTCTCTTAAGTTGCTAACAGCAACTTTTTGCCTTTTATTAATTGTGTCTTGCATTTTAGATAACTATTGTAATGGAAAAGATGAGGACCTTTACCAACCAAACTGTCAAGCAGATGCTTCTTGGATGGTACCCAGCCAAGCAACAAATCTGGGACTCCTGACTACTTCTGAAGTAGCTTCGGAAGAAACGGCCTCCACCTATTACCCCCCCCCCCCCCGCCCCGCCTGGTACCCTTATGTTTATTAAACAACAAAGCAGGGAATGTTAGTATTATGCCCACCTTTGGTCCTCAGCTCCACCAAGACCTGAGATCCTCTCAGCCCTAGAGTTCCCACCAATCAGCTGGCCACTCCCTCTGTCCACCCAAACCCACCTGAGCACAATTCTACCTCACTTCCTGCCCCCAGACCCTCCTGCTACCTGGATAGGAGCAGATGCCATGTGCTCCCTCTCCTGGGAAATATGGCTCCACTAATAAACCTTATAATAATCTTTCTCCTGTACCTGCTTGCCTCTGCATGGTCCCCTGGGATGAATGTAAAGGATTCCTTTCAAATACCTTCTATTTCTCGATCCAAGGGAGGAACATCATCTCTCATGGAGAAATCCATTGCTGTCCCAGGTATATCCATCAAATCTTCATCACTGGAGCTACTCTGGAAGCTACTAAAACTCCCTTGCTGAAAGCCTCTGTTATCCATGGCTCCTGGGCAGAAAGAAAAAAAATAGTGGGCTTACCTCAATGTCCTAAATGCCCTCCCAGCTTTCCTGTTTTATTTTGATAAGTGCACACAATAATGTTTTCCATTGGAATAATTTTGAAGTGTGTGGTCCCAATAGCCTCCAATATACTTGCAAGGCTGCCCAACCATCACCACTATCCATTTCGAGAACATTTTCATCAACTTTGTGTCCAAGAAATAAGAATTTCCTGTCCCCAATCTCCTGGTAACCTCTATTGTAGTTTGTGTCTCAATGGATTTAATGAGTCTGGATGTCACAACTTTTTGTGTGTGTTCTGGAACTAGGCTTGAACTCTTAGTTTGTTTTTTTTTAAGTTTCACTCATGGCTGGCACTCTACCACTTGAGCCACATTGCCATTTCTGGCTTTTCAGTGGTTAATTGGACATAAAAGTCTCACCGACTTTCCTGCCTAGGCTAGCTTCAAACCTCAATGTTCAGATATCAGCCTCTTGAATGGCTAAGATTATAGGCATGAGCCACTGGCATCCTGTCTGGCTTTGAGCTGTGATACTTAGATCTCAGCCTCCTAAGTAGCTACACATGTCAGCCCTATAGCTTAAATCAATTTTTTGGTTGGTCGTGGGCCCTGAACTCTGGGCCTGGGTACTGTCCCTCAGCTCTTCAGTTCAAGGCTAGTGCTCTACCACTTGAACCACAGCACCACTTCTGGCTTTTTCTGCTTATGTGATACTGAGGAATCAAACCCAGGGCCTCATGTATGCAAGGCAAACACTCTACCACTGAGCCACCTTCCCAGCCCTTCTGCCTGTAATCTTAACTACTCAGAAGGATCGCGGTTTGAAGCCAGCCCAGGCAGAAAAGGCCATGAGACTCTTATCTCCAATAAACTCCTCAGAAAAAGCCAGAAGTGGTGCTATAGATCAAGTGGTAGAGAGATAGCTAGCCTCAAGCACAAAAAGCTCAGGGACAGCACTCAGGCTCTAAGCTCAAGCCCCAGCCCCTCCCACCCCAAAAAAAGTCTCAAGGATTTTACTGCCCTAGCCTGGCTTTCAACCAAGATCCTCAGATATCAGCCTCCTGCGTAGCTAGGATTACAAGCATGAGCCACCAGGATCCAGCATGGCTGATACATTTTGAACATCAATAAAAATGCTGCAAATAAAAAAATCCACATTGAAAGTGGAGCTGCGGCTTCAATCAATCTCTAATTAATGTCCAAGTGGAGTTGTGGCTCAAATGGTAGAGTTCCTGCCTTGGGAATAAAAGCTACAGGAGGGTACCTAGGGTCACATGAACCATATCCCAAGTCCTTTCATGGATTATGCTTCCTTCTTTTTATTTTTTTATTAATTTACTTTTTGTGGTGCTAGAAATCAAACCCAGGGCCTTTCTGCATGTTAGGCATACCTTCTGCCAGTGAGCCAAATCCCTAATCTGTTTTTTTTCTTTTCTTTTTCAACAAAAGAATAATTCTTGTAATATGATTTTTTTTGCTGGTCCTGGATGCTGGTCTGGGTCTGGATGCTGTACCTGATCTTCTTTTGCTCAAGGTTAGCGCTCTACCACTTGAGACACAATACCACTGTACTACTTCCAGCCATTATTTTCTGAGAAGTTTACTAGAGATAAGTCTCATGGACTGTCTGGGCTGGTTTCAAACTGTGATCCTCAGATCTCAGCCTCCTGAGTAGCTAGAATTACAGGCATGTGCCACCAGTTTCCAGTTGATCTTAAAAAAAATTGGCAGTACGAGGGTTTGAACTCAATGCTTTGAGCTTACTAGCCAGGTACTCTACTATTTCAATCACACCCCAGCTCTTTTTTGCTTTAGCTATTTTTTAAATGGGGACCTCTGTTTTGACTTAAGCCAGCATCAAACTGCAATCCTCCTACCTATGCCTTCTGCTTAGTGGTATTACAGATGTATAACACCACACCCAGCTTGTTCTGTTGAGGTGGAATTTTGCCAACTTCCTCCCTGGGCTGGCCTCTAACCAAAGTTCTCCCAATTTCTGCTTCTCAAGTATCTGGGCTTTTAGGCTTGAACCATCAAGCCTGGCATTTTTTAAATTTTAATTTTATTGTCATGGTGATGTACAGAGAAGTCACAGTTTCATAAGTAAGGTAGTGAATACATTTCTTGTCTAACATGTTACTTCCTCCCTCATTTTTCTCCCTTTCCCTCCCCTCAATCCCCTCCACCAAGTTGTACAGATCATTTCCAACATACTGTCTTATGAGTATCATTGTTGAATTGGTTCCCCCTTTGTCCTCTGTCTCACCATTTTGTTGTTCCCCTTCCCTTCCCTAGTTCAGATAAATGTATATACAATACCGAGAGTACCAAAATCAAATACAGTGACAACAATACCTGGCATTTTTTGAGGCAGAGTATAGCCCAAGTTGGTCTCAAACTCACAATTCTACTTTAGCCTGCTGAGTGCTGGGATTACAGTAGTGAACCAACTTGAGTAGGCCCAAACATTTCTGATAAATACTCAACCTGTTTTCATGGCTCTCATCACCACCACTCAAACTCAAGTCCTAACTTCCCAAGTACACCATTTAATTTCTTGATTGCTACTTCAAACTCCATTGAAGGAAATTTTTAAAAAACAATGGAAGCAATATTAACTCCTCCCTAAATAATAAAATACAAACAAGGTAGTTTTTGTGTGTGTGTGTGTGTGTGTGTGTGTGCGTGCGCGCACACACACGCGCGCTCTGTTCCTGGGGCTTGAACTCAGGGCCTGGGCACTGTCCTTGAGTTTCTTTACTCAAGACTACTACTCTATCACTTGAGCCACAGTGCCATTTCCAGGTTTTTCTGAGTAGTTCACTGGATATAATAATCTCATGGACTTCCTGCCAGGGCTGTCTTTGAAACACAGTCCTCAAATCTCAACCTCCTCATTAGCTAGGACTACAGGCATGAGCTACCAGCACCTGGCACAAACAAGGTTTATTCCTTGCCCTCACTGCTCTCATCAACATTCCCTTTTAAGTGTAGATGGCTCGAGAGTCAGTATTTACAACTAATGTTTGTCTTACTTTTGGAGTCATTACATTCAAAAACCTACAAAAAGGGCTGGGAAGGTGGCTCAGTGGTAGAGTGCTTGCCTTGCATTCATGAGGCCCTGGGTTCGATTCCTCAGCACCACATAAGCAGAAAAAGCTGGAAGTGATACTGTGGCTCAAGTCATAGAGCGCTAGCCTTGAACTGAAGAGCTGAGGGACAGCACCCAGGCCCAGAGTTCAGGCCCCACGACTGACAACAACAAAAAAAAACCTACAAAAAGTTCTCAATCTCAGCCAGACTAGTGGCTCATGCCTGTAATCCTAGCTACTCAGGAAGCTGAGATCTGAAGATCACAGTTCAAAGCCAGCCCTGGCAAGAAAGTCCATGAGATTTTTTTTTTTTTTTGTCCGTCCTGAGGCTTGAAATCTGGGCTTGGCACTGTCCCTGAGCTTCTTTTGCTCCTTGCTAGCATTTTACCACTTGAGCCACAGTACTACTTCTGGCTTTTTCTGTGTATGTCGTACTGAGGAATTGAACCCAGGGCTTCGTGCATAATAGGCAAGCACTCTACCACTAAGCCACATTCCCAGCTCATCCAGGAGACTCTTATGCCTAGCTCAGCACCAAAAAAGCCCTAAGTGGAGCTGTAGCTGAGGTAGTAGAGCACTATCCTTGAGCAGAAAAGTTCAGGGACAGTGCCCAGGCCCTGAGTTCAAGTCCCAGGATCAGCACATGCACGCGTGCATGTACACACTCACACTCACACTCACACACACACACACACACACACACACACACACACACACACACACACACAAGTTCTCCATCTCATGAATAGGCACTTTTGGATTCTAAAAATCTAAGCTGAAAACAAGCTAATAGAGTAGCATGATTTAGGAAGCTTTACTTCTGTGTACATTTATTAAATGATCATAAGCTCCATATGGCAACTAGCACTGAAAGCAAGAGAATGTGTAAGGTGATATACATTCCCTTCCCACCCTCCTCACTGGTTATGAATTGTATTCAGGAAATGATTTAAGACACACAGTCCAGCACAACATTAGCCACACAAATCAGAGGGAGGAAGAATATGGAAATCCAAAAATAATTCATGTTTGCCTTTGTAGTCATAGTTTCAGATCGGTGTACCTATTGTGCTGGGAATTAACGAAAACAAAATAATGATGCTACAAAAGGAGACCCAACAAAGGATAAGGTGGAAAACTCAGTCTCCTCATAGGACCCAAAACTCTTCCTGTAACTTACAAGACATCATCACATGGAACAATCAACTAAACTGAGCTGCCTTCTTTCAAACATTTCTTTTTTTTTTTTTGGGGGGGGGGGGGGTCCGGTCATGAGGCCTGAACTCTGGGCCTAGGCGCTGTCCCTCAGCTCTTCAGCTCAAGGCTAGTGCTCTACCACTTGAGCCACAGCGCCACTTCCGGCTTTTTTTTTCTTTTTGGCTTATGTGGTGCTGAGGAATCAAACCCAGGGCCTCATGCATGCAAGGCAAGGGCTCTACCACTGCACTGAGCCACCTTCCCAGCCCCTTTCAAACATTTCTTGAGGTAGCTAACCAGTTGACTGGGTTATAAAGTGTTTCCTTAATAAATGCTTATAAAGACAGAGTCAAGAAAGGGATGGTAGAGGAAAAACATAGGAGGGTGTAACAATGCTCATGTAACCATAACTCCTCTGTACAGTATCTTTACAATAAAAAATATATATTAAAAAAGGAGTCAACAAAAAGACAATTAGAGGCAGCAAGTAAATCCAATAAAACATGCTAAGGATGTGAGTTCATCAAAGGAAATAAATGCAATTGATAAAAATGAAAACAACATATGTGGATTACTCATTCTGACAAAATCTTTAGCTTTATTTTACAGACAAGAAATGATTAGGAGGAAAAAAAAGTAAAACAGCAAAATGAAGAATCAACTTAAAGTCCCTGAAAGTTGAGATATGAACCCATATGTAATGGAACTCCAAGCATAATGCTGTTTCCAGAACACCTTGGTCTTCACTATAACATGTTAGTCTCAAAATGGCACATCTGGAATAAATAAAACCCCAAGATCAGCCAAAATCTGGGACATGCCAGGAACATGTAAGATTTGATTAATTTTCTATAGACTGAAGATAGGACTTGTTATGCAACAGAGGGCTAAGGAGAAAGGAAAGGAGGAGGATGTTAAGTGGTTGGTATTTGTATACCCAAACTGGCACATATCCATTGTCACTTTCTAGCTAAAATCATAAGCTGTTTCCTCATTGCTTAGAGGGTAAAGTTTAAATTCCTTTGCATAGCATTCCGTGCCTTATAAAATCCAGTTATCATCTATTTAGACAACTCATTTGTTAGACCATACATAGGCTATATAAGGTTTGATGTCTTTATTTATGGGGCTGCATTTGTTAATTCAACTAATAACTGATCAGAAGTATTTGGGGATTCTCTTGGTGAGTGGAGTACTAGCAGGAGGCGATTGACTAAAAAAACAGAATGACTATTGATTGCTTGCAACTATGAAAACAAAACACTGAGATCTGTTAGAATTGTTTTGATAAAAGGAGAAGGAAGAGTGATAAAGGAGGTGAGACTGATCGGAATATAATATAACCATGTTTGGAAATGTAACAATGAAATCCCCTCTGTAGAATTAATATAAGCTAATAAAAGATAGGTATTTGGGGGAAGGAGAAACTAGCACTATACTGAAATAATGATAGTATAATAACTATTTACATACATTGACATTGTTTTAAGTATTAGGATTGTGTAAGTTCTATGCATACTAGACTACTTTACATAAGCATCCACTGATTTGAGTATCTGCAGTGGTATGGGAACTCTTGGAACAATTCATGCACAGCTGTGGTAGAATGAACACACTTTTAGGCATCCATGATTTCCCACAAACCACCCCCTTCTCTTTTCATTCTAGTGAAATCCCATTCAATCCAAGTCCAGCTCAAACAGAATTTTCTCTCAATACCCCTTTTGTTTGGACAGCCATGGTGACTGCATAATCTCCTCCACTTGAGACTTGTGGCTATGCCTTGTTCTTATTGCTGTTGTTCCAGCAACTCCATATTTTTTTTCAGAACAGGTGTTTTAAAAATGCTCACTGAAGAGAATTCCCATTGAGGAGGAAGGGTTAACAGCTAATCAACATATTTATGTGGCCAATACTCAATAAATCTTACCTTGCACTATGAGAGGAAGGGGGATACAAAAAAGGGCTTATTACTCTATAACTAACTCAAAACATTTCTAATCTAGGTGGGAAAGAACCTTCATATAATGCAATGACAAACTAGTTCCGTGTTAAACTGTTCCAAGAAAAGTTGCAATGCTAGTCAAAGAAAAAAAAAAGGAGGGAAGGTTGACCAAAGGCTTGGAACTGTGAATGAGGATGGCATTTGCCTCTAACTAGAAGACAAGGCTGGGTGTTTGCAAGCAATTGGATACAGATAGGACATGAAAGACCTGGAAAGCTAGAGGAGTACAATGTAACACAAATATTCTTTGAGTCTTTAACCCCCTTTTCCTGTAAGGGGAATGAGAGGTCTCCCCACCCCCCACCCCTGCCCCATGCACATACATACACACATTAAACAGTCCTTGCTTTGCCACTTAAAAAATAGTCTTTTGAGCTAGGTGCCAGTGGCTCATGCCTATAATCCTAGCTACTCAGGAGGCTGAGATATGAGGATCATGGTTTGAAGCCAGCTCTGGCAGGAAAGTCCTTGAAACTCTTATCTTCAATAAACTACTTAGAAAAAGCCAGATGTGGCACTGTGGCTCAAGTGGTAGAGCACTAGCCTTGAGCACAGAGAGGCTCAAGGACAGCACCCAGGCCCTGAATTCAAGCCCAGGAATGGCAGATGCGCACGTGCCCACACACACACACGCACGCACGCACGCGCACGCGCACACACACACACACACACACACACACACACACACACACACTGTAGGTAAACGTGACAGTGGTAGGCTAGAAGAAATAGAGGAGAAAAGGACTTGGAAAGCCATTTGCTACTTCTAGGTTCAATGCAGCTGATTTGGAAGAGTTAAGAGGGTAAAAGGAAAGAACACATTTTTCCCAGCACTCATACTAGGACCAAAGCCAGATGGTGGGTATGGGCAGGGTGCTACTAGTTTGTAGTATCATTCTGGTATCCTGTTTTAGTAATGACATTGACATATGTTGGCTCACATTAACAAAAGCAAATGTATAAACAAATATTTGACTGGGTTGACATGTCTGACCCCTCAAATAAAGATATAAGGAATGTCATGTATTACAACACTAACAGAGAGAAACAATAAACTTTTTTTGCTATTTTTTGCTTTCGCACCACAAAATACTGGCATGCATAAAAACAAAATGTCATTCTGGGCAGGTAATATAGGCCAGATATAGCAATCGTGGAAAAAAGAGAATGAGAGAGGAAGATGGTGCAAATAAGTCATTATGCAATTTTCTTTTTTTTTCCCCTGTTGGTTGTGGGGCTTGAACTCTGGGCTTGGGTGCTTTCCCTCAGCTCTTCAGCTCAAGGTGAGCACTCTACCGCTTGAGCCACAGCGTCACTTCCAGTTTTCTAGTGGTTTATTGGAGCTAAAAGTCTCACAGACTTTCCTGCTTAGGCTGGCTTTGAACTGTGATCCTTGGATCTCAGCCTCCTGAGTAGCTAGGATTACAGGCATGAGCCACTGGCACCTGGCTGCAATTTTTTTTTGGGGGGGGGGGGAGTCCGGTCATGGGGCCTGAACTCTGGGCCTGGGCGCTGTCCCTCAGCTCTTCAGCTCAAGGCTAGCATTTGACCACTTGAGCCACAGCACCACTTCCGGCTTTTTTCTTTTTGCTTATGTGGTGCTGAGGAATCGAACCCAGGGCCTCAGGCATGCAAGGCAAGCACTCTAACACTGAGGCACCTTCCCAGCCCCTGCAATTTTCTTTTTAAAAGGTAAGGCAAGCCTGGCCCTGGTGGTTCATGCCTATAGTCCTAGCTACTCATGAGGCTGAGATCTGAGGATCACCATTTGAAAGGCAGCAAGGGTAGGAAAGTCTATGAGACTCTTATCTCAAATTAAACACAGAAAAATTTGGAAATGGTGCTGTGGCTCAAGGGTAGAGCGCTAGCCTTTAGCACAATGAAGCTCAAGGACAGTGCCCATAACTGAGTTCAAGCCCCAGGTCTAGCAAAAAATAAAATTAACAAATAAATAAATAAATAAATGGGAAGGCAAGCTAGGATTATTGCCCTACCATTTAAAACTAAAAGTCATGACACTTCTAAGTATAATAGTGAATGCACACACACACACACACACACACACACACACACACACACATACACAAATTATCTTCTGTCTGACCACTACTCTTTGAGCTACTTAAAAACAAAGTTACTTAAATCTGTGTTCCCAAGTGTCTGCCACAAACAAAGGGCTCACAAAGGAATCCAGTCATATTACAATTCTAGATTTTTTTAATTTATTTTCATTTTGAAAAGTAAAAATGAAATATAGATCTTGAATGTTACTCTGATGTACAAGGATGTACAAGGTGCTTATTTCATAGGTTTGGGCTAATGCTTAATCTAAGGCATTTTCTCCATCTGCAACAATTGCAGGTATAAAACCCCAGGAGGAAATAAGAGGGATTCTTCTGTGTGCGGTCTTCATCCAAAAATCATTCCAATAAATGAGCAAGAGATATCAGAAGTGATGAGAAGTCTGAACAGGCACCATCAGAGTAGATGTTCTAAAACTTTTTGATCTCAGGATTCCTTTAGTCTGCAGATTTATTAAGATTCCCACTGGGTTGGAGATTTCACTCAGTGGAAGAGTACATGCTTTGCAAGTGCAAGGCCCCAAGTTCAGTCTACAGCACCACAAAGAAAAAATATTGAGGACCTTAAAGAGCTTTGTTTATATGGATTGCATAAATAGATAATTCCTGTACTTGAAATTAAAACTGACAGATGTTTAATGTATTTATTCATTCATTCATTCAACCCACTATATGTCAACATTAACTTGTCTCTTTTTTTTTGTACCAGTATGTATCATGTTTGCTTGGCTCTTTTGCTCAAGGCTGGTGCTTTTCCATTTCAGTCATACCTCCACTTCCTAACACAACTTAAAAAATAACTATTTTCAGCCAGGTGCCAGTGGCTCACACCTATAATCTTTAGCTACACAGGAGGCTGAGATCTGAGGATTATGGTTCAAAGCCACAGCAGGAAAGTCTATGAGACTCTTATCTCCAATCTACTACTAAAAAGCCAGAAGTAGAGCTGTGGTTCAAGTGATAGAGTGCTAGACTTAAGCAAAAAAAGCTCAGGTATAGTACCAGGCACAGAGTTCAAGCCCCGGGGCAAAGCAAGCAAGCAAGAAAGAAAGAAAGAGAAAGAAGAAAGCAAGCAAGCAGGAAAGAAAGAAAGCAGGGAAGGAAGCAAAAAAGGAACCAAGCAAGCATGCATGCAATTTTCAAAAATAAAAATTAGAAGATTTTTTTTTTACAAAACTCTTTAATGCCAGGCACTGGTGCCTCACGCCTATAATTCTCACGCCTATAATCCTAGCTACTCAGGAGGCTGAGACCTGAGGATCACAATTCAATGCCAGCCCGGGCAGGAAAGTCCATGATACTCATCTCCAACAAATCACTAGAAAACCAAAAGTGGCAGTGGCTCAAGTTGGTAGAGTGCTAGCCTTGAGCTTAAGAGCTGAGGGACAGCACCCAGGCCCAGAGTTCAAGCCCCATGACCAATGATGACGACAATGACAACGATGATGATGATGATGATGATGATGATGATGATAACGACGACGAAGACAACAACAAGAACAAAAAAAAAAAAACAACAAAACTCTTTAAAACTGGCTTGATAGAAAAAAAGCTAGATTCTGCTGCAAATGTTCTATTAGCCATCATGAACCGTGATAAAGCCTTGTGAGAAAATGTAAATCAATAATGTCTTGATACTAATATGAAAATGGTTTTGACCTTACAGATCTCTTAGAAGGGCCTTGGAAACCTACAGAGCACATTATAAGGACTGCTGAAGCAGAGAAAGGACTCAGCTTGAAGAAACTATATTTGGACAACGCCCAAACTGCATTTCTACATATTACCACAGAACTAGAAAACACAGTTATAAAATAATTAATTTATGGTAGAAGCATAAACTTCAAACATAATGTTACTTTAAAGTTTATAAAAGTCAAACTTGAAGGAAAAAAGGAAAGAGATAAATCAAGAGAAATGTATCATGACCTTGGTTGGAAAATCTAAATACAGCAAGAATGAAAGACTCACAATTGCATTATATTAGACTTACATATTATGGTGTGTATGTGTGTGTGTGTGTGTGTGTGTGTGTGTGTGTGTGTGTTAGTCCTGAGGTTTGAACTCAGAACCTGGGTCGCTGTCCCTGAGCTTCTTTTTGCTCAAGGCTAGTGCTCTATTACTTGAACCATAGCACCATTTTCAACTTTCTTGGTAGTTTATGGACACGAGAGTCTCACGGACTTTCCTGCCTAAGCTGGCTTTGAATCATGATCCTCAGATCTCAACTTCCTGAGTAGCTACATATGAGTAGCACTCATAGCTTATGTTTTGTTTTATTCTACGCAAGGATTTACTATGTAACTCTGGCTGGCCTTGAACTTGTTATAGTCCTGCTTCAGCCTTCCAAGTCCAGGGGTTATAGGCCTGTACCACTCAGACTGACTTACATCTATATATTACTCTATATTCCCCATGGCATTTTTTGGGGAATGGATCAGTTCTGGGGCTTGAACTCAGGGCCTGGGAGCTGTTCCCTGAGCTTTTGGGCTCAAGGTTAATGTACTACCATTTGAGCCATAGCTCCACTTCTGGCTTTTTTTGGGTAGTTTATTGTAGATAAGAGTCTCACAAACTTTCCTGCCTGGCCTGGTTTTGAACCACTGTCTTCAGATCTCAGCCTCCTGAATAGTTAACAGTACAGTCAAGAGCCACTAGAGCCTGGCTCCCCATGGTATTCTTTACATAATTTATTTTGATAATGAAATTCATCTAAAAGAAAAATGAAGCAATGGAATTAGTGTGTATATTTTCTTAAGTTTAAATATGGCAAACTTAATCCAATAGCTTATAATCTTCAAAAACTTTAGGGCATTTGATTAAGAGAACAGATTATAGTAATGCACCCAAGATATTAGAAAAATGCAGTGATAAACCAGAAACAACTCAAATTTAAGAATCACTTTTTAGTATGTTTGACAGCCAGCTAGGTATCAAAATGGAAAATATAAGATTATAACATATATCACACTACAATAAACTCCAATGGATTTTCCCTTCCTTTTTAATTGTTATTATAAAGATGATGTACAGAGAAGTTACAGTTTCATAAGCCAGATAATGAGAACATTACTTTTTGGACAATGTCACCCCTTCCTTCACTCTCTTCCAGTTTTTTCCTGGCATCCCAACCTCCAATGGATTTTTCAAGTTGATTATTAAAAGAACAAAGAGGGTCTATTCTCTCAGATGTGGAAAATAGTTCAAATGATTTCAGACTATAGAAAGAGATAAAATGGATTAATTCATGTGTACTAAAAATAAATAACTTTTGGCATCAGGAAATCACATTTGGAAACGAAGTAAAAAGGACAGAAAGGGAATATGTCATTACTGATAAGAGTTTAAAAAAAAGATAAATACAAATACACATGTCAAAACAGAGGAGGGCTGGGAAGGTGGCTCAGTGGTAGAGTGCTTGCCTTGCATGCACCGGGCCCTGGGTTTGATTCCTCAGCACCACATAACCAGAAAAAGCCGGAAGTGGCACTGTGGCTCAAGTGGTAGAGCGCTGGCCTTGAGCTGAAGAGCTGAGGGACAGTGCCCAGGCCCAGAGTTCAGGCTCCACGACTGGACCCCCCAAAAAATAAAATAAAATAAAAATAAATACCACATGAATCAAAGAGAGAGGCTCCAGTGGCTCATTCATGTAATCTAAGCTACTTGGGAGGTGGAAAATAAGAACACAGTTTTAAGTCAGCTTAGGCAGGGAACTTCACAGGATTCCTACTTGACCCACAGATGGGCCTAGTGGCACTCACCTGTCAGCCTGTCTACATGGAAGGCCAAGATTGGGAAGATTGCAGGATCCAAACAAGATTCCATCCCCATGGAAGGGAAGCTAAACTTGGTATACCCCTGTGATCCTAGAAACAATGGGAAGTCTGAAATAGGTGGATAGTAGCTCAAGCATGAATTAAGGGTGGAAAGAAAAACTCTTTCTCAAAAATTACCAATAATAAAGAGTTGTGGGTAATGCATAAGTGGTAGTGCACTAACCTAGTAAGATTGAGACCCTGAGTTCAAATCTCAACATCACAAAAGGAACAAGATTCAGGAGAGATGTTTTTTTAAATGTTGAGATGGGTGTGGTGGCTCATGCCTATAATCTTAGCTGCTCAGGAGGTTGAGACCTGAGGATTCTGGTTCAAAGCCACCCCAGACAGAAAGGCCATGAGAATCTTATTTCCAATTAACCAGCAAAAATCCAGAAATGGGCCTGTGGCTTAAGTGGTACAGCACCATACTTGAGTGGAAGAGCTAAGGGACAGAGATCAGGACTTGACTTCAAGTTCCAGTGACACATACACAAAAAATTCAAAATAAGGGCTGGGAAGGTGGCTCAGTGGTAGAGCGCTTGCCTTGCGTGCATGAGGCCCTGGGTTCGATTCCTCAGCACCACATAAGCAAAAAGAAAAAAGCCAGAAGTGGGGCTGTGGCTCAAGTGGTAGAGCGCTAGCCTTGAGCTGAAGAGCTGAGGGACAGCACCCAGGCCCAGAGTTCAGGCCCCACAACTGGACCCCCCCCCAAAAAAAAAAAATTCAAAATAAAAAAGGGGGAAAACAATGTATAAAAAATTGTGGGAGGACTGGGAATGTAGCTTAGTAGTAGAGTGCTTGCCTAGCATGCATGAAGCCCTGGGTTTGATTCCTCAGTACACATAAACAGAAAAGGCTGGTGCTGTGGCTCAAATGGTAGAGTGCTGGCTTTGGGCAAATGAAGCTCAGAAACAGTGCCCAAGCCCTGAGTTAAAGCCCTAGGACTGGCAAAAAAATTGTGAGATATTGTGAAAACAGTTCCTTGGAGGTAAATTTATAGCACTGGATGCACAAATTTAAAAAGAAGAAAGCTCTAAAATCAATCATCTACATTTCCACTTTAGGATATTAAAAAAAGGAACAGAATAAATTCTAGGTAAGTATAAGAAATTAAGTAATAAAAAATAGAATATAAGTTAATGAAATTGAGAAAAAAGGACTGAGGCTATAGCCTAGTGGCAGAGTGATTACCTATCACATTTGAGAGCCTGAGTGCCATCCCTAGCACTGAGAAGGAAAAGGAAGAGTTCAGCCCCAGTACAGACACAGGCACAGGTACAGGTGAGCATGCGTGCATGCACGCGCACACACACACACACACACACACACACACACACGTGCATGCACGCACACACACACACACACATACAGATGATGCATCTCTTTAATTTCAGGACACGGGAGGTTGAGGCAGGAAAATCCTAAGTTTGAGACCATACTTTGCAATATAGGGAAATCCCATCTCAGAAAACAGGGCCAATCACTATTGATTTCATGAACATTCAATAAATGATCAAGGATTACTATTAATAATTCTAAGTCCACATATTTTATAGCCTACCTGAAATGGACTAAAGTCCTTATAAAATTCAATCTACCAAAACTCATTCAAGGAGAATTAAATCACATTAACATAACTTATCTACTAAAAAATTGAATCACTAATAAACTTCCAAAATGAAAAGCACAGACACGGATGAGTTTACTAACGTAGTCTAACAAATATTTGCAAAGAAATAATATAATTTCCCTACAATCCCTTGCAGAAGATAAAAGAATACTTAATTCATGCAATAAAGCCTATATTGCTCTAATATCAAAATCAGATATAGAAACCACAAGAAAACTACAGATCACTATCTTCTGTGAACATATATGAAAATCTTGAATAAAATATTTATAAATTGAATCTAACAATGTATAAAAAGAATTATATACTGTGACCAAATGGATTTTTATTCAAGTTACTGAAGGCTAGATCAACATTAAAAATTAATGTAATTGCTAGGCACCGGTGGCTCATGCCTGTAATCCTAGCTACTCAAGAGGCTGAGATCTGAGGACTATGATTCAAAGCCAACCCAGGCAGAAAAGTCCATGAGATTCTTATCTCCAAGTAACCACCAGAAAACTGGAAATGGAGCTGTAGCTCAAAGTGTGCTAGGATTAAGCAAAAGAGCTCAGGGACAGCGCCTAGGCCCTGAATTCACAACCAGCCCACAATCAGCCAAAAAAAAAAAAAAAAGTTATCTATCACATGAACAAATAAAGAAGAAAATTCAAATGACCATATAAACAGATGCTGAAAAGTATTGGGTAACATTCAACCATAAATTCATAATAATAAAACTTCCAACTGGTTGCAAATGGCTCATGCTTATAATCCTAGCTACTCAAGAGACTGAGATCTGAGCTTCCTGGTTCAAAGTCAGCCTTGGCAGGAAAGTCCATGAGACTCTTATCTCCAATTAAGCAGCCCACTTGCAGAAAAATATCCAGAAGTAGAGCTGTTGCTTAAGTGATAGAATGCTAGCCTTTAGCAAAAAATCTTAGGGACAGCTCCCAGGCCCTAAGTTCAAGCCTCAGGACTGGCATAAAAATAAAATATAAAATAAAACCTCCAACAAACCAGGAAGCCAGGGGAACTTTCTCAACTTGATGAAGAACATCCACAAAAAATCATCATACTAGGCAGTGAGCAAATTAAAACTTTCCCAGTACGATTAGAAACAAAGCAAGGCTGTCACTCGCTATTACACCTTTTCAACATCATACTGAAAGTCCTTGCTAAAACAGTAAGACAAGGAAAGGAAATACAATATATACAGAGTGGGAAGGAAGAAGTAAAACTGTCTATGTTTATACATAACATGATTGTCTTTGTTGATAATTCCAAAGAATTGCAGTCCACCTCGGTTTAAGTCTATGATTGTGATTTGGGGCCTCTCTGGGCATAAAAAGTTGGTAAAACTCCATTTCAACCAATGGCTGGGCACAGTGGCACAGAGCTGCCCTCCCTAGCAACAGGGTAAACACAGTGGAAAGATCCCAGTCCAGGCCAACCCAGGCATAAAATGAGACCTTAAGAAGTGGTGCTGTGGCTCAAGTGGTAGAGCACTAGCCTTGAGCCGAAGAGCTCAGATACAGTGCCCAGACCCAGAGTTCAGGCCCCACAACTGACCAAACAAAAAAAAAAAAAAAACTGAAAAAAAAATAATTGAAAAGGCACTAGAGACATGGCTCAAATGGTAGAGTTTGTACCTGGCAAGCCCGAGTTCAATCTGCAGGAACTAATAAACACCTACAGAAAGGTTGTAGAATACAAGGTTAATATACAAATGTCAACTGCTTTCTTATACACCAACAATGACAACTTAGGTTTGAAAATAAAAATGTTATTTATATATGCACTAAAATTTGAAACCATCAGGTTTCACTAAGAAAAAAAATCCATACAAGACTAATGTAAGCAAAATGAAAACCTAAATAAATGGAAGGGTAACATATACACACGCATAGAAAGGCATATTGTCAGGAAGTCAGTTCTTCCCAACTTAATCTATATAGTCAATGAAATTCCAATAATGGATATTGACAAACTAATTCTAAAGAGATTAGTGGGGCTCAAACCTATAATCCTAACTACTCAGGATGTTGAGATATGAGGATCATGATTCAAAGACAGACTGAGGCAGGAAAATCTGTGAAACTTTTATCTTCAATGAACCACTAAAAAATAAACAAAACAAAAGTGAAGCTGTGGCTCTAGTGGTTAGAGCACCAGCCTTAGGTAAAATGTTAAGTGACAGCAGCATCCAGACCTCAAGTTCAAGCCCATGTCCCTGCAGAGATCAGCGTGGGGGGGAGAGGGAGGGAGAAAGAGAGAAATATGTAAGAGAACTGAGCCAAAGAAGATACTTATAAGACAAATAAAATATGCTTAACATTCTATGTCACCAGAGATTTGTAAATTAAACTAAGGTAATAGTGCATATATATGTATTCAAATAGTTAAAATCCAAAACACTGACAACCAAATGCTGAGGAGGCTGTAGAGTAACAGAATTCTTTTTCACTGTCCATGGGAATGCAAAAAAGGCACAGCTACTTTGAAAAAGAGCTGTGTGGTTTCTTATAAAATTAAAGTCATACCATATGATACAGCAATTGTACTCCTGGCATTCACCCAAATGAGTTGAGAATTTATGTCCACACAAAATCCTACACACACATGTTTATAGCACTTTTATTCATAATTGCCAAAATGTGAAAGCAACCAAGTTACCCTCTAGTAGATGAATGGATAAATTGTGGCAATCCAGACAATGGAACATCATACATTGATCAAGAAATAAGCTATCAAGCCATTGAAAGACATGGAGGAGCCTTAAATTCATGAGTCCATAGAAAAGGCAGAGCTATGAAGATAAAAATCACTGGCTGGGTACCTGGTAGCTCACTCCTGTAATCCTAGCTACTCAGGAGACTGAGATCTGAGGATAAGAGTTTGAAGCCAGCCCCAGCAGGAAAATCAACCAATAAACTACTCAGAAAAAGTCGTGGTGCTGCGGTTCAAGTGGTAAAGCGCTAGCTTTAAGCACAAACAGGTTCAGTGATAGTGCCCAGGAACTGAGTTCAAGCCCCAGGACTGGAAAAAAAAAACAACAATACCATATCCTTGGTTATAAGAGATTTAGGGAATGGAAGAGAAGGAAAGGTGAAAGGCAGAGTATAGATTTCTAGGGCAGTGAAAGTATTCTGTATGACACTATAGGGAAAATAACTGTTATTGTCCAGACACACTGGATGTACAACACACACCAAAAGCCCCACTGTGCATGCTGGCATGGATCTATAGTCTCAGCTACTTGGAGGCAAGAGGATAACTTGAGTCCTGAAGTTCAACACCTGAGTAACAGAATAACAGAGTAAGACACTGTCTCAAAACAAACAAGAAAATGAATTCAAATGCAAATTATGAACTTTTGTTAATAATGGATTCATATTTGCCTGCCATTTGTAACAAGTACATGCCACTAATGCAAGATGCTAATGATAAGAGATACTACTTACTTTCTTTCCACTTCATCTTTCTGGTAAATATTAAACTGTTCCATTTTTTTTAAATCAAACGAAGCCAGGCGCTGGTGGCTCATGCCTATAATCCTACCTACTTAGAAGGCTGAGATCTAAGGGTCATGGTTTGAAGCCAGCCCTGACAGGAAAGTGTGAGACTCTTATCTCCACTTAATCACCAAAAAGCGAGAAGTGGAACTGTGGTAGAGCACTAGCCTTAAGCACAACAGTTCATGGACAGTGCCCAGGCCTTGAGTTTAAGCCCCAGGACTGGCACGCACACGCACGCGCGCGCACACACACACACACGCACACGCACGCGCGCGCGCGCACACACACACACACACACACACACACACACACACACAATCAAAGGAGACTGAAAGGGAAGATTGCTCCTTGCTCCTAAAGGAACTTTGATGCTAAGCATCATCCTGTGACAAATGGTTTATGCAGAAATTTCTCTAGTAGTTAAAGACTGGAAATCTGAAGTTGCTTAAGCTGATGGTTCTCAAACTTAAATGTGTTTCAGAATTCCTTGGAAGGTTTGTGAAACACTAGTTGCTAGGCCACACCTCCAGATGAGCTGTTACCAAAATGAGGCTTTACAGTATACAAAGTTAAGGGGTACATAGTAAATAACCATAACATTTACTGAGTATACAATGGGAGAAGAAGCAAGATTCTGAATTTACAATTCCTAGCTATGTAAACCTGAGAAAGATGACCTACCTATACACTACTTCTAGCCAGGTACCAGTGGCTCAACACCTCTAATCCTAGCTACTTGGGAGGTTGAGATCTGAGGCTCATGGTTCAAAACTAGCCTGAGGAAGAAGTCAATGAGTCTCTTGATCTCCAATTAACAAGCAAAAATTTGAAGTGGAGCTGTGTCTCAAGTGGTAGAGCACTAGCCTTGAGCTAAAAAGCTCAAGGCCAGGGCCCAAGCCCTGAGTTCAAACCTCAAGAGCAGCATCAAAAAATGTAGATATAGAACATATTAAGAGTTTCTAAGAAACCTGTCAGTGTCCACCAGACCAAACACTCAATGCTACTATTGTATTCACTGCTGACATATGGTAAGTGTCCCATAAATAACTACTTAAGGTATGCAGAAACTAAGTCCTCTTCTGTAATAATGCACACATTCCTTAGACCAGTGGACAGATAGCCCAGTTAGAAATCAGAGTACTTCATGCAGAGATGAACAAGATGAGAAGAATAACTGCTATAGCCAGGTAGTGATGGCTCACACCTGTAATCCTAGCTACTCAGCAGGCTGAGATCTGAGGATCCAAGTTTGAAGCCACTCCAGCAGGAAATATCAGTGAGACTCTTATCACCAATTAATCATCCCAATTATCCCCAATTACCATCCCTCCAGAAGTGGAGGTATGGCTCAAGTGGTAGAGTGCTAGCCTTGAGAAAAAGAGCTCAGGGATAGTCCCCAGGCCCTGAGTTCAAGCCACACACACACACACACACACTATCTTCACTAGATTTTCTCTCCAGATATTCCTCCCATGTTGTTCATTTCTGCATCCTCAACACTTAACACAGTTCCTGACATACAGTAGAAATTCAAGGCATGAGGAAACAAGAAGAAAGATACAATGGCACTGGGTCCTTCTACGAGTAGGCAAGGCTCCTTGTCATTAAATCCTTGGCTGAAGACAATACTTAATCTCCACATTGAAAGGAAGTGAATGGGGAACAGGTCAGAAGGCTCCATTCCTTGACCATCACCCTGTATAGATACCAGGAAGAAATAAAAGAAGTTTCATCCTCACACCCTAGGTAGCTGAGCATGTAGATGATATTATTATTATTGTTATTGACAGTCCTGGGGCTTGGACTCAGAGCCTGGGCACTGTCTCTGAGCTTCTTTTGCTCAAGGCTAGCACTCTACCACTTGAGCCACAGTGTCACTTCCGGCTTTTTCTGTGTATGTGGTACTGAGAAATTGAACCCAGGGCTTCATGCATGGTAGGCAAGCACTCTACCGCTAAGCCACCTTCCCAGCCCCATGTAGATATTATTTAAGAAGTCTATTCATTGTGCTCATAGAAAAGACCACCAGAGTCCTTGGAATTTCTAACTATTCTGCAATAGGCTTCTTCAACCCACACCTGCCACCCAAAACCTCTAACAAGGGATGGAGGAAGAGAGTGATGCACAAGATCCCCGTCCTTCTTGATGCAGTTGAGCTCACCTTCTCTGAACCCTTGCCCAGGTGCATTGCATTCAAACAGCACTGGCACCCAGATAGCAAGGATTAGAGAGGGTGAGCAGTACAGAAGGCTCAGGATCATGAAGTGCTCAATGCAGAGAAGGCTCTGTTCTACAGGTGAGCATGGGAATAATAGATCTTGCAGTTTGTATGTTTTGGAAAGGATGTCAATAAGAAGTCCCCTTCTAGCTAGGTGCTGGTGGCTCATGCCTGCAATCCTAGCTACTCATAAGGTTGAGATCTGAGGATCATGGTTCGAAGCCAGCCTGGGCAGGAAAGTCTATGAGACTTGTAATCTCCAATTAACCAGCAAAAAACCAGAAGTGGAGATGTGGCACAAGTGGTAGAGCACTTTAACAAATAGCTCAAGGAGAGTGCCCAGATAGTGCTCAAGGACATTTCAAGCCCCAGGAACAGCACGTGCGTGCATGTGCGCACACACACACCCATACTTCCCCCCCACACATGCATGCACATGCATATACACACACATAAACACAAACACACACAAGTTCCATTCTGTGGCCTAGCACATGCAGAAATATTAGGTGACATGAAATCCCTCTCCTATACATCTCTTTGGGGCAAGGACCAAATCCACGCACTGGTCATGGCCTAGCAGCACAGTATCAGCACATCCCATGTTTGATCTGGAATCATGGAAGGGAAAGGGAGGAAGGAAAAAGTTGTGCTTCACAAGTACTTGGACCTTCTACATGCAGTAAAGGGAGTAGGTGCTGCATCAAAAGAGTGCTCAAATCCAGGTAACAAGGATAGAAGAGTGGGAGCAAAGTAGAAGGCTCGGGATGTATACATCATGTAAACATACATAGGTCCCATTGTCTGGGCAAAGGGATAAAGAGAGGCTCAACTCATGGCAGCTTGATTCCATCTATCCACAAAATGTTGGAATTCATAAGGAACTTTATTATCCATGAAACTACTAGATAGTAAGGCTTACATCTCAGACTGTAGCATCCCTACACGTTGATTAAAGGGATGGCTAAGTAAATGGACCAAATATTACACAATTGATCCACTAAAAGAATGATCAAAGCAAAGAGAAGTGTTGCAAAGGCTCTGTTCTAAATGTAGACAAAGCTCATCATCTTGTATAATTACATATGACCAATGTACTGATAAGATAGCAATCACATTGGGAGTGATGATTCATACCTATAATCCCAGCATTTAGGATGCTGAAGTAGAATAATGAGTTTGAGTGTAGCCTGGACTGCACAGCAAGAAATTATCTCAAGAAAGAACAAAGCTGGGCGACGGTGGCTCACGCCTGTAATCCTAGCTACTCAGGAGGTTGAGATCTGAGGATCGTGGTTCAAAGCCAGCCTGGGCAAGAAAGTCCATGAAACTCTTATCTTCAATAAACCACCAGAAAACCAGAAGTGGCGCTGTAGCTCAAGTGGTAGAGTGCTAGCCTTGAGCTGAAGAGCTGAGGGACAGTGCCCAGGCCCAGAGTTCAAGCCCCACGACCGGCCAAAAAAAAAGAAAAAAACAAAAACAACAAAACAAAAACAGCATTTACACTACGGCTGCAAGGAGAGGAATGGGCAAAACAAAAAATCAAGTTTAAGGCAATTTACATCAGACGTGCATTTCAGTGTGCATATTACAAGACAAATAATGTGAAGGCCCTTTTCCTGCCTCTGATTTTGCACAGAAATATGTCAACACATGTGTATATGTGATAACATGGGAGCATGATATACATAGAAGAATGAGAACACTCCATTCCTGGCACACTCACATGCCTGCTGCCACAGCCTAGGGAAGATTATTCACCACACATCTCCACTGGACAGGTAGCCCTAGACAGAGACACTGTCCCTTCCTCAGCAGGGTACACCTAGCCCAGCACACAGCACACCAATAGTGGTCATTAAATATATACCAAGTGAACTGTTTGAAGATTCATGATGTTGAGGCCCACTCTCCTGTAATCCATGCACATAGGAGGTGTATTGAGACTTCCCAACTCCGATATGCAATGGGTATAGGAGAAGGAGCAGTTCACTCTTCTGCAAACCCTGTGTGTACATACTGTGAGAAAAAAATGTCTTTTTAAATCAAAGTATATTGCTTAAAAACTTCTGCTTTGGCCTGGTGGCTTGGCTCTTGCTAAGGAAAAGGGGAACTGCTTTGGGATAATCAAGGATTTTGTTAAATATAAGGTTTTGTCTTAAACTGGTTTCTTTTCAAGATGGAATTAAGACATTCCCTTCTGCCCCCAACTGTTCAAGAAATGGCAGAGAGTGTAAGCCTATTTTGAGATTACTTGTAAACTGTTAATCTTATTTCAAAATCACCTTATGCATATACATTTTACCCTATTCAAAGTTACAAGCAGATTGTGAACCTGAGCTCAACTGCATTGAGCAGAGGAGTGGAGCCTGCTGTGTTAAGGATAAATATCAGAGCAGGTTGCCTGGTTTTTGGATGATGGCATATCCCAGAAGTAAATTTCACCTTGTTGAGACAATCTTTGTATTCATGTTGATTGTTGTGGTTCTAATGGTTCTTGAAGAGCATATTTATAACAGTGCTTACATGTGTTTACAGGAAAGGTTCACTTTCTTACATAAAATATGCTCACAGGAGGGTGTAGGGAAAGGTAAAGAAAAAGATCTGTCCCACACACAGCAGTAGGGAGGAAAGCAACAGCAAGAAGACTCTTCTCATTTCATCTTGTCTAAGGGAGAGTTAAGAAGGCTTACTGAAGCCAGCCATTGGTGGCTCTCCTAGCTACTCAGGAGACTTTAGATCTGAGGATCACAGTTCAAAGCCAGTCAGGGCAGACAAATCCATGAGATTTTTTTAATCTTCAATTAACCAGCAAAATGCCAGAAGTGAAGGTGTGGCTCAAGTGCTAGAGCAGCAGCCTTGAGCAAAATAAGCCAAGCAATGGCATGAGGCCCTAAGTTGAGGCCCTAATACTGGAGTGAGTACTTGCATGCTCACCTGTGTGAGCATACACACAGAGGCAAGCTCACTGAAGCCAGTTCTGGTGACACAGCACGAAATCCCAGCACAAGGGTAGAAAAGACAGGAGGCTGTGAGTTGACAGGGGAATGGAGAGGAGGGAAGAAAAAGAAAGCTGGTGGCTCACTGTGGAATGCAGAGGGAGAGAGAGAGAGAGAGAGTGAGTGAGAGAGAGAGAGAGAGAGAGAGAGAGAGAACAGGCTTCATCTTCTTCCTCCCAGTGAGTTTTCTGCACATAGGTCCTTGGCTCTGGGTGTGTCTAGGGTATAGAGTAGGGCAGAGTTTGAGAAATTTCATTGAGCAGAATCTGCATCTCTTAATGCATAGAGAATGGGAAACTAGTAACATACAGTTGTTTGGTTTTGGTTTTTGCCAACAGCAGCCTACTAGCCCA
This sequence comes from Dipodomys spectabilis, assembly GCF_019054845.1. NCBI lineage: Eukaryota > Metazoa > Chordata > Mammalia > Rodentia > Heteromyidae > Dipodomys > Dipodomys spectabilis. The sequence continues at coordinate 1,580,756 of NW_024870857.1, forward strand.
CAACATTTGTGTATGTTAGTGTATTTATTAGTCTCCTACTAGATATAAGATAGCAACTGATGGGAATCTGCAATCTCAAAATGTGAAAGCCCACTCCCCCACCTCCCCCCAGGTGACAGACCTCTAAATTCCTCAAGTAGGCCACACTCAACTAAGCAGGGGGTTTGCTCAAACAATAGGTTCCCAGAACCAGGCCCCAGTAATCAACTTCAGTCTGAGGCAACAAACCTGTAAGCCTACCATCCAGCCACCTTTGACCCTACCCCCAGTAAGGACCCTATTTAAAGTCCCCCATCTCTGCCCCCATGATACCTCATGTCTCCTGACTCTCCTCAGGTCACTATGTGTATTCCTCTTCAACTTTCCATTAAAGTTGATCTGGTCTGTAGAGTTCACTTTCTGCTTTTACTTTATTCTAATACCCGCAACCTTATCCATTTTTATCTTTTTTTGTGTGTGTGCCAGTCTTATGCTTGAATGCCTTGGCACTGTCTCTGAGCTTTTGTACTCAAGGCTAAGTGGTCTACCACTTGAGTCACAGTCCACTTCCAGCTTTTTGCTGGTTAATTGGAGATAGAAATCTCACAGACTTTCCTGCCCCAGCTGGCTTTGAACTACAATCCTCAGATCTTAGCCCCCTGAGTAGCTAGGATTACAGGTGTGAGCCACCAGCAGCCAGATTGGCTTCCATTTTGATTCTTGCTACATCCTCTAATACCAAATTAGTATCTGGTGTCTAGTAGACGCTTGACTATTTGTAGAAGGTAGGGAAAGAAGCAGGAAAGAAGCAGGAGCTCTGTCCCTTTAAATACAGGTTTGCCTTATTCCATCCCTTGGAGTCCTTGGGTAGAAACTACAAGACAAGGCAGCATGGGCACTTGGGATGAAGAAATGTTTGTGATGAACTAGGTCAGAGGACCTTCTCTGTGGGTACAGATCTGTATGTGGGTTAGCAGTTGGGACCCTTCCCCAATAAAGTTTGTTTGTGTAGGATTATACTGAGGTATAGAAAATTCTTAGCCATGCTTAAGTGGCCCACACCTGTAGTCCTGGCTACAAAGGACACTGAGATGTGAGGATCATGATTTGAAGCCAGCAAGGGAAAGAAATTCTGTGATACTCATATCTCCAATTAAGCACCAAAAAAAGCCAGAAATGGAGCTGTGGCTCAAGTGGTAGAGTGCTAGAATTGAGCAAAAAGGCTCAGGAATAGTGCCCAGGCTCTAATTTCAAGCCCCACTACCAGCACCAAAAATAAAATAAAATGCTAAAGAAATAGAAATAGAGAGTGGAGAAGACAGAGATAAGGGTGTGCATCAAGTCCCACACTGCAGCCCACCCACTTTCAGACATGCAGACATAATGAAGGTGAAGGAACCCACTCTCTCTGGACTTTTTGCTCTGTACAGGTAAGGGTCAGGTGTAGCTTATTTTCCCGTGGACCAACCACCCATCACATCTGCAAGAGAATAGGTGCTAGAGGAAGGCCACAAAGGTGCTCTGTCCTAGGCGAAGATAATGCTCACCCTCATTGAACCCTTGCCCAGGTGCACTGCATTCAGAAAGCATTCTCACCCAAGTAGCAAGGATTAGTGAGGGGGAGCCAGAACAGCCGTTTCCAGCACCTGCATACCTGGTATGTGAGTTAAATGAGGCTCACTGTTCTCACCTAATGCATTTACCCAGAACCGAATTGAAGTCAAGAGAAGTTTCTCCTATGTGTCAGTAAGAAGGATGATAAGCAGTTAACACTTGTGTGCTAGTTGAAGGGGGTAGATAAGAAGTTCCCTATGTGGCCCCTCTCTCTTTCAAAACATGCAAGGGTCATGGGTGATGAACTTGTTCATTCCCCTTCCCCAGCCTATGAGATCCAGAAGGGCAGAAGCCAAGTCAGTGTGTCATTCACTCTTCTGGATTCCAAATCCAGCACAGTGCCCAAGACATATTATTTGTGAAAAGAAAGAAGATGAAGGGAAGAAAACAGGATAGATGCGGGCAAGCAGCAAGCAAATGAGAGGTGATACACAGTTCTTCTGTCCTTCTCCATGCAGAGAAGACTCACCCTCTTGGAATCCTTGCCTGGGTGCATTGCATTCAGAAAGCAAGCATTCTCACCCAGGGACAAAGGATTAGAGAGGAGGAGCAGAGTAGAAGGCCTCAGGCACCTAGTGTGTGGATATTGTGTGTGTGTGTGTGTGTGTGTGTGTGTGTGTGAGAGAGAGAGAGAGAGAGAGAGAGAGAGAGACAGAGACAGAGAGACAGAGACAGAGACAGAGACAGAGAGAGAGATCACCCAATGTAGGTTTCCCAATTACACTATATAACACACAGCAAGCTGGGAATAAAGAAAACACTCTGGGGAACGCTTAAATGGGGATGCAGCCCCACCCATTGTGACGATGAGATGTACAAGACACTATGTTGAAAATGAACTTTACAATATGGGGGGGGGCCGCAGGAGGAGTTGGGGAGGTTGGGAGGGAAGGGATGGTAGGGGGAAAACAAAGGAGGAGGTAACGATGCTCACTACGAACTGTACTCATTACCCTACTCATGTAACTGTAACCCCTCTATACAACTTTTTTGCAATAAATATATATAAATTTTTTTAAAAAGGAGGAGGCAACAATGCTTGATAAGAAATGTACTCATTACCTTGCTCATGTAACTAAACTGTAACCCTTCTTGAAGTAAGGAGGCCAGGTCTGGCAGGCACCATATTAGCCACATGGTGGATGGTAGGGTGTGGCATCTTGTCTTTATGCTGGGGGAAGGGAAACCACCGTCCTCCACCCCCAATCACCTGCCTCCCAGTAATGGGCGTGCCCAGATCCCTGGAGGCAGGGACAGGCACTTGGCTGATAGGTTACTGAATCTGTCAGTCCAGTGCCTGGGACTGGCAATTTCCTGAGGATCTGCCCCCTGGGCCAACCTATTTAGGCAGGGACCAACTTAGCCATCAGGATTCCATGCCACGTGTGTCTCTGTAATCATGTCCTGTGTCCTGTCTCCTGGCTCGTCTCCACTCATCACAGAGTCCCAATTCAGCTCTCCATTGGAGCTGAATTGGCTTCTTGGTATTTTTTTTATTTCTTTCCTCTTTAACATGTTTCCTAGCTGTGTTATGTATATTTGCATGCTACAGGCCTTTGTAACAACTGGTGGCCTGTAGCCTGTTAATTGTATAATAAAGACTCCAATATTCTATATTTTAAAATGTGGCTTCTGGGATGACTTACCTTACAACATTCTGTACAGTATTTTCACAATAAAAAACGTATTTAAAAAAAAGAAAAGAAAAGAAAAGAAAACACTCATGTTCAGACAGAGGTGAAGACCTTCCACAGGGCATGATGTAGTTTATTCTCCCACAGAGGAAAAACAGACCTTCTAGAGAGCTTGGGGATTTTAGCCAGCTTGTTCACCACTGTGCCTCTAATGCATGGTATGGAATCTTACCTCATAGAAAATTCAAATATGGGAAAGAAGGCATGAAGATGGCAGAAGCAACCTATAGGTACTTGGTCCTTCTACATGCAGACAAGGCTCACTCTCTTTGAATCCTTGAATAGGTGTGTTGCACTGAAACAGCACTCACACCTAGGTTCCAAGGATTCTAGAGGGGGAGCAGACAAGCAGGCTCTGACCCCTTCCGGGGTGTGTGTGTGTGTGTGTGTGTGTGTGTGTGTGTGTACACACGTCCACGTGTAGCTAGAACAAAGAAACTTGTTCTGCGTATATGCAATGTCATGTATGAATGGCTGTACAGATAGGAAGAAAATGTACTCTATCTCACAGCTCTAGGTAAAATGACAGAAGATTCAGACTTTTGTGAGTTTGTTTTGGGGTGACAGTAGTGATGAGCAGTCCACACTGTACCTACCTAATCTTGAAGCATGTGGATGAAATTGATAATGAGGTTTCCATCTTTCTCCCTTAACTGTAAGCTCCACGAGGATACAATAGGCCTAGCTTCTGTGCAATTGTATTCTTCTTTGCCCAACTTAGTATCCCACATAAAGAAGGTACTCAGAATATGTTTGTGGAATGCACGGAAGGAGATGAAGATAAAGCTCTCACTCTCAGAATCCTTGCCCAGGTGCATTGCACTCATACAGCACTCTCACCCAGGTAGCAAGGATTAGAAAGGGGGAGCAGAACAGAAAGCCCCTGTAGGTTAACAAAGGGCCTTACTCTTCAAAGAAGTAAAGAAAGTCTTCTTCAGCTTCACAATAAAGATGTTTAGGGGAGGACATATTTTGTCGTTCTCTTGGACAACAAGAATAAAGTATAAACCTAGATGGACAAAGACACTGAGAGATAGGAAAAGGAAGGTAAGCAAGAAGACAGAGAATGAAGAAGAGATCACAGCAAGGCTCATTTCCCTCAAATTAGTTGTGTGACTATGCAATAAGAAAGAAGTGCAGTTTAAGTGGCACATTTGTTCTCAAACTTTAGCATACATCGGAATCATCTAAAGAGCTTGGTTATATCTAGAGAAAAAGATTACAGGGTTTCTGGTTTGGTAGTTCTTATGACCAAGATTTTATATTATTTTTGTGTGGATGTACTGGTCCTGGGGCCTGCACTCAGGGCCTAGGAACTGTCCCTAGAGTTCTATCACTTGAGTGACAGTTCCACTTACAGATTTTGGATGGTTAACTGAGATAGGTGTCTCACAGGCTTTCCTGTCTGGGCTGGTTTTGAACTGTGATTCTTACATCTATCTCAGTCTCCTGCGTAGCTAGGATTACAGGCATGAACCACCAGTACCCAGTTAAATGTGCATTTTTTTGTCAGTTGTGGGGCCTGAACTCTGGGCCTGGGCACTGTCCCTCAGCTCTTCAGCTCAAGGCTAGCACTCTACCACTTGAGCCACAGTGCCACTTCCAGCTTTTTCTTCTTATGTGGTGCTGAGGAATCAAACCCAGGGCCTCATGCATGCAAGGCAAGCGCTCTACCATTGAGCCACCTTTCTAGCCCCTAAATGTGCATTTTTAAGAAGTAGTCACATTCTTACATGCAAGGGCCTTGTGAGTGGAAAGAGATCAGAATATCTGTGAGTATGAGTGTCTGTATGGGGGAATGCATAGATTCCTTCTTTTGAATCCCTTATGTGTGAGCTAGTGAATCTCTCCTTCAGGATCCTCAAATCTACAAAACGTACACCCTTTCACATGAAGGATAGGAAGGAAAACACCTGAAGTTTCACTTTTCACTGTGTGTGTGTATGTGTATGTATATGAGGGGGAAGGGAATGAATGAATGAATGAATATAAAAAGCATGAAAGAGAATGTCATTTGCCCTCTATGAAACACAAAGGCCCCTGCCCCTGTCCCTGTATGTCCAGATACATATGGAAGCTCAACAACTAGAAACATGTTGGGCTCCTCTGTATGTTCATTCTCCTCTCTGTCTTGCTTGTAATATGTGCATACCTGAGAATTTATGTAGGTGTGAAAGTGACAGAGAGCACTAACAAACAAGTAGACCTTCATCCAATAGCAACTTTAGGAGAAAATACCCAAACAGCCCACTTCCCTTCCTGTGTGAGAGACCTGGCTCAGTACGTCAATGAGACTCTGCACATATGTGTCCTGGGGGATGAGATGGAGTGCTGGGAAGTCGAGACTAAAGAGTAAATTCAGGGCTTGGAAAGAGGCTAAGTGGTAGAGTGCTTGCTTTGCATGCCTGAGGCCCTAGGTTCGATTCCTCAGCACCACATAAGAAGAAAAAGCCGGAAGTGGCACTGTGGCTCAAGTGGTAGAGTGCTAGCCTTGAGCTGAAGAGCTGAGGGACAGCGCCCAGGCCCAGAGTTCAGGCCCCATGACCAACAACAACAAAAAAGAGTAAATTCATTGTGTAGAATCTCCAGAATGTATGTATGTGTTCCTACACAGGAAATACAAGTAAACTTCATCTTCCTCTATGTGCCCATGAGACAATGTGCTCAGGGGACTCTGGTTATCCTGTTTACTAGAGCTCCCTACATCCAGTAGACTGTCTGGTGCGTGGTACAAACTATAGTCATACACCACATAATTAGGTTCTGGTAAACCACAAGCTGCATATACAAGATTATATCACCCAGGGATGTTGTAGCCATATTAAATTTGTTAAGTACACCCTGATGTTCACAAAAATGATGAAATCACCTAACAACACATTTCTTCAAAGTCCTCATTGTTAAGCAATACATCTTGGCAGGCAGGCAGGCAGGCAGACAGGCAGGCAGGCAGGCAAAAGAGGGAGGCAGCATACAGGTACTCGGAATGTTTGCTTGGAATGTTTCTGCATGCATGGCAATGGAGAAAGCACAAGCATCTGGTATCAAGGAGGATAGAAAAGGAGCAAATGAGAAGGCTCAGGTACCTGCATGGGAAGGAGGAAAGACAGCTCATTTTCCAACCCCTTGAAACACATCAAGGCAAGCATATAAGAAATAGTTGATTTTATTCTCGGGTAGAAATTCACCATTCAGTTAGTCCTACTACCCTTCCCTCAATGCTCTACTCACTATTGGACCCCCAATTCTTAGAGTTGTTCAAAAAGATCCATGAAGGATCTAGGAGAAGTGATAGGTAGATGCTCTTGACTCAGTGTAGAGCACACTTTCCTCTATTGGTCTGTACCCAGAGGTACTGCACTGTATCTTTAGCACCTGTATCCTGGTGCTAAAGATTAGAAAGGTGGTGTCCACACATGCATCCAACTCACACCATGAGCAAAAGGGATGAAAACGTTGGTTTTTACTTTTTCTTTCATACTTCACACCCAATATAGCAGTATATTCAATTGGCTCTAACTTGAAAATATATCTATATCTGACTACTTTTCATAATCTTCCATTACTGCCACCCTTATTTAATTACATCTGAATTCTTTCAATGACTTGCTCACCTGAATCAATCTCACCTGTATCATTTCAATCATCCACTAATCAGTCTTCCTCTTTCTATACTTGTTCTCCTTATTCACCACACAACAGTCACAATAAAGCATATAAAATTCCAATAATGCTGGGTGCTGTTGGCATATGCCTGTTATCCTAGCTACTCAGGAGATTGAGATCTGAGGATCACCGATCAAAGTCAGCCCGGGCAGGAAAGTCTGTGGGACTCTTATCTCCAATTAACTACCAAAAAAGCTGGAACTGGAGCTGTGGCTCAAGTAATAGAGTGCTAACCTTGAGCACAAAAGTTCAAAGGTAGTGCCCAGGTCAGAAGCTCAAGCCCAGAATGCACATAGAGATACACACAGACACACACACACACCTCACCCCTCAATAACTCTGATTTTGAATTATAAGTACATGCATAAACTCATGATGTATTTTACTTACAAAGAGGACAATATATTTTGCTGTTGTTATGATCTTGAGAAGCCTCCAAACAATTATCAATATAAAGGGAATGAGTACACCTAGTACCCAGATATGATCTCTAAATACCATGTCTGACTGAAAGAAATCAATACTCTCTGAATACAGGTCAGACTCCAAGTCTGGTGAAAATGCCTAAGATGCATTAGAAACATTTATATCCCTGAAAACAGAAAATCAAGTAACTACTGGGACCCTGTCAAAAGTACTGAAGTACCTCAGATTGGCAAAAGATGGGATATTTGACTTCGTTAAAGATAAGAACTGCAATGAAATGAAAGACTACATACATTTAAATCCATGAGACTTTTTTTCAAACTCTCTTTATAGGTTGAGTCGCAATATATAAAGAAAGCACAGCATTTATGCCGTGTTTCCCATATAAATTATACCACCAAGTGATTAAATAGTGAATATGGTGAAAATTTTCTTTATAAAAGCAACCCAGCTAATAAATTAAGAGCAAATAATGTAATTAGAATATCGTCATTTTGCAACTGTTAATGAAATAATGGCCTAGGAATTGAACATCAATGGTAAATTAGCATCACAGAGAGAGACAGCCAGTCATTAAGTACCTCCTAATAGGAGTAGTTCTGCCTCACTTCTCCAATCTGATTGCCTTCTAGGTGTAACTATCAATTTACAATTAACATCAACAAGAAAAAAGAACATGTGGGGCTGGGAAGGTGGCTCAGTGGTAGAGCGCTTGCCTTGCATGCATGAGGCCCTAGGTTCGATTCCTCAGCACCACATAAGCAAAAAGAAAAAAGCCGGAAGTAGTGCTGTGGCTCAAGTGGTAGAGCACTAGCCTTGAGCTGAAGAGCTGAGGGACAGCGCCCAGGCCCAGAGTTCAGGCCCCATGACTGGACCCGCCCCCCCCCCCAAAAAAGGAACATGTAAACTGCAGCTGAGAGCTGAGGGACAGCGCCCAGGCCCAGAGTTCAGGCCCCACGACCGGACCCCCTCGCCCCCCCCCAAAAAAGGAACATGTAAACTACAGCTGAGGGATATGATCAGAAAAGTCCAGACTGTGGAAACATAGCATTTCAGGCCTCCTTTTTTTGCCAACAAATAAATATAAGCAAAGAATATTTATAGATGGCAGGAGTGGGTGTCTTAATTCACAGACTTAAAGTGGCTATTAATCAAATGCAATGTATGGACTTTATTTGGATCCCAATTTATGGTATCTCTGAAACAAAAAGAAACTTGAACAATGTACCTATGATGTTAGGAAATTACTGGCAATTGTTCAGTGTGATAATGGCATGATAGGTTTTTTTATTCAAGTCCTTACCTCTTACTAATCATCAGCTCTCCCTATCTTCCATCCCATCTTACCACTTCCCACCCCTCTGCTACCACCACAATGGCTCTTTGATGCTCTCAGAACATAGATAGCCTTTCCTTATAGTCCTAGGTGATGGTGAAACTTCACCATTTCTTCTGTAACTGCCCCACCCACTTTGTATCCACTGTCCTCACTTTATCACTCCCTAGTGTGCACTCTCTGTATTTTCCTTACACTGTCTGCTTACTCCTACCATGGCATACATTCTTGTCTCTTGACCACTGGTAAACCTGTGGTATATAGGGGAGAAACCAACATATAGTAGATAATAAATACTTGTTGAATGAATGGGTTTCCAAAGAAATCAACCATGAATCTTAGGCCCAGGAAAAGTAAAGTCCTGCCTAACAACACTCTGATTTATGTCTGTGTAAATGTCCCAGAGGAAAGACTTTCATAGATCATCTTGTACAAATAAGTGTGTATATGGAAAGGCATGGTACAGTGAGGGAATTCTACTCTCCACCCCCCAAATGCGTAGATATAATGCACACTTGTATGTGTATCTAAGAACAGATGCAAGTTCCCTCCTACCTTGGGATTGTAGAACTAGCCACGAGATTCCATTTGTCACCCCCAGATATATCAGTCAGTCCTGAAAAGATTCTACTTCCCACCTGCTGGCAAGACTTGATCAAAAGACTCCCCTCCCTTTTCAACTCTGCCTGTCCATGAAGGTGAGGGCCTACATTTTCTACAAGAAAAAAGGTAAGATGAATCTCCTTTTGCAAGATCTGGTCATGATTCAGATGGGAGAAAGGACAGAGGACCATTCCCCTGGGGATATGCTTCTTTTCTTTGTGAAGGTGCACCTATGTGTATGTGCACATGCACAAGAGAGCAAGGAAAGTTGAAGCTCACCATCCTGCAAACCCTGCATGTGGGAGGGGTTTTCAGAAAGCTCACCCTCCACCATGCAAGGGATGTGAGAGAGGGAGCAGAGGGACTCACTCTCTTGGCACACCATGTGGGTACATTCCAAGAAGTAAGAGGGAACAGCCCAGGAATTGTACATGGGCAACAGGATATCTATAGGAGAAGTGCTAACGGGTAAACCAGGGAGGAAGTACACACAAAGAGGCAGGAAAATCATCAGGAGGGGATGACAATGGTATATGGGTGTGTGTCCCACACACAGGGCAAATGAAAGAGGAGCCACACCGCTTTGGTGCAGATGTGTATGTGCTCATGCCTTGCACTGGGAAGGGAAGAGAAGAGAAGGCTTGCTCTCCTGCAAGCCTTGGGTGTGGGAGGGTAATTAAGATGCTAACGGTCCTACACTCAAGGCATGAAGGAGAGAAAGCAAGGCAGGACGTTCTCTCTCCTGTACACTGTGTTCATGGAAGCATGTGCGCACGTGTGTGTGTGTGTGTGTGTGTGTGTGTGTGTGTGTGTGTCCTCTGGATGCTTTGCATGGTACATGTGTGATTATGTCCTGTATGTGCTGTAATGGAGTATATTTGTATATGCTCACAACTTGCAGGAATGTTCACTCTCTATAAACTATTTTTCCTTTTCCTTATTCTTATTCCTAATACTAGTCTAATGTTTATTATCAAATGTTCTTCATATATAACACATTTATTCTCACAAACTATCTTCAAGATATGTTCCCTGTCCCCATTATACAGATAAACACTACAAGGCCATGCATATGGGGCAGATAGTAAGAAAGTTTAGAATCTAAACTTTACACATGCCTGTAATCACAGTACTCAGGAAGCTGAGGCTAGCCTAGATAGCAAGTTCCAGACCAATGTGGGCTACATAAAAAGACATAACAAAAAAGAGAAAATTTAGAATCTGACTGTGGGTCATTAGGAAGGAAACGATAAAGAAGACTCAATCTCCTGATTGCTGTGTGTATGCTCATACAAAAGGGACCATGGGCAAGAGAACTTGTACTTGGCCCAGAGAAGAGATGATGGGGGTAGAAGTAATGGAAGAAGTAAGAAATGGCCATGTGACATATACTCAGATTAGGCATGGGCTTTTTTTTTTATGTTTGTGTTGGTACAGGGGCCTCAACTCAGGGCCAGACACTATCCCTTAGCTTTTTACACTCAGGGCTGGTACTCTACACTTGAGCCATAGCTCCACTTTCCAGCTTTTTGGTAGTTAATTGGAAATACGAGTCTCATGACTTCCCTACCCCAGCTGGCTTCAAACTAAGATCCTCAGACCTCAACCTGCTGAGTAACTAGAATTACAGGTGTGAGCTACCAGTACCTGGGAACACAAGTGTTTTATTAGGTATACAGGCAGCTGAGATTCAGCATAAGAGGTCTAGACTGGAAACATAAATGTGGAAGTTATTCACATAGAGTGGTATTTAAAGTTGCAGGGCAAATTGAGAATGCCTGAGAACTAATGAGCAGTATATCACTAAACTTTAGAATTTAGAAAAAAGAGCAGGAGCTGGGAGCCTGTGGCTCACACCTGTAACCCCAGCTACTCAGGAGGCTGAGATTGAGGATCACAGTTCAAAGCCAGCCCTGGCAGGAAAGTCCATGAGACTCTTATCTCCAATAAACCACTAGAAAACCGGAAGTGGCGCTGTGGCTCAAGCAGTAGACCACTCACCTTGAGCTGAAGAGCACAGGGACAGCGCCCAGGCCCAGAGTTCCAGCCCCACGGCGGACCAAAAAAAAAAAAAAAAAAAAAGAGCAGGAACCGTATGCAGGGGAGGAGTATGATGGTATAACTCCTATGAACAAATATTTTACAGTTTAACAAAAGGAATACCAGAGAGCTGAAACATATGTCCTAAGGGCAGGGCTGAGGAGGTAAAGGGGAGGAAGACAGATGAATGGAGAGAGGAAGGATGGGCAAAAACAGTCATAATTTTTAATGTATGTATTTGAAAATGGAACCAGGCAACTTGAGAGGATGGATGGGGTTTAAAGAAATGTGGGCTAATGATGGAAGGGGTGACATTGACTGATCAAGACGCATTATACTCTAAACTGTTGTGTTGAAACAAAACACCTTTGTACAACTACTTAAAGATAATAATGATCATGAACATGATGATAATACTTCTAAGAAAAACAGCCAGGCACCAGCAGCTCACACCTGTAATCCTAGCTACTCAACAGGCTGAGATCTGAGGATCATAGTTCAAAGACAGCCCAGGCAGGAAAGTCCATGAAACTCTTCTCTCCAATTAACCAGCAGAAAATGACAAGTGGACGTAGCTCAAGTGGTAGAATACTCACCTTGAGCTGAAGAGCTCAGGGACAGACCCCAGGCCCAGAGTTTAAGCCCCATTACACACACAAAAAAAAAAACCAGACTGAGGGAAAGACTTGAGATTAGGAGAATACCCAAGACTATAGAATCCTGAAAGGTAGGTAAAGAGTCTAAACTCAATGGGAACGACCAATTGTGTGCTGATCTGCTAATGAGGATGTCAAAATGGCCCAAGGACAGCTGGCTCAAGCACTAAAGTCCCAGCCTAGGAAGCACTAAGCCCTGGAGGATGTGAAAGACATTTCTTCCAAGGGCCATGTGGGTATTTATAACATCATTCATAAGCCATATATAATTATCTGTAACCTATACATCTACCTAAGATGGGAGGAGGGCAGGTGATGAGAAGCATATATGTATCATTATGTATGACATGACTATGGGCTTATATGGTCCAAACTGTTTCCTTACCTCTGCCTTATATGGAGGGTATTCAAAAGAGAATGGGAAGGGCTGGGAATGTCACTTTGGTCAAGCATCATGAAGGTTACTTGGCATTTCTTGAAGCCATAGGTTCCATAGGAGGGAGAGAAAAGAGAATGATGAAAGAGGAATAGGGGAAAGAAAAGGGATAGGAGATGGAAGGAAGGAGGAAAGGAGGGAAGGAAGGAGGGAGGGAGAAAGACAGAGAATGGGAAAAGTAGAAATGGAGACAGAATAGAGATGGAGACAGAATAGAGAAGCCTCCTGCTTTTAGGAGGTTTTTGGTGTTTGTTTATTGTTTTTTTGTAAACAGAGAAATGGGTAGAAACTAGAGGACTGATTTGGGTGAAGATGATAGCACTTTTATTTATTTATTTACTTACTTATTTATTTATTTGCTCAAGGCCAATGCTCTACCTCTTGAGCCACAGCTCTACCTCTAGCTTTTTTGTGGTACTTACTTGGAGATAAGAGTCTCACAAGCTTTCCTGCCCAGACTGACTTTGGATCATAATCCTCAGATCTCAGTCTCCTGAGTAGACAGGATTACAAGTGTTGAGTTACCAGTGGCCTGGAGTAGTACTTTTTAATTTTAAAAATTCTTTTTAGGTGGGAAATGTGGTAATATATTTGAAGGTAAATATGCTGCAGCTAATAGAAAGGACTAGAATGCTGGAGCAGTGTCCCTGAGCATGGACTTGGCTCTGAGCCTGAGAGTTCATTTGTTGTATCACAGAATGGACCTCACATTCAGGCACATCTGCAAGCAACTTAGGAAGCTGTTGTGGGAACTTTGGAAGGCCCCTTGTGATCCATTTGTTTCCAGGAAAGGAGGAAGCAAGGTCAGCAGCTGAGAGCAAGGAAAGGAAATGACACTGGAAGTTTGAGGGGAGAGGAGGATTGTGAAATAGTCACTCAGCGAAGCAATTTCTGAACATTTTCAAATATTGAGAGAAGGCAGCTTAGTTGTGAGTTTGCCTCTAGACAGAATTAGTTGCTCTAGGCAAAGCATGTGGAGAAAAGTGAGTTCATTATGTGTTAATCTAATTACATGCATATCATTTTATTCCATTCTAACAAAAGCTCCGTGAGGTTAACAGTCACCCCATTTGTATACATATTGTGCAAACTGAGACACAAAATAAGCTGCTGGTCTAAGATCACAAAAGCTAGTAAGGGAACAAGTCAAGATATGCCACAGAGAATGCTATGCCTCCATCAGAAAGAATGACACCGCCCCATTTGTTAGGAAATGGAAAGACTTGGAAAACTTATATTAAGTGAAATAAACCAGGCCGAAAGAAACATAGGTCCCATGGTTTCACTTATTTCCAGGAACTAGTATATGTCTAGGACAAGCAGAAAAGGTCAAAAGCTATGTACATATGATCATATAAGATTATGCTAAGAAAAATTATCCCAAGATAAGGACACAAGAGGTTTTATCTTCCTTGCTGTCGTTTTTAATGTACTATGTAATTTTTTGTTACTTTTGTATGTTCTTCCCCCATATAACCCCTGTTTTCACTGTATTTTATTCTGGTGCCCTGCATCTTGTATATACATTTTTCTAATTTGGAGAGGGGAAGGGAAATAACAAAATGCTGAAATAAGGATACAGGTTGACCCATTGTAACAATGAGATGTACAAGACCTATGTTGAAAACAAACTTTACAACTTCAGGTGGTGGGAGGAAGGAGTTGGGGAGAGGGGGAAGGAAAGGATGGTAGGGGAAAACAAAAAAGGAGGCAACAATTCTTGATCGGAAATGTACTCATTACCTTACTCATGTATCTGTAACCCCTCTGTACAGTATATTATATATATATATATATATATATATATATTAAGACATGCCAACGAATCTGGGCACTGGTAGCTGTAATCCTAGCTACTCAGAAGGCTAAGATCTAAGAACTGTGGTTTGAAGCCAGCCCAGGGAAGGAAAGTCCGTGGGACTCTTACCTTCAAATAAATCACAGAAAAAGCTGGAAGTAGTACTGTAGCTCAAGTGGTTGAGTGCTAGCCTTGAACAAAAGGAACTCAGGGAAAGCACCCAGGCCCAGAGTTCAAGTCTCAGGACTGGCAAAAAAAAAAAAAAAAAAAGATAATTTCATGGTCAACAGATGGGCCTAGACACCCAATCCCAAAGCTGTGTGTACCTACATGAACATAAAAATAAAAAGTGCTATGTTGAAAATGCTATGAGAAAAACAGAGACAGTGGGGGAAGAGGTGACATTAATAGAAATGAATTTTTAAAAAGGATCAAAAGTGAAGGAAGGGAAGAATGGTGAAAAATTCAGTATACACTATGTGGGGAAAAAAAACAATGTAATTTATGGGCAGGGACTAGAGGGGGAAACTGAAAGGGAGCAAAGAAAGGGGTGACATTGTCCAGAAAAGTAATGTACTCAGTACTTGACTTATGAAATAGTAACTCCCCTGAACTAGACCTCAATAATAACAGGAAAATTATATCAAAAACAATTTTAAAAAGTGGTAAGGAATGCCTGATGCCAGTAGCTCATGCCTGTAATTCTAGCTACTCAGAAGGCTGAGACCTGAGAATTGCAGTTCAAAGCCAGTCAAGGCAGGAAAATCCATGAGACTCTTACCTCCATTTAATCACAAAAAAGGCAGAAGTGGAGCTCTTGCTCAAATGATAGAGAATAGCATCTAGGCCCAAAGTTCAAGCCCCAGCACTGGCACATACGAAAAAGTGATAAGGAACCACCTTCTAATACATCTTGAACTCACATGTGTGGGAGGAGGGAGAAAAATGGAAGAGAACAAGATGAAAAATACAGAATCCTAAAGCTACACTAGGGTGTAGCTCAATGCTAATGCATGTACTTGGTATGTGTAGAGGCATGGGTACAATCCTTGGCAAATCTATCCCCCAAAACTTTGACAGCAAGAGAAGAGGTGACATTTTCCAAAAAGAAACGTATTCTTTACTGGACTTATGTAACTATAACCCCTCTACAAAAACAATTTAAAAAATCTTTAAAAAATTAAGCTCCAGTCAAAAAAAAATAAGGTTCTGGTTATACAAACAAAGAAGTAAGAATATTCTAGAAACTTGTGGCTCAAGGCTGTATTCCTAGCTACTTGGGAAACTGATATCTGAGGATCACAGTTCAAAGCTAGCCCCAGCAAACATATTTGCATGACTCTTATTTCCAATTAACAAACTAAAGCCACAAGTAGAGCCGTGGCTCACATACAGCACTGGCCTTGAATGAAAAAGCTAAAGGGCACCCAGGCCCTGAGTTCAAGTCCCAGTATAAGCATGCACATGCACACACACACATCTACAAAAGAGGGATATGACTGACTCTGTGGCACATCCAATATTGTGCACCAAGAGGTTGTAATTATAACAAGGTTGGTTTAATTCATGCATGAGATGGCAAGATGGAGTCTCTAGAAGGCTCACAGTTTTTGTGCTGTGGAATGATGTGGAGCAGCTCAGGTATCTCTCATGTACACACACATCACTCATGTATGCACATGAGGGAAAGGAAGAGGGAGCAGAACAAAAGAGAGCTTGCAAAAGGCTGGACTAGCCAGTGGCTCATGCCTGTCATCTTAGCTACTCAGGAGGCTAAGATCTGAAGATCACGGTTCAAAGCCAGCCCAGGAAGAAAAGTCTGTGAGACTCTTATCTCCAATAAACCATTCAGAAAACCAAAAGTGGTACTGTGGCTCAAGTGGTAGAGCACTAGCCTTGAGCTGAAGAGCTGAGGGACAGCACCCAGGCCCAGATTTCAAGCCCCATGACCAACAAAAAAAAAAAAAAGGCAGGACTAGTAAGACAGAAAATCTCACTCACCTTCACTGTGTGTGTTTATAGAAACATATTTTATATACAAAGCTCATAGGCAAGGTGGAACACAGGACAGCTCAAGGGGGACCTGGGATTTGGTTGGGGGGAGGGGAGGAAGCAGAGGTAAAGAAGGTGTGGGTGTAGGAAGAATGCTTACCATTTCATCCTATAAAATTAAAACAACATGAATATTCACATTGTTTTGTGATATAAATAATTAACATTTGAGCAATTTTCTACTGCCTTTGAAACAACTAAAAGACAATGACTCTTTAACATACAAACCAAGGAAATAAATTTATGAGTGGTAGAAGGATTCTTATTCTTTACTATAGATGCCAACGCTGAATACAGTGCAATGAGCCAACTATGATTCACTTTGACATTCTGTGTGTGTGTGTGTGTGTGTGTGTGTGTGTATAATTGTATACATGACTGTGATAAGAACTCATTTGTTTTTTAAAGTTCCCCATCCAACAAAGCACACTGGTGTGTAAGGTACTCAAAAGGCACGCCCCTTTGGAGACAAGAGCCCAGCGCAGAATGCTTGCACATCTATAGACCTTGTGTGTAGGAAGACCCTGAAATAGCTCAAACCCTAACAGGCAAGGCATGTGAGAGAAACAGGTCAGGAGTCTCCTCTAGCGTTCTCCTTCACAGACTGAGAATTCACACAGTCTGTGGGAATGAGGAGATGTGGAGTGATAAGGAGCTTCATTCTCTTATATCCTTGTGTTCATGTCTGTGTGCGCATCATAATAAGCCTTAAGAAAAGCACTAGGAAATCTCAGCCCACATGCAAAGTGGTAGGAGAAAAAGGGAACAGGCCCTATGTGTGCTTATTGGGGGGAACACTAGAAAGTTCACTGCTAAAAGCCCCACACATAGAAGTAGAATTAAAAAAGCCCACAATCTGCCAGGTGCCAGTGACTCACAACTGTAATCCTAGCTACTTAGGTGGCTGAGATCTGAGGATTGCAGTTTGAAGCCAGCCCAGGCAGGAAAATCCACAAAATTCCAATAAAGTACCCAAAAGCAAGAAATGAAACAATGGCTCAAGTTGTAGAGTGCTAGCCTTGAGCACAAAAGCCCAGGGACAGTGACCATGCCCTGAGTTCAAGCCCCAGGACTGTATCTGTCTCTCCCTCCCTCCCTCCCTCCCCCCCCCCCCCCCCTCTCTCTCTCTCTCACACACACACACACACACACACACACACACACACACAAGCCCACATTCTGCTATTCAAGATGTGTCAGATGGCCGAGAAGGTGGCTCAGTTGTAGAGTGCTTGCCTAGCACGCATGAAGCCCTGGGTTCAATTCCTCAGTACCACATACACAGAAAAAGCTGGAAGTGATGCTGTGGCTCAAGTGGTAGAGTGCTAGCCCTTGAGCACAGAGAGGCTCAGGGACAGAGCCCCAGGACCAGCAAAAAAAAAAAAAAAAGATGTGTCAGATGTCTCCAACTTTGTGTGTTGCATGGATGTGTGTCGGTATACAAGCACACATAAAAAGACTGAAGCCCAGAAAACCCTGTGCTCTGTCATGAATGGATGAATAAGGAAGAGAAGTAGCAAGAAGGCTTGCAGTCCTGTGAACTGCAATGGGAGGGAGTGGGACTTGGAAAGTTCCCCCTACTACAGTTGAGGTGTATATAAGGGTGGTATTTTAGAAGGTTCTTCTCTCTAACACAGGAAAACTCACTCACCAATGAATCTTAAGTGTGGGTGGTAGTTGCAAAACACTCCTACACTTTGGACTGGGAAGTAGTAAGCAGGTTGGGAAGTAGGAATGCTGTGGGTCAGAGGCAGAAAGCTTCTATATCTGTGTATTTTCTGTGTGTCTGCTCAGAAGCAGGTTCCCTCTGTACAGCATCTCCACGGGCATTTGTGGATGTCCATGTAATGGCAGGAATGGAGGGATAGAGGGAAAAGGTAAGTTAGAAGGATCCAGTTATTTTTTTTTAACAGAGAAGTATAATGAATTATTTTTTTCTTTTTTATTGTGAAAATACTGTACAGAGGGGTTACAATTACATGGGCAAGATAATGAGTACATTTCTTATCAAGCATTGTAGCCTCCTCCTTTGTTTCCCCTTCACATCCCTTCCCATCCTCCCTCCCCCCCCCCCACGCCCCCCGGATCCAGTTATTATACCTTACAAGTGGCTATTCTCCGGCATGCCTCAGCAGAAATGTGTAAGCAGGAAATAGAGTCCAGGCTCCCATGTGTTTCCTATATTTGTGTCATTCAAGCAGCACAGCAGTCTTGGCTTTGGAATTCCTTATCCTGCCATTAATGACCATGCCTCTCATCTTACCACACCTGCATATCTTCATCTACAAACTGGGGGTTAACAGTAGCACTTAGTCCTTAGGATTATTGTGAAGACTGCCAGTGCTGAACTCAGCACCTGGGCCACTGTAAGTACTAAATATTAACCAACAGTGTCAGCATCAGAAGCAGCAAAATTGGCCTCGTTTGGGAAATGTCCCTTAAAGATCCTTATAAATGTACCCAACCCCAACAGTTCACCTTTGTCCTTATATGGGACCAGAAAAAAGAATCTGAAGGGTAATTAGTTCCAAACTTAATGTCTCATAATGTAAAGCTAAGGGAGAATGAGAAAATCAATGAGATAGGCAGAGAGACAGAAACTTTAAAACATTCGTTGTTAAACTAGGAGTGATGGAACACACCTGTAATCCCAACATTCCAGTGGCTGAGGCAGGAAGATAATGAATTTAAGGCCAATATGGGCTGCCTAGCAAGACCCTGTCTCAATTATTAATTTTTTTTGTCGGTCCTGGGGCTTGAACTCTGGGCCTGGGTGCTGTCCCTCAGCTCTTCAGCTCAAGGCTAGCACTCTACCACTTGAGTCACAGTGCCACTTCTGGTTTTCTGAGTGGTTTATTGGAGATAAGAGTCTCACAGACTTTCCTACCTGGGCTAGCCATGAAATGCATGATCCTCAGATTCCAGCCTCCTGAGTAGCTGACAGGCGTGAGCCACTGGTGTCCAGCTTCAATTATTTTTTTAATATCCATTACTAGCCAGGCATCAGTGGCTCACTCCTGTAACCCTAGTAACTCAAGAGGCTGAAATCTGAGGATGGCAGTTTGAAGCTAGCCCAGGCAGGAAAATCTGTGAGACTCTTATCTCCAATAAATAACCAAAAATCCAAAGTGAAGCTATAGCTCAAATGATAGAGTCTAGCCGTGAGCAAAAGAAGCTCAGGGACAGCACTTGGGCCCAGACTTCAAGCCCAATATGTGCATCATTAAAATCTTAAGTAGAACATAGTGAGAATGGATCAGACACTGAGAAGGTTTAAGAGGTAAGTGATATTGAAGTATTCAATGGGGACATATAAGAGATAGATATTAAAGGTGTGATTTGACCCATGAGGCAGAAACATGTGGTCAACAAAATAATGCAGAAAACTAGCTCCTAAAACATCTTGAGATAATGCATTCAACAGCATCCAGAGTCAAGAAACCCCCAAAAGTAAGGTATACATTCAAGTCTTGATATGTACAAGTGATTGTTTATCTCAAGGATTACCTACCTCTAGTAATAGTCCTATGAAATGCTATGTAAGACCCAACTCCAACCCTTTATGATAAAGTGTTGACCAGACAAACTGCATGCTAAACTACACATGGATAGCAGTAGACACTATATGCAAGAATATTGAGAGAAGAAATGCTGCTCCAGACCAGATGGGTTGGAGAGAACACAGCAACCAAGAGGATGGGAAGACAAAGATCGATCAAGAGGAAGAGAAGGTAGAGGATGGTATTCTAGAAGGACGGGAGGAGCACACATGAAGATACTACCTAAGAAGATACCAAAAAATCAGTTTGGCTACAGTGGAAAGTTCTGCCAGCAAGAAGGTGGTCCAGGTCATGCTGCTGTTCTTAGATGCTAAAATAATAAGTTGGACTGTCAGTGTGGTAAGCATTCACCTAGGAAAGGGAATTAGGTGGCTTGATGTTGTTCTCTTAATGAATATGTCCAGTTCATTGTAAAGAGGAATAAGCTAAACCTAATTCATGTGGGTATGAAAGTTATTGCTTAGGATAAGACTAACAACAATATTTTTATTTCTTTCTGTGCCAGTCCTGAGGCTTGAACTCAGGATCTGGACGCTACCCCTGAGCTTTTGTGCTTAAGACCAATGCTCTACCACTTCAGCCACAGCTCCACTTGTGGCTTTGTGATAGTTAATTTGTCATTTAAGGAAAACAGCAAGTACAGATAAATGAAATAATTTTGATTACAATATGCAAATGACTGTGCTGGATGTGAAACAGACCTACAAAGAGTTACCAAAGTTTTTAAGTTGGAGAATAAAATGCTCTTCCAGAAGTTTAGTCTAGCAGCAAGTAGAAACAAGAATTTTCATTGGTGAGATCAACTTTTTTTTATTGTGAAAATACTGTACAGAGAGGTTACAATTACATGAGCAAGGTAATAAGTACATTTCTTAACAAGCATTGTTGCCTCTTCCTTTGTTTCCCCTTCCCATCCCCCCCACCCCCAGCCCTTTACCCCCACCCCAGGGGAGATCAACTTAAAAGCCCAACTCTCAGACTGGAAGTGTGGTTCAAATGATGAGTGACTACCTAACAAGCAGGAAGCTCCAAGTTGAAACCTAATACCCTGTCTTCCAAAAAGCTCTACTTAATCCTAGCTACTCAAGAAGCTGAGATCTGAGGATCATGGTTCAAAGCTAGCCCAGGCAGGAAAGTCCGTGATACGCTTATCTCTAATTAACTACCAAAAAGCTGGAAGTAGACCTGTGGCTCAAATGGAAGAGCACCAGCCTTGAGTGAAAAAGCTCCAGTATGGACATAACAACAACAAGGTTCTATTAACAAGAGGGACTGAACTAGGCTAAGAAGAGGTGAGAACAGAAAGGAAATGATGGGGGTGGAGTGAGGAGTGATTCAGTAGATTTCAAGAACAGGAACTGGCAACTCATTCTATGCAGATGAATCTTGCAACAGTCTTTGGAACAAGACTTGAATGAGAAAAAGAGTTCAGCCAATATAAATGAGATGAGCATGAGGGACACTTTCAACAGTCTACAGAATTTGGGCAAACAAGCTAGGGCATGATTATATCAGAAAATGCCAAGCATTCCAGAATTAACACAGAAGATAATTGTTCAGGCAAAGAACTAGGTATTTTTTTAAGAACTAGATATTTAAGGGTCTTAATGCCCTTTATTGAATTGATCACATTGTATATTGCAAAATACTAAACAACTGAAAGCTCTTTGCCACACATATACCAAGGCACTTAATATATATTTTGCTACCTTAGGTCCTCAGCAAGCTACCTATGCTGTGCTGGTATTTCCAGTATGAAACATTAATACTTCCCTATTTTCCCAAGACCTTTCTGCTCTAAAGCCAAGACTTAACACATGAGAAAACTGGCAGTTGAGTGAATTTTATTTTATTGCTCAAGGGAAATTTAAACAAATAAGAAAAACAACCCTGGACTATTTGGAAGGACTTTACTCATGAGCTCAAGTCCCCTCTAAAAATAGACAAAGTTGCAACATTCATTTGGTACATAGACTTATTACATCTTACCACTTGGTGGACTGGAAGACTGAAGAGATTCATTATCTCTTTGTTTATCCTTTTCTTAGGAGCTGTCAAGTCACTGTGCATTACATTTCCAAAGAAAACCCACTCTAAGAATACCTCTACTATGAGTCGCTTACATTGCACACTTATACATATCCTGTCTCGCATTCAAGTCATTGGCATTGTATGGTATTTTTCCCAAAGGGAAGACACTGACTCCCATTGCTTGGAAGCCTTGGTTACAGGTAAGTATTTATAAAAGAAATTACATATATGTATTTATGAAAGAGATTGTTTATGTTATATATAGCTGCTCCCATTCTGTTTGAAGTATTGATATTTCAAGAGCTCCAAGATGTCTAATCAGCAGCTATTCAAATTACTTCCCTTTCGCCAGTATTGCACAAGAAAATATGGATAAAATGTTTTACTAATTCAGGAAGATATCAGGGTGTGTCAGGTTCAGGGACACAAACTCCATCCTCCAGTCCTTGCTCCACCTAACCACCCACTGGAGGTGTGGTGGCTACTAGCATGACAAATACCACCTACATCTTACTCTGGACTTGTAAAATGTAAGCTTGTGAAGAAGCCTTGATTTGAATTTAGGTCCAAGAGACTAGATATACTGAGCTGAAAGTTATATATTGACTTTTGTTAGTCATTACTTTCTCAATGGGCTAAAGAAGAAAAAACAGCCACCTGTAGAACTCAGTTCTCCTAAGCCAAAGTCCTGTCTGACTTGAGCTGAGTCTTGAAAACAAATGACTGACACTTCTGCTCCCTAGATCCTTCATATCAAGTTGATATGAAAGACTGGGGATATAGCTCAGTGGTAAAAGGCATATACAATCCTCTGGGTTCAGTTGTCAGGACCACATGAAGAAGAAAAGAACAATATTTGTTGGCAAGAGGGAAGGAAAGCCCACTGAAGCCCTGTGGGAGAATTCATCTGATCTTCTTTAAGTTTCATGAGTCACTGTTACATATTTTAAGAGAATATGCCCAAACTTCTATCTTGTGCTGCTATTCCTAGGGTTTATGCAGTAGAATATAGTCTTGGGTAAAAATCTTCTAGGAATATATCTCCTACTAGAATAGAGTATAAAACTAATTAGGATTGTCTCACATTCTTCACTATTGTAGGATGTATTATGAAATTCTAAATTCCTATCATAAAGGAGGATATATACTAAAATTACACAGCTAAAAGGACTTTAAAATGATTTTATTAGTACATATTATTTGTACAAGAAAGATTTCTTTGTGACATTTCCATACATGCAGAAAATGTACCCTTATCAACCTTACCCCCTTCTATCCCCTCACACACTCTTGCTCCCTAAAATGATTTTAGGTACCATTTTACTGCATTTCTTCTCTTGGTATCTGACATAAGGTAACTCCCTCTTTCTTGTCCTTCACTCTTCTTAGTTCATATAATACTATATAAGTATGTGACTGAGTGCCAGTGGTTCATGTCTATAATATCTATAATCCTATCTACTCAGAAGGCTGAGATGTGAGAATTGTGGTTCAAAGACAGCTCAGGCAGGAAAGTCCATGACACTATCTCCAATTAACCAGTAAGAAGCCAGAAGTAGAACTGTGGATCAAGTGGTAGAGTGCCTGCCTTGAGAAAAAAAGCTAAGGGACAGTACCCAGGCCATGAGTTCAAGCCCCAGTACTAGTACACACATACATAATATTATGTCTAGTCCCTCATAAAAATTACATATAAGATTATTTATATATATAATCATCTCTCTCTAAAGTCTGTGTTTCAGACATCACAATTTTTCAATAAATTCCAAATTCTAATCTCCCATTCAAGCAAGAACATATTTCAAACCATTTATCAACAAATAAAAAGTTTTGACACCTTAAACACATATCTGGAGCTAACTCCTTAGTTTGCCAAAAGCAGATTTAAATTCCCTATAGTCACTTTTGTATCACTATTGCTATATCAATTTTACCTGCTTAGAAAACTGATTCTCTTTTTGTTCCCTCCTTCTTTATCCCTTGTTTTTATTTTGTTACCAAATCTAAACTTTCTTGTTTCCCTTTTTTTTTCTTGTTTTCTTTTTTTCTTTCTTTTCTTTTTTTTTTGCCAGTCCTAGGGCTTGAACTCAGAGGCTGGGCACTGTCCCTGATTTTCTTTTTCTGAAGCTAGCACTCTACTACTTGAGCCACAGTTCTACTTCCAGCTTTTTGAACCCAGGGCTTCAAGCATGCTAGGCAAGCACTCTACCACTAAGCCACATTCCCAGCCCCACCAATATTTCTTACATATTCTTTTCTTTCTCCCTCCCTCCCTCCCTCTCTCTCGTTCTCTCTCTTCCTCCCTCCTTCCTTCTTCTCCCTCTCTCTGTGCATGTGTGCATGCACATTGGCCCTCAGGCTTGAACTCAGGGCCTAGGTGCTGTCCTTGAGCCTCTTTTTGCTCAAGGCTAGCACTTTACCACTTGAGCCACAGCTCCACTTCTGGCTTTTTTGAGTAGTTTACAGACTTTCCTACCCAGGCTGGCTTTGAACCACAATCCTTAGATCACTGCTTCCTGAGAACCTAGGATTAATGGTATAAGCCACTGGTGCAAAGACACAACTACTGGTATCTTTTTTTGAGACAGGGTCTCACTATGCAGTGAAGGAATTTACTGTAATCCTCCTGCCTCCACTTCCTGAGTACTCAGATAATAGGTGTGTACCATCACTCTGAACTATGCTATTTAATTTTAAAATCTCTGCTCTTGCAGGTGCCAGTGGCTTACACCTGTAATCCTAGCTACTCAAGAGGCTGAGATCTGAGGATCACAGATTGAAGCCAGCCCAGGCAGGAAAGTCCATAAGACTCTTATCTCCAATTAACGATCAAAAAAGCCAGAAGTGGAGCTGTGGCATTGCAGTGGTAGAGTGCTGGCCTTAAGAACAAAAGCGCAGGGACAAAGCTCAGGCCTAAATTCAAGCTCCAAGATGAGAACAAAAAATATTTTTGTTAAAAAAAACCTTCTGCTCTTATTTCTCTCCTCAATGATCACATATAAATCTAAAAGAGCCCAAGAGAGTCATAATCCTGTTCCTCCATTCTTCTCCTGAATTTGGATTTAACACATTAAAAAACAAACCCACATCACACAGCACAAAAAGTGTACTATTGTAGAAGTTTGGTAACAAAACAGCACAAAAAGCAGCTAGATACATCCTTATACATGGAAAAACTGCTGCTCTCCCTATCCTTTAGTATTCAGGTTTAAACAAAGCCTTTAAATTAAAAAAGCAAGGACAACCGGAAACCCTTCCTCTCCAGGTCTCTAGGGAAACACTAATCTGAGGCTGACCCTGGTGGTGGAAAAAGTGGGTGGGGAAAGAAAGCTTAAATGCCTAGTATGAAGAATATGAGCCAAGGAAGAGATCCAAAATCCACTGGGGCCCAGAACATCTCTCTTGAATGCCGGAAGTTCACAGGAGTCTCCTTCCTAACTTGTCTTGCTGGATTCTTAATCTGTTTAAACTATTTTATTGCTTAACCCATCACCCAGCCACTAAAGAACAAATGCTCCATAATTAGCTCACAGAAAGAACAGCACATCAACCACATACCCTACCATATTCTACCTAGTAGTAACTGCAACAGCAACTTTTTGTGGGCCAGCAGAACTTAATTAACTACTTTATAAACCAAGGAAAAATTATAGCTCCACATATATGCAAACTTCATAATTGCAATACATACCTTAATCACATGGGTAAGCAAATCAGTTCCATTAAAAATGCAACCTTGAAAAGTGGCTGGTACTTGCCTCAAGGTTAATGTTACACAGAGTTAAGACATTATTGCTGGGGGGGAGGTAAAAAATGAGGAAAGCAACATGTAGAACACTCAGTATATTGTCCACACCAAGTGTTAGAGTGCAATAGACTGCCAGTGTGACCATTGTTCTCTTTGACATAATCCATGAGAATGATTATTTTATTTTGTGTGACTACTAGGGCTTGAACTTAGGGCCTGGCTGCTGTCCCTTAGCTTTTCCACCCAAGACTTGGGGATCTATCACTTGAACAGCAGTCCTAC
Source organism: Dipodomys spectabilis (assembly GCF_019054845.1). Taxonomy (NCBI): domain Eukaryota; kingdom Metazoa; phylum Chordata; class Mammalia; order Rodentia; family Heteromyidae; genus Dipodomys; species Dipodomys spectabilis. Next base: position 1,606,677 of record NW_024870857.1, read on the forward strand.
TCCTGGCTCTTTGCTGGTTAATTGGGTAAGAGTGCCACAGACTTTCCTCAGATCTCAGCCTCCTGATTAGCTAGAATTACAGGTGTGAGCTACCAGCATCCTACTGAGAATGGCATTTAAATATATCTTCTCTTTCTTTCTTATTGTTACTGAGAATTTTTTTTCTGTCAGTCATGGGGCTTGAACTCAGGGCCTAGGCACTGTCCCTGAGCTCTTCAGCTTAAAGCGAGCACTCTACCACTTGAGCCACAAGGCCACTTCTGTTTTTCTGGTGGTTAATTGGAGATAAGAGTCTCCCAGACTCTCTTGTCTGGTCTGGCTTTGAACCACAATCCTCAGATCTCAGCCTCCTGGGTAGCTAGGATTACAGGTGTGAGCCACCAGTGCCCAGCTATTACTGGGAATTTTAATGTGGGTGTTGAGTAAAATGCCAATCCTACAAACCACATAGGGCCTTGCAGAAGAAAATAGGCATGCTTCCTGGACACAGGTAATTTATGAGAGTTGTATCTAATCCTAGTGCAAGACACCAAGTAGTGTGCCAAAACTTGTCTTTTTTTTTTTTTTACAAATGTTTATTGTTATCATAAAGGTGATGTACAGAGTCTGGGAAGGTGGCTCAATGGTAGAGTGCTTCCCTTGCATGCATGAGGCCCTGGGTTCGATTCCTCAGCACCACATACACAGAAAAAGCTAGAAGTGGGTGCTATGGCTCAATGGTAGAGTGCTAGCCTTGAGCTCTTCAGAGCTCAGAACAGTGCCCAGGCCCAGAGTTCAAGCTCCACAACCAGCAATAAATAAATAAATAAAGGTGATGTACAGAGGGGTTACAGTTACATAAGTCAGGTAAGGAGTACATTTCTTTTTGCACAATGTCACCCCTTACCTCACTCTCACCCAGTTTTTCCCTCCTATCTCCACCCACAAGTTGTATAGTTCATTTTCAACAGTGTCCAGTGAGTACCAATGCTGTATTTGGTCACCTTTTGTCCTTCCATTTCTGTACTCTCCCCCAAACTGTCATTTAAAAGCTTAAAGAGAGCAGTAATACTGGGAAAATGGGAACTATTTTGATCTTTTTCCAAACTGAAATTTGAGAGGCAAAAATTATACATATATATATATATATATATATTCTATTATCTGGAGTGTTAATAGCAATCCATGTGTAGAGGTACTGCCCATTTGAACATTTGGTATTTGTGTACATATATCAATATTCATACACATACACCACACATGTACAACACACATACACACACAGGGAGATGGAGGGAGGGAGAGAAGGAAAGACACTGAAACCTTTTTTGCAGATTCTATGTATGGCACAAGTCAAGAAGATATAGCCTGCCAGCTCATAAATTTACCACTAACCACAACTAAATATAATTCAAAACACCTGGAAATCCCTTTTTTAAAAAAAATAAATGAACTGAAAGACCCTATAGATTTAAGAAGTTGTCAGAATTTGTGCTGCCAGACAGATGGCGTCAGTGATCTCAGGACAATGAGACAAGTCAAAGGCTTAATTCATTCAACTACGCAGCACCTCCACACATGGATTACTATTTACACTTCATAACATACACTCCCACTAATGCCATGTGTTTAAGAAACCTCCATTGGGGCTGTGAAAGACAGGAAAGAAAGTTCCCAGGCAAATTCTCACCTTGGTTGCACAAGTATGTTCACTTTGCAATAAATCACAGAGCTGTAACTCTGGATTTGTGCACAATTTCATTTGTGTTATATTTTAATTGGAAAGTTTCAAAGCTCAGCATTCTTTGGCTAACCTAGCAACATCATGAAACTTATTGCAATAAAGTGTTTATAAACAGCAGAGTGTTCTAGTTATTTAGAATAAAACTGCTGGTTGAAATGGAAATATAACTGCTTATGGGCTACTGGCACATGACCAATAAAGACATAACCCTGCAACTATACACATAAAGGAGAAATTATTCACTGATCAAGGGGTGTGCAGACTAGACCACTTCCTAAGCAGGCAAATCTGGCAATTTCCAAGATTTGGGGCGAACTGTAATACCCTCTCTCTCAATGTAAAGTTTCTAACCTCTAAAGGAAAAAAAATCACATGAAATGTGTGTGTGTGTAAGTGTGTAAAGAGTAAATTAAAAACAATTTTTGAAGTTTCACAATACTCCTAACATATGACAGCCCATGAAATCATAAAATCAGGGCTGGGCCTAACTGGTATGAGTCAGCACAGAATGGCTATCAAAGGTAGCAAAACCAAAACCTGTGCCATGGTCAACTCCACAGAGTGGATAAAACAGTTCTGTGACAGGGCAATGTTGGAAAGTAGGTGCTTTGTATGTACCTAGACTCTAAGCAATTGACTTAATACATGTGTAAAACAAGTTCTTGCTGTGTATTGGCAAAAGACACATTTTTTAGAAGGGAGAAAAAGAAGATAATTTATTAAACAGAAGGAGACTGATTTATGCATTTACCCAATATAGATTGAGGGACTTATATGACTAGGTATTCAGATATAATATGTGGCTATTGGAGGAAGATTTGTTTCATGCCCTTCATGATCTTGGTATACTCACAAAGGCAATGGGTAGGTGGGACTAACAGAAGGAGAATTGTTCGAGAAAAAATAAAATACCATACATAATCAAATGCTGAACATATTGGCATTAAGTAAACACCAAAGCAGCCGAAGTTCAAGGAAAGGATAAATTCGGTAAACATCATAGAGTTGCAAAAGCAAACCAAGCCTGCCCCTCTAGCCTGGGCAGGAAAGGCTGGTAGCAAAGAAATAGGACATTCTAGGTCAGGGCAGGGAGAGCCTCAGTAAAGGGCAAGGCAGTGCCAGTCAGCAGGAGACAAAGCAGTAGTGCTTACAGTGTGGCTCTACAACTGTTGCCAGTCCCCTAAACTCCTTATCACCAATGTTCATGAAGATAACTATAGCAATTAATAAGCATTTAGGAACTTATATAGCAATTTGACAGTCATTTATGTTTTATAGATGTAATAATAAAAGTAAAGCTTTCATATTTATGGGGGTTTAGGAATTTTTTGTTTTTATAAAGGTTATGTACTTAGGGGTTATCATTTCATAAGTCAGGTCATGTTTATATTTTAATTTCATTCTTCTAATTATTTGTATTGTATTTTGCAGAAGTATCAATCTATGGTGGCTTAGAAGTTAAATATATATACATATACACATATACATATACATACACACACATATATATATGTTGGCTTTTAGAAGTTAAATATATATATAGATATATATAGATAGATAGATAGATAGATAGATAGATAGATAGATAGATAGATAGATAGATATAGATATAGATATAGATATATATATGTTGGCTGGGTGCTGGAAGCTCATGCCTGTAATCCTAGCTACTCAGGAGGCTGAGATCTAAGGATCATGGTTTGAGGCCAATCTGGGAAGAAAAATTCCCCGAGACTCTTATTTCCAATTAACCAGCAAAAAGCCAGAACCAGCCTTGAGCAAAAAAGCTAAGGGAAAGTGTCCATGCTTTGAATTTGAGGGCTAGTACTGGCACAAGTAAATAAATAAATGAGATCCAAACAGTGGATGGCTTTAAGCAGCACTGGGACAGTGATGACAGCTCTGCTGAAGGGGCTGAAGTATGTAGAAGGGCTGTAGGGGAGGCAAGGAGGAGTAAATGAGGTGAGGTAAGATGACCATGGCCTTGAAATTTAAGCACACAGGACTTTCTACTTGAGACAATACGCATTGGAAAGTCACCCTAGGTTCATAAATAAGGAAGTGACATGAAGAAAGTAGTTATTTTATAGGACAGATTTGTTTGGGTTTGATTGGTAGAGAGAACAATCACTCAGAACATAGGATTCCAGTAATTTGGAAATAGAACTGGGGCAGTAGGGTGGGTGCCTGAACCTGGAACACTGAAATGTTGGCCCAGAGCGATGGATGATAGTATTGGAGAACAAAGCTCAGACCCACTAGCTATCTGAGGAGGAAAAAAAAAGTAAAAAAAAAAATAAAGGACTTTAAGGACACAAAAAAATCAAAGATGACAAGTAAAGATAGACTAGTAAGGAAAGGGGGAAACCTCAAATACTAATTTATTTTGAGAATGAAGGTTTTTGCTGTTGTTGTTTCTGGGCGGTATGATTGGGCAGAGAAAGAACCATAGGAAGCAGAAAAGATTGAGAAAATAACATTTTATACACTGAAAGTCATCAAATCTATGTAATTTGTAATCTATATAGTTTCTGCTCACTGTAGTGAGCATGTATTAAAATGGCCTCCCACTCAGATACCCTGAACCTCCCTTTCACAACCCCAGGAAAAAAAATACTATCTGAACAGAGCCTAATCAAGATGTTGTGACTTGTGACCTCCAAGAAAAATGTCTATGGTTCTTTAGAAACACTATCATATTAAATTTACAATTTCAACACCAATGGTCTGTGAACATTCACACTGTTCTGGGGGCATCTTCCATGCAAAGTGTGATTTCCCCCTTGCCATACTTGTACCTGTCAGGGGTAGATTTAATAAGCAGTATTTAATAAACTGCTTTTATACAAATGCATTCTCTTAGTAATTTTTCAAAGGCACATACTGATAAATTTCTTCCTGAATCTGGTTGAGAAAGGTCTTATCTGATAATATACCATGCATCTTATATGAGACCTGCACTGCTTATCCTGCAAAGGGGCTGGTATGAGAGATAAGAAAACATCTAGGGCTGGGAAGGTGGCTCAGTGGTAGAGCACTTGCTTTGCATGCATGAGGCCCTGGGTTTGATTCCTCAGCGCCACATAAGCAAAAAGAAAAAAGCCAGAAGTGGCGCTGTGGCTCAAGTGGTAGAGCGCTAGCCTTGAGCTGAAGAGCTGAGGGACAGTGCCCAGGCCCAGAGTTCAGGCCCCACAACCAGAACCCCCCCCCCCAAAAAAAAAGAAACCATCTAAATGTCAGAGAACTACCAACATCCTTGAACAAGTTTGGAAGCTACAAAGAACTGTGTGGTTCTGGCATCTAACAAGGTCACACTTCTAGAAATTTCAATAAACCGATCATATCAACAGACTTTAGTCAATGAAATATTTTAGAGTCATAGGGCAGGTAGGGGTGTCAGTAAGAATGAGAATATGTCATTTGAGCTGGATGCCAGGTGCTCACACCTGTATCCTAACTACTCAGGAGAGAGGATTGAAGTTCAAAGCCAGCCCAGGTAGATTATTATCTCCAATTAACCAGTTTAAAAAAGCTAGACTGGAGAGATGATTCAGTGGTAGAGGTCCATCCTTGAGTGAAAAAAGCTAAGGGACAGTGCCCAAGCCCTGAATTTAAGCCCTAGTATTTGCACAAAGATATATTACATATATCTTTGTGCATATTCATATATACCTATATATGAATATGTAGATATACATATATAAAAGAAAGATATATATCACATATATTATATACTATGTATCTTATATATTACATAGTAATTATATATTATAATCAAACAAATGTACAAATGAATCATATATATATATGGCTAAGGAAAGCAAAATTTATTTTCATGTCTTAGAAAAGGTATCACATGTAAGTTGTTTGAAAAACACTGCTTATAAGCAAGACTAAATAAGGCAATATAAGAAGCTAGACATTTTGGCAGATGGCAAAAGAACAGCTCCTTTGAAATTAAGGTTTTTTTTTTCAATTTAGTAGAATAGCAGCATTATTAAAATAATAATTAATATAAGGCTCAATCATGATTTTTTAAATGCAAGCCAAGTCCAAATAAAACATTTTGTAATTCTCACATAGATAAGGAAGTGACAATGATAGCAACTAGAGAAACTATAAGAAAAACAAATAGAATAAGATGGACAGTCTAACAAGTTCATAGAATAAATAACAAATAGGTTGAACATTCCTAATCCCCAAATCTGAAATCTAAAATGCTCCAAAATTCAAAATTTGAATGCTGACATTATGCCACAAATGGAAAATTCTATACCAAGAGGTTCTGTTTCATGTACAAAATTAATGAGACTATTAGTTAAAACTACCTTAAGATTATGTGTATAAGGTGTATATAGAACATAAATGAATTCCATATTTGGACTTGGAACCCTTCTCCAAGGTACTTCATTATATGTATGCAAATATACTATAATCTGAGAAAAATATGAAATCCAAAACATTTCTGGTCCCAGCCATTTTAGATAAGGAATATTCAGTGGGTATTAGAAATACATCACTGCGCACAGCAATAAGGAATGAAGGATCATGATTAGAGCTATCTTTCCACATCATCAAACCATCCCTCAAATGTACTAGAGTATGAATTTAAAAAGGAAAAAGTTCATTACAAGTGAAAAAATATAGGATAATTGTCATGCTAATTTTATATATTAAAAATTATAAATAGGCTTAATAAAATTTGACTCTCACTGGTTATAAAAATGCATGTTAAAACAGCTACTCCTTAGAAGTGTGCCAAGGCAAATAAAAAGGGCAAGACTTAAAAAGTAAATTCTAAACCAAAAACAAAGACAATAGTTTTAAAAATAATAAAGGAGCCAGGCACCTGGGGCTCACCCCTGTAATCCTAGCTATTCAAGGGGCTGCAATCAGAAGATCAGACTTCAAAGCCAGCCTAGGCAGGGAAGTCTGTGAGACCCCTATTTTCAATCAAACACCAAAAGGCCAGAAGTGGAGCTGTGGCTCAATGGTAGAGCACTAGCCTTGAGCACAAAGGCTCTGAGTTCAAGCCCCAGGACTGGCACAACAAATGATAAAGGTACCAGAAAACAATTTTTAAATGTCCAGTAAATAGAATAAAACTGAATTATGTTTTATAAAATAAAAAACTGGGCTGGGAAAACTGGGCTTAGTGGTAGATTGCTTGCTTTGTATACATGAAGCCATGGGTTCAATTCCTCAGTACCATATAAACAGAAAAAGCCAGAAGTGGCACTGTGGCTCAAGTGGTAGAGTGCTAGCCTTGAGCAAAAGAAGCTCAGGGACAGTGCCCAGGCCTTGAGGTCAAGCACCAGGACTGGCAAAAAGAAAATAAATTAAAAAAAATTTTTAAAAACTGATTATTTCAACATGACAGAAATACAAGCTTAATTGAAGAATTATTTCATTATCTGAAAATAGAGAATCAAATTTAGCAACAAAAACAATAGCCAAAGAATTCAGTATACCTAAACAAGACAAACACTATAATTATGAGGTTTATCATAAAACAAAGCTAAAAACTTTGGGGAAATGTCCCCTTTCTGTATTATCATATTGTTTGATTATCATATAATCAAGCAAAATATTCTCAATAAATATGAAATAGCAGAATTTTAACCAAAAAAAAGACAATAAACGGAGAAAATGTGATACAAAGCTAGGCTGGGTAGTACATATCTGTAATCTTAGCACTGATAAAGGAAGCTAGCCTGGGCTACATAGCAAGACTGTCTCAAAAATATCAGAAGGAAGTGAGAGAGGGAGAAAGGAAAGGAGGGAGAGAAAAAAGGAGGGAAGCTAGGCACTGGTGGCTCATGCCTATAATTCTAGGTATCAGAGAGGCTGAGAATGGGAGGATTGTGTTTCAAAGCTAACCCAGGAAGAAAATTTTGCAAGACCTCTTCTTGCAAAATTTTACAAGACCTCTGCTAGCTGGGTACATGTTCTTGTCCAAGTTATAAGCCTAGGCTATGCCTGGGCAGGAAGTGAAACCTTATCTCAAAAACAACCAGCATAAAGTTGGTCCCTATTGGCTCATGCCTATAATCCTTAGCAATTTAGGAGGCTAATACCACAGAATCCCAATCTGAAGTCATCCAGACAGACAAATCCAATAGACTCTTATGTCCAATCAACCAGGAAAAATCCAGAAGTGGGGCTATGACTCAAACGGCAGAATGTCTCAAGGAAAAAAAGACAAAATTGAGAGCACAAAGCCCTGAGTTCAAGCTGTAGTACCAACATAATAAAAAGGGAAACATATAAAAGTAAAAATTATTTTAGTAATAATTAATGCAAAAATTCCATTAAATTCCATATGTAAAATGCCAACAATCACGAAAGAAATAACTTTCACCATAAAAACTCCAACAAATTCTTGCTAATTTTTTTGAAAGTCCAAGTACCCAAAGAGAAATAAGGAGTCTAAATTGAATAAAACAATTATAAGCAATAAGAGGCAATATTATTAGCAAAACTCAAAAAGAAACAAAATATTAAATGAATAATGATTCCATTATGCAAACAGTTCCTAATAGTGCTCTATCAAGTTTACTTCCACAGGACAATGTCAGCTTCATTATAAATACAAGTTTTAGATAAACTCTCAAGAGGAAAACTATAGATTTGTTATTTGTGGACATGGATGAAAAATGCTAAATACAATCTCAGCAATATATATATATATATATATATATATACACACACAAACATATGTGTGTGTGTATACATATATACCAACACTTCCAAAGAATTAGAATGCTGATTTCAAATAAGTATGAGTTATAAGGGAACAAAAAACAACTATCTGAATAGGATGGAGTTTTTTTGTGTATGCTGGTACTGGGGCTTGAACTCAGGACTTGGGCACTGTCCATTACCTTTTCCCCTCAAAGCTAGCACTCTATTATTTATTTCAGTCACTGCTCCACTTCTGGATTTTTCCTGGTTGATTGGAGATAAGAGTCTCACAGACTGCCCAGGCTGACTTCAAAGGCCATCCTCAGAACTGAGCTCTCTGAGTAGCTAGGTATGAGTCACTACCACCTTACTTGAGTATGAGTTTTGAAATCTAAAAGTTCAACAATCTTTCTGATTTTAGAAGTGGATTTTCATTGGATATTATAAATATATGTATGAAAGTCATCAATATTCTTGTGAAGAATGGCATACTACAGGTATCCATCTTATCAGTGAAAGTAGGAAGGGAGAAAGTGAATGAAGGTAACAATGACAAAGTTCTTCATCTTACACATTAAGTATGAAAACAGAACAATGAAACATGATAGAACTATTTTAGGAAGGGGGTTAGGGAGAGTAGTAGAAGGGGTGATGTTGGTGAGGTAGATTGCATACATACATAGAAATGTCACATTGAAACCCTATTTGTACAATTAATGTATGCTAATAATTTTTTTTTGTTGGTCGTGGGGCTTGAACTCTGGGCTGGGCGCTGTCCCTCAGCTCTTCAGCTCAAGGCTAGTGCTCTACTACTTGAGCTGCAGCACCACTTCCCTAATAAAAATATTTTTAAAGAGAAATATTAATTTTGCAAAAAAGAAAAAGCACACAAAAATATGCAGTTACCATTCCTAATTAGCCATGTTAAGAAAATATGACCATTGCAAGTAAGAATGGAAAAATAAGTGAACACTACAAAGAGGTAAAATAAGACCAACACTATTTTCTTTTTCTTTTTTTTGGGGGGGGGGGGGGGTGGTTCCGGTCGTGGGGCCTGAACTCTGGACCTGGGCGCTGTCCCTAAGCTCTTCAGATCAAGGCTAGAGCTCTACCACTTGAGCCACAATGCCACTTCCAGCTTTTTTTCTTTTTGCTTATGTGGTGCTGAGGAATTGAATCCAGGGCCTCAGGCATGCAAGGCAAGCACTCTACCACTGAGCCACCCTCCCAGCCCCACTATTTTCACACTATGTAATTAAATTACATGAACTATATAACTGAGATACTTGAGAAATAACATGTAAATGAGTTCAACAAATTGAGAAAATTATAAAGTAAACCTATAAAAAAAAATCACTGTCATTCTCACTCCAAAACAACATCTACCAAAATATGACTGGGACTCACACAAGGTAAGTGCTCCAACATTTGAGCCATGCCTCCAGCCCATTGCTTTAATTATTTTCCAAATAGGGTCTTGCATTTATGCCAAGGCTGGCCTGAACTGTCATCTGCTTACTTATATCTCTTGTGCAACTGGAATAACAGGCACATACCACTATGCCCAGTTTATATCATTAGTTTTTTTACCCAGGGGGCCTCCAACTCTGATCCTCTAGATCTCTGCCTCATGAATAACTGGAATTACAGGTACTACTTATAATAAGAGACACTTTCTTTTACAAAAAGAATTAATGGAACAAAAGTACATGATTATTAAGTGACATATTTGCCCACTATGTTAGGGAAAAAAACTAGCACTGAGATGATCAAGTTACAAGCCATTCTAGCCAAAATTTTAGCAATACTATCTCAAAAGTGAGCTGGGGGGCAATGGTATATGACTGTAATTACAGCTATTCTATTTGGGAGGTGGAATTTAGACAGACTGTGGTCTAGAGCCCATCTGGGCAAAAGTTCAAGATTCTATCTGAAAAACTAACTAACAATGAAAGGACATAGCTGGATACCATTTAATCATGCTAATTATCCTAGCTACTCAGGAGGCTGAGATCTGAGGATAACAGTTCAAAGCCAGTCTGAGTAGGAAAGTCTATGAGACTCTTATCTCCAATTAATCACCAAAAAGCTGGAAATGGAGCTGTGGCTCAAGTAGTAAAACACTAGCCTTGAGCAAAACAAGCTCAGGGAGGGCATCCAAGCCCTGAGTTCAAGCCCCACAACTCTCTCTCTCTCTCTCTCTCTCTCTCTCACACACACACACACACACACACACCTCTCTCTCTCACACACACACACACACACCTCTCTCTCTCTCTCTCTCTCTCTCTCACACACACACACACACACACACACACACACACACACACACACACACACACACACACGACAGGGATGGATGTGGTTCAAGTGGTAAAGCACTTACCTAGCAAGTACAAGAGTCTAAGTTCAATACCTACTACCAACAATATAACAACAACAACAATAATAATAATAGGAGCTAGAAGCATGGCTCAAGTAGTGGAGCACCTGCCTTACAAGTGCAAGGTACTGAGTTCATTTTGTAGTACCAAATAATAATAATAACAGTAAGACTAGGTAAGAAAGACATTTAAGTCATTGTTTATATATAACTTACAGCAACTATTCTGATCAAGTTCAAAGAATAGGTATCCTCAAACAAGTATTCTTAGTTTAAATTTCAGGTATTCTCAAAAAGAGACCTCTAGCCAGGCACTGGTGTCTCACCTATAATCCTAGCTATTCAGGAGGCTGAAACCTAAGGATTACAGTCAAAGCCAGCTGAGGCAGAAAAGTCCTATGAGACTCTTAACTACAATAAACTACTCAGAAAAAGCCAAAAGTGGTGCTGTGGCTCAAGTGGTAGAGAGCGAGTCTTGAGCACAAGAGGCTCAGGGATAGCACCCAGACCCTGAGTTAAAGCCCCAGGAACAGGAGAGAGAGGTAGAGAGAGACAGAGAGATAGAGAAACAGAGAAAGACAGAGACAGCCAGAGAGAGGAAGGAAGGAAAGAAGGAAGGAAGGAAGGAAGGAAGGAAGGAAGGAAGGAAGGAAGGAAGGAAGGAAGGAAGGAAGGAAGGGAGGGAGGGAGGGAGGGAGGGAGGGAGGGAGGGAGGGAGGGAGGGAGGGAGGAAGGAAGGGCTGGGAAGGTGGCTCAGTGGTAGAGTGCTTGCCTTGCATGCATGAGGCCCTGGGTTAAATTCCTCAGCAACACATAAACAGAAAACGCTGGAAGTGGCAGTATGGCTCAAGTGGTAGAGCGCTAGACTTGAGCTGAAGAGCTGAGGGACAGCACCCAGGCCCAGAGTTCAAGCCCCACGACTGACAAAGAAAGAAAAGAGAGAAAGAGAGAGAGAGAGAGAGAGAGAGAGAGAGAGAGAGAGAGAGAGAGAGAGAATGAAAGAGAAAGAGATCTATTACCTTTCATATAAAAAGGTACTTTGTATAAAAGATGTACTTATTATATTTTTGAAAATCCCAGCGAGGTGCCAGGCACCAGTGGTTCACATCTGTAATCCTAACTATTCAGGTAGCTGAGATCTGAGAATCCTTATTCAAAGCCATCCTATGCAGGAAAGTCCATGAAACTCTCATCTCCAATTATCTACCAAAAAGTCAGAAATGGAACTGTGGCTCACATGGAAGAGTGCTGGCCTTGAGTGAAAAATCTAAGGGATAGAGCCTAGGCCCTGAGATCAAGCCCTAGTACCAGCAAGCACACACGCATGCACACGCGCGCGCGCGCGCACGCACACGCACACACACACACACACACACACACACACACACACAAAATCCCAGAGATATGATTAAAACAACAGGATTGAGTCCACTTATTCATTAATCATTCATTTTAAAGAATATACACATGAACAAAACGTAAGTCTCTGTACTAAATTATACATATATATGTATTAATTATGTATAGTTTATTTCTATACCAATGATACATCAATAAAGCCAGGGAGGAAAACATGTAGTCTTAACTACATGATATTTAATTTAGCCATTATAGGAAGCATTTGTGCCACAATGATATAAGGAAATAAATAAACAAAATAATGTTGGCTAGAAAAAAGATAGCTAACAACAGAATCAAAAAGCTGTATACCAAATGATCAAAAAAAGGGAGCAGGATAATTGTCTCTCTACACATGTAAATAGAAACAAAGGTAGAGAGAAGGCTTTGAAAGAATTAGACAATAATATAAATAGCTAGAATTTCAAATGTTCAGAAGCTTTCTATACACTCACACAAGCTTGCACTCATAATTTACAATTCTTCCAAGAGTAAACACTGGCATTATTTGGCTGTTGCTATAGTAGAATGATTCTATACATCTATACTAGTAATTCAGTGTATTCTTTTTTCCCTTGCTTCTGTTCCTCTTTTAATTACTAATAGCAAAAAACTGAATTTGTTCTTGAAAAGCACTTGTTGTGTTTATTGAAAAGGAGGTTTTATGTTACCTTTTCCTAATTTTAAAACCAGATGAATGGAACATGTTCTATTTTTTTTTTTACTTTGTAAAAGCTCCCCTTCCCCTCCTCTACACAGTGACCTTTAATTGAATTCTTGCAGTGGGTCAGAGTCCTTGATAGAATAAAAAGAAAAAAAGCCCTCCACCCCATTTTATATGACTCTACTTGTTGGAGCAGTAAAAGGAATCTTGAAAGCAGACATTAGAATTCTCCCCATCAGGGACAGGGGGGTCCTCTACATTCATACTGCTCTTGGCTCTCCAAGACTTTCAAAGGGATTTTACAATGTTCACTCTGAAAACTTCCAACTTCATTTGCTCTAGATGACACTTCCATCAAAAGCAATGTTTCTGAGCTGGGCACAGATGGCTCACACCTGTAATCCTAGTACTTGGGGGGCTAAGATCTGAGAATCACAGTTTGAAACCAGCCAGGGCAAAAAAATGTGTGAGACTCTTAACTCCAGTTAACCACCAAGAAAAGCAACATTTTGTCTCAGGTGCCACTCTAAAAAACTGTCCAAAATTACCAGACAAAACCAGAGAAAGAAATAAGCATGGTTGATAAAGGCAGTTAAAACCAAGATATTCATCCCTAGGTCCCCCCTCTGATATATGGCTGACTTGCTCTAGTTTGAAGCATTAGAAAACCATACAACTCAGAGGTGAATCACATTGGGTCTAAGAACTTAGTCTAATTTCCTTAATGATGCCACCAAAGTGGCTATCTCCTTAATGATGACACAAAAATTTGGTGAATTCAATCCTGATAACATTATATTATAGCTTCATATTTAGCTTAAACACATTGTAACCCAAATATATTCTTCTCAGTAACCTTTTGCTATTCTCTCCAAAGTTCAACAGCTGCGGCTCTCAGGCTGCTAGTAAGAGAAAGGAACATGTCAGTTAATATTCAGATTTAAACCAATTCTTCAAAGACTTAACTTTTTCTCTTCTAAGCTTCAATTAACACATAAAATAAAGAATGAAAATACACTGACAGATGTATGATAAAGTGAAACAAAAGACCTATAGTGCAATTTCAAGATGCAGTTTTGGTTTGTTCATTTGATAGTTATTTTTGGTTGAGCTGGAGTATAAAGTTGAAGTTTTTAGATTAAGAACTAGAGCAAGACATAGACTAGGCTCTGCGGCACAGGAATGTGATAGCCATGAAATTAGCAATTAGAGCAGAATTCAAACAACTTCGGCTATAGGAAGAAATGGATAGTGGAAAAAATTACACAATGTCCTAGATAGTTCATCAGCAGTGGCACTCTTAATAACTGCTACTGGGGAAATGATCAAAATTTATTCCAGACGATTCAAAGAATCAATGGTAAAAATGTAATAATATGTTTATATTCAATGTGCTAGAGAACTTCATCAATATCAAGGCAAAAGAAGAAAATGATCATGGTGTGTTCACATGTATATCTTTGGGAGGGGAGGCATGGAACTCAAGGGGAAAAAGGGTGAAAATTATTGCAGTGGAGCGCACTGGACATTGATAAAAGTGAACTATACAACTTGTGGGTAGAGACAGGAGGAAGGGACCGGGATACAACTTGTGGGTGGAGATGGAAGGAAGGGACTGGGAGGGAATGAAGGAACAGAAGACACTGTACGAAAGCAAATATATTCATTACCTGATTTATGTAATTGTAATCCCTCTGTACATCACCTCTATAATAAAGTAAACTAATTACACATGTATTATGAATATGACCAAATTAAAAATACAGTATATTAGCCAGACACAGTGGTACATGCTTATAGTCCTGACTACTTGCGGAGTTGAGGATCGCAAGTTCTAGCACAGCCTACCCTATACAGCAAGTCTCTAAAAAAGTAACATTAAGCCATGAGCTGGTAGTTCATGTCTGTAACCTTGGCTACTCAGGGGGCTAAGATCTGAGGATTGCAGTTCAAAGCCAGCCCAGGCAGAAAAGTACATGAGACTCTTATCTCCAATTAATCACAAAAAGCCAGAGTGGAGCTGCAGTTCAAGTGGTAGAATACTAACCTGGAGTCAAATAAGCTCAGAGGCAGTGCCCAGGCCCTGAATTCATGACCCAAGACCAGCACACAAAAAAGTAAAATTTAAAAACTTATGGTCTGGGAAGGTGGCTCAGTGGTAGAGTGCTTGCCTTGCATGCATGAGGCCCTGGGTTCGATTCCTCAGCACCACATAAATATGTCGAAAAATGAACTTTACAACTTTGGGGGGGGGGGGGAGAATCAGGTGGGGGAAGATGGGGGGGGGGAGTATGGGAAGGGATGGGAAGGGGAAACAAAGAGGAGGCAACAATGCTTGATAAGAAATGTACTCGTGATCTTGCCCATGTAATTGTAACTCCTCTGTACGGTATTCTCACAATAAAAAAATAAATAAATAAAAATAAATTTAAAAAAAAGCCAGAAGAGGCGCTGTAGCTCAAGTGGTAGAGTGCTAGCCTTGAGCTGAAGAGCTGAGGGACAGTGCCCAGGCCCAGAGTTAAGGCCCTGACCGGAAAAAAAAAAAAAATTAAAAGCTATCTTTTAAAAAGAAAATGCCTTTTACAATCAAGCATATTAAAATGAAAGTAACAGAAATAAAAGTAGCCATAGTTCTGACAAAAAAAGTACCTCAGACAAAAAATAATGAACTTCTGATATAACTCTACTTGCCTTTGGATAAGTAGCTAATAGATATTTAAAATATACTTTTAAAAGTCTTTTGGCTTTTATAAATTGTTTTGTTTTCCTTTAGTCTACATTATAATGATTAACAAAATTTTAATAAGATTGAACAAAGTTTTCTTATTGTCATTTTAACAATGTAATGTAAAAGTAAAGGAAGACATACACAGACATATACTTAATGGAGTACTCTAACTGCCATAGGAATATATATATATATATATATGTGTATATATATATATATATGTATATATGTGTGTATATATATATATATATATCTTTAGCTCTAAATATAGTAGATGGTACTCAACTTTTAATGTGAGTGATTAGTATGTGTAAAAGTAAAGAAAAATATAAAAAATAAAGTGGAGAAGGCATAGCTAACCAGGTAAAGTTAGCAAGGAAGCCAAATCATTACCAAAAAAAACCCACTCATGTTGTTCAAAGGATACAAATTTTGGTTAGGAAGAATAAGTTTAAGAGATATATTTTTCCAGTATAGTGACTAAAGTTAATAATAATGCATTGTATCCTTAAAAACCACTCAGAATAAATTTTAAGTGCTCTTACAATGTAAGGAAGCATATAAGGTAATGTATATGTTAATTAGCTCTATTTAGCTATTCCACAATATATACATTATTTCAAAACACTGTTGTACACCATAAAAATATACAAGTTTGTCAATAAAATCAGTGCATTGAAGCATTATCTAATATACTGGAGGAATATTTTTAAATTCTTGAACACATCATTAAACAAAGTGAATAGATCTGACTGGCTGAACTGAGTTCTATTTTAAGCAGGAAAAATGCACAGAAATTATTTGAGACATGTGAAAAGCTTCAGAACTACCCTAAGATATACGAAAATGAACAATATGTGAGAACTGCGGATGAATTCATTCTTTCAAGTAAATCACCTCTATGCTTCACAAATACCTTTAAATTAGTCAGTATTTAAACAAACTATAGCATATCTGTGAAGAACAAAAATGTAGCCATCAAAAATCAAAAAGAAATAGTGACATGCAGCTCATGGTGGGGTTGCTGGGAAAAATGGGTTATAGCAAGACTTTACTAAAATAAAAGCAGGACACAAATGTGTGGGGTTATTTTATAAGAATGACAGGAATACAAAAGGATGACAGAGTTGTTTAGCCATATGGTACTTTGTGAGGAAGATATTGCCTTCTTTTTTTTAAAAATGTAAATACAACAAAGAAAAAATGATGGTTTATTCAACCTGTTTTCACACATTTCCCTAATCTTGTCGAAAGTTGGTCTTCTAACCTGTTTTGCTGACTTCTTCCTTTATAGGGCTTGTGTCTCAATTGTCTCCATTAGACATGATCTCCAGCAATGCACTAATTCTGCTGTCCCTCAAGCAAACTTCCATTCTTCCATACATGTGTTGCTCCCACTTGGGTCATCCAAATTGGTTTAAAATAATGCCTAGGCTCACCGGGTGCCAGTGGCTCACGCCTGTAATCCTAGCTACTCAGGAGGCTGAGATCTGAGGATTGCAGTTCAATGCCAGCCCAGGCAGGAAAGTCCGTAAGACTCTTATCTCCAATAAACTACTCAGAAAGCCGGAAGTGGTGCTGTAGCTCAAGTGGTAGAGTGCTAGCTTTGAGCTGAAGAACTGAGGGACAGCGCCCAGGCTCAGAGTTCAAGCCCCACAACTGACAAAAAAAAAAAATGCCTAGGCTGAGCATGGTTTTACATACCTGTAATACTTGTGACACGTAGGAAGCTGGAGCTGAATTGAGACCAGCCTAGGCTACATGACAGGAACCTGGCTCTCAAATCTACCAATTCCATGTATCATAGCCACTAAACAAAGAGCACTTTTAGATTTAAAGAGGATCAAACAAAATTGGTTAAACACCTGTAGAAAACTAAAGCTAGATCCTTATATATCACCCTGCACCAGAATCAACTCCAAATTGGATCTAAGACCTCAAAATCAAAGCAGACACCCTGAAAACATTACAGGAAGGAATAGGGGAAACTCGAGGGCTGCTTGGCACAGCCTGAAATTTTCTTAATAAAGACCCAGAAACACAACAACTCAAAGAAAGGTTGGATAAATGGGATTGCATTAAACTACAGAGCTTCTGCATGGCAAAGGATATAGCAAGCAAAAGCCTACAGATTGGGAGAAGGTCTTCACTAGCCATACAAAGGACAAGGGTCTCATATCTAAAATATACTTAGAACTCAAAAATTAAATCCTCCTACAACAAATCCTCAAAGAAACAACTGCCTGATTAATAAGGGGCTAAAGGCTTAAAGAGAGACTTCTCTGAAGAGGAAATAAGAATGGCCAATACACACATGAAGAAATGCTCAACTTCTCTAGCCATAAAAGAAATACAAATCAAAACATTGAGATTCCACCTCACCCCAGTTAGAATGGCTATAATCAAGAAATCTAATAACAACAGATCTTGGAGGGGATGTGGCCAAAAGGGAACCCTACTGCATTTTTGGTGGGAATGTAAACTTGTTCAACCTCTTTGGAAAGCAGTATGGAGGTTCCTCAAAAGACTATACATAGAGCTCCCCTATGATCCAGCAATCCCACTTTTGGGCACTTACCCAAATGATCACAAATAAGACTGTACTAAAGCTACTAGCACAATTATGTTTATTGCAGCATTATTTACCATAGCTAGCTAAGATATGGAACCAACCCAGATGGCCCTCAGTAGATGAATGGATCTAGAAAATGTGGTGTGTGTGTGTGTGTGTGTGTGTGTGTGTGTGCGCGCGCGCGCGTATGTTTATAATGGAATTCTATGCCTCCTTCAGAAAGAATGACATCGTCTCATTTGTTAGGAAATAGAAAAACGGAAAAAATTATATTAAGTGAAGTAAGCCAGACTCAAAGAAACATAGGTCCCATGGTTTCCCTTAGCTGCAATAACTAGTCTATGTCTAGGACAAGCAGAAGAGGTCAAAAGCTATGTGCATATGACTATATAACCTGATGCTAAAAATTAACCCCAAGATAGGGACACAAGAGATTTTATCATTTTTTAATGTACTTATAAGGTACAAAAAATGTATCTTATAAGGTACTTATAAGGTACATTTCTTTGTATGTTCTAGAGTCCTGTATAATTTTTGCATACCAGTGTATTTTAGATCTAGATTCTGCATATGTGAGAAAATATGTGCCATTTTTGTCTCTGAGCTTCACTTCACTTGATATGATTTGTGCTAGGTCCATCCATTTTAGTCTAGCATATTCATTTTACAAATGAAGACACTGAGGTCAAGGCCTTGTTAACTATGGATAATAGTTAATAGAGCTCTAACTCTGTACAAAGTGAATGTTTCCCATGCATCCCCTTGTTAATTAAAAAAGAAAGAAAAATTTCTGAAACAAAAAACTGAAGTTCATATCATGAGCTCCCAAGGGTCAGAGGTCCCTTGATAAAGGGATGTCACAAGCCTTTTATATTCCCAAGAAGAATGGAGGTAGGCTCATCAGGTAGACAAACAGTGAAAAGGTGGGGAATTCCTCTTCAAGAATCATTTGCCTTCTTCTTCCCAGCCTCAAGATTTAAACAGGGGCTGGTGATCTGTGGAGTCTAACCCACATTGCAAGGCTCCATCTACCAGTCACAAAAGCACTAAACTAGACACAGGCCCATGACACTTGATTGTCAAGAGGCCCTGAAGAGTCCAATACAACTTAGGCTTCTTAATTTCTAACTTCATCTCCCCAAAAGTTCACAGCATGCTAGTCAATGAAAAGGTAACGGTCTGGGGCTGGGAAGGTGGCTCCGTGGTAGAGTGATTGCCTTACATGCATGAGGCCCTGGGTTTGATACTTCAGTACCACATAAACAGAAAAAGCCATTAGTGGTGCTGTGGCTCTAGTGGTAGAGCACTAGCGTTGAGCTAAAGAACTGAGGGACAGCACCCAGGCCCAGAGTTCAGGCCCCATGACTGAACAAAAAAAAAGTAACAGTCTGAAAACTCCAGTATATTACTTTCCCCAAAGTAATATGGAACAAGCTACATAATTTCCAGAGCAAAATGTAACCACATGATCCCTAGTTCCAAACATCTTAAGAAGTTTGATCCAGCAACAATAGAACATTAAACCTTTTTAGTTCTTAGCTACATGGAGCTACATAGGCTGAGTGACCACAAAGGCCACACTAGGCATACAGTTAGTCAAAGTGGTGGAGCTGGAGGTTAACTTACTTCCATCCAATTTCAAAGTCCTCATGGGGTACCCACTATGCTACTCTGTCTCCTAGAGAATTGAAAGGATCAGCTTACCCAAAGTTACACTGTTGGTTTGCAACACAGATAAAAATCTGAAAGCAGGAGGCTTGACTCCAGTTGCCCATGGCCACAAAAGAGCCCTTTGCGCCCTGTCCCTCTTTTAGGTGATTGAGATCAGCTAGTTATGAGCAATTGGAGAAGAGCAGCTGCTTCTATCACAGCTGAATTGGCAAACTGCTGATGGCTGGGCCTACCCTGCCCACCACCTGCTATACAAGTCTAAAATCAGCCTTCTTACAATCTGGACTTCTGGGAAAAAGGAAAGAGGCTCTAGTGATAGTTGGGGGGAATCTTTTCCTTTCTTCTCATCTTTTTGTCTCCCTACATAGATTCTTTATGGGACTCTATATGTATATACGTGTGTGTGTGTGTGTGTGTGTGTGTGTGTGTATACGAGAGAGAGAGAGAGGGAGAGGGAGAGAGGGAGGGAGAGAGAGAGAGAGAGAGAGAGAGAGAGAGAGAGAGAGACAGAGAGAGAGAAAGAGAGAGAGAGAGTGAGTACTGGAACTTGAACTCATGGCCTACGCACTGTCCTTTAGCTTTTTCACTCAAGGCTGGTTCTTTACCACTTAAGCCACACTTCCATTTCCAGGCTGGCTTCAAACCTTGATCAGCAGATCTTAGTCTCATAGGTAGCTAGGATGATAGATATGAGCTATAGGTGCCCAGCTGGATACAGATATTTTTACAAAGTTCCTTGTTGTCTTGACATACAACTTTGGATAATAACTATTGATTCAGTCTGTTAAAGGGAGGAATGAGGGACTCAGATCACTCTAAGAATCTTATCACATATGGTACTTATGCCCCCCCATGGAAATCATACTACATTTGGGAAGAAAGATAACAAATAACTTAGAATTGTAGGACTAATACTTACTCAATACTGGATTCTTGTTACGTTGTTTCACTTCATTGAGCTTCAGTTTCCCTATCTATAAACCAGGATTACACCAATGCATTTCCTAGATTGTGAAGTGAAGTTGGATTCCCTACACAGTGCCTGATTCATATATTAATGAAGCTTTAAAAAGAAATGGAGGGCTCTGGGGAGTTGGCTCAGTGGTAGAGTGCTTGCCTCGCATTGATTAGGCCCTGGGTTCGATTCCTCAGCAACACATAAGCAGAAAAAAGCTGGAAGTGGAGCTGTAGCTCAAGTGGTAGGTCACTAGCCTTGAGCTGAAGAGCTGAGGGACAGTGCCCAGGCCCAGAGTTCAGCCTCCACAACCGACAAAAAGAGAGAGAGAGAGAGAGAGAGAGAGAGAGAGAGAGAGAGAGAGAGAGAGAGAGAAGGAAAGAGAGAAAGAAAGAGAAAGAAAGAAAGAAAGAAAGAGAGAGAGAGAGAAAGAAAGGAAGGAAGAAAAGGAGGCTCACAGAAATGGAGAGACAAAGGGGAACAAATTCAGCAGTGGTACTCACTAGAAACTATGTTGAAATGAGCTACAGGGGCTAGGAATGTGGCTTAGTGGTAGAGTGCTTGCCTAGCTGCATGAAGCCCTGGGTTCAATTCCTCAGTACCACATAAACAGAAAAGGCCAGAAGTGGTGCTGTGGCTCAAGTGGTAGAGTGCTAGCCTTGAACAAAAGAAGCTCAGGACAGTGCCCAGACCCTGTGTTCAAGCCCCAGGACTGGCAAAAAGAAGAAGAAAGAAAGAAAATGAACTGTACAACTTAGGAGCAGAGATGGGAGGGAAAACTGGGAGAGTGCAAGGAAAGGGGTGACATTGTCCAAAAACAAATGTTCTCTTTACCTGACTTATGAAACTGTAAACTTACTTATGTAACTATAAGGGGATTAGAGCTGTATCTAAAGTGGTAGAGCACTACCTTTGAGTAAACAAAGCTCAGGGACAGCACCCAGGCTCTGAGTTCAAGTCCCAGGACTGGCACACACAAAGTATTAAGAACAGATTAGTTGAATCCTAGTGGCTCATGCCTACAATCCTTGGTGCTCAAGAGGCTGAGGTTTAAGGAGTGCTGTTCAAAATCATCCCACGCAGGAAAGTCTCTGAGACTTATCTACAATTAACCACCAAAAAAGCCAAAAATGGAGCTTTGACTCAGGTGGTAGTCTACTAGCCTTAAACAAAAGAGCTCAAGAACAGCACTCAGGCCCTGGGCCTCAAGACCAGCACACACACACACACACACACACATATCTCGGTGCACAATAATTGATTTTATTCCAAATGTATATTTAAGGTTATGGAGCACTGCCTACCATACCAAATATATAAGGGCAACAACTTCCCATTCATTTATTTTAACTTACCCTCTTCTCCTAAACAGACCTACTCTAAAATCCTTCCCTGCTCACCAACCTCCATTGGATTAAAAGCTTCTCTTTTTTGTGTGGATACTGGGATTGGACTCAGGACCTGGGTGCTGTCACTTAGCTTTCTTACTCAAGGATGGCATGTTGTAGCACTTAAGCCAAAGCTCTCCTTTTGGCTTTTTATGGGAGGTGGTTAATTGGAGATAAGAGTCTCAAGGACTATCTTGCCTGGGCTGGCTTTGAACCATGATACTCAGATCTCAGCCTCTGGAATAGCTAGGATTATAGGCGTGAGTCATGTGACAGCAATTAAAAGCTTCTTTTTTGAGACAAGGTAAGCAGCCCAGGGCAGCCTTAAACTCAAAATCCTCCTGCCTCTGCCTTCCAAGTTCTGGCATTACAGACATATACCACCAAACTTAGTGCTAACTTTTACGACGCAAGCTTTTCCCCTAAAGGAGACCCCTTGTTCCACACTGGTTTGTCTATATCCCCAGCTTCCTTAATGAAGCTAAAGAAAAATTCTGTGCTAAAATAGTTTTTACCCATTTTATCAGATAACAAAATTAGTCTAAGTCAATCTATCTTCCTTTCTTTTTCATGGTACCAGGGTTTGAACTTAGGGCCTCAAACTTTCCTGGCTTACATGCCTGGCTGGCACTCTATCAATTGAACCATACTTCTAGACTTGCTTTTTGCTTGTTATTTTGGAGATGGTTTCATGGATTTTTCTGCTCATGCTATCTTTGTTTTTGTTTTTAAATTTAATTCTATTGTAAAGATGATATACAGTTATAAGTGTAAGGTAATGACTATGTTTCTTGCTCAACATTGTTAGTCCCTCCCTTGTTTTTCTCCCATCTCCCCTCCCCATCAGGCTACCTTCGAATCTTGATCCTCCATATCTCAGCTTCTTGAGAGAAGTCAAAGCCTACCTAGGCTTACAGGTGGGAGCCACACATGATTGGCTCTGCCTTGCTTTGCTTTATTTTTTTTTCTTTGTGCCAGTAAGAGGGCCTATAACTCAGGTCTTCACAATCTTCTTGCTTGGCTTTTTTTCCCCCAAGGCAGGCACTCTGCCACTTCAGCCATACCTTCACTACTGTTTGTTGTTGTTGTTGTCTGAGACCAGAACTGGAACTTAGTATCTGATACTTGCTTTCACTGATTGGCTAGCACACTATGACCTGAGCCACACCTCCAACCCTGTCTACTGGCTTTTTGCTAGTTAACTGGATATAAGTCTCATGGGCTTTTCTGCCAGAACTGGTTTCAAATCTCAACTTTCACATCTCATCCTCCTAAATTGCTAGTATTACAGGTGTAAGCCACTGATGCCTGTATGCTTTGTTTTTGTTTTGGCCTCAAATTTCATAAAACATCCCCTTCCCAAAGCAGAATGAACTGGTGAGGAGAGCAAGTTTACCTTTGGCACCATAGCAAAATGCTGCTGTCATAACCTTTAAGAACATCTTGATATTTATTGTCACAACAAAACACCAGGCTATTTAAAAAAAACATTCATAAACAGGCTGGGAAGGTGGCTCAGTGGTATAGTGCTTGCCTTGCATGCATGAGGCCCTGGGTTTGATTCCTCAGCACCACATAATCAAAAAAAGGCAGAAGTGGCACTGTGGCTCGAGTGGTAGAGCACTAGCCTTGAGCTGAAGAGGTGAGGGACAGTACCCAGGCCTAGAGTTCAGGCCCCATGACCGGCCAAAAAAAAAGAAACATACATAAACACTGGAAGAAAACACAAAAATATTAAAAGTTGCTATGTTAGAGGGAGGTAAGCACTGGCAAGTTACTTCTACAATGTGAGAGTAAAGAACTACTTAACATTGACTATAAATTTTATTTTTATTTTTTATTTTTGTGCCAGTCCTGGGGCTTGAACTCAAGGCCTTGGCACTATGTCTGAGTTTTTTTCTCTCAAGGCTCTCTACCACTTGAGCCACAGAACTACTTCTGTCTTTTTTGGAGTACTTTATTGGAGATAAGAGTCTCATGGATGTTCCTCCCCAGGTTGGCTTCAAACATCAGTCCTCAGATCTCAGCCTCCTCAATAGCTAGGATTACAGGTGTGAGCCACAAGTGCCCTTCTCAATATAAATTGTAAAAGAAATTACTTTGCATGGATAAGCTGGGTGCTGGTGGCTCCTAGCTACTCAGGAGGCTGATATCTGAGGATTATGGTTCAAAACCAGCCAGGGCAGGAAAGTCCATGAGACCCTTATCTCCAATAAACCACTAGAAAACCAGAAGTGGTGCTGTGGTTCGCCTTGATCTGAAGAGAGCAGGGACAGGGCTCAGGCCCAGGGTTCAAGCAGAAAGAAAGCAAGAGAGCAAGAAAGCAAGAAAGCAAGAAAGGAAGGAAGAAAGGAAGGAAGGAAAGAAAGGAAAGAAAAGAAAGAAAGAAAGAGAGAGAGAGAGAAAGAAAGAAAGAAAGAAAGAAAGAAAGAAAGAAAGAAAGAAAGAAAGAAAGAAAGAAAGAAAGAAAGAAAGAAAGAAAGAAAGAAAGAAAGAAAGAAAGAAAGAAAGAAAGAGGAAGGGAGGAAGGAAAGGAAAGGAAAGGAAAGGAAAGGAAAGGAAAGGAAAGGAAAGGAAAGGAAAGGAAAGGAAAGGAAAGGAAAGGAGAGAAAGAAATTACTTTGCATGGATGATGACAAATTAAAAGTCTCCTCCCCCCCCCCACCCCCACCCACCCACCACCACCACCACCACACACGCTGTTCAAATCTGCCACTTCTGGAAGACATCATCCTTGTCTCTCTCCATCACAGTAGTCTTAACTATTAGTGGTCATCTCTCTTCCTTTGCTTATTCTTGGGTTTAGAAAGTCTCAGGAACCTGGGGCTGGGAGGGTGGCTCAGTGGTAGAGCACTTGCCTTGCATGCATGAGGCCCTGGGTTCGATCCCTCAGCACCACATAAGCCAAAAGAAGAAAGTCTCAGGAATATTTGATACCAGTGGTGATCTCACCCTGGAAAACATCATTCCTGTAGATTTTCCTAACATTATTCCTTGACTATTCCTGTGCTGGCTCCTCTTGGACGTTCAGTTATCAATCAGATGTTTTACTTTAGGTGTGGTTTGCACACTGACAGGGGATAAACCAATTCAGTAGTGATTCTCACTAGATACTGTGTTGGAAATAAACTATACAATTTGGGGTGGGGTGGGGGATTGGGAGGGGAAAATTTGGTGGAAAATGAGGGGTGGGGTGACATTGTTCAAAGAGAAATGTACTCATCACCTGACCTATGTAGCTGTAACCCCTTTGTACATCACCTTACAATAAAATAAAATAAAAAGAAAGATAAGCTATAGATTTAAAACATACATATACAACTTATTCAAATAGTGCTGTGTCCTACTCCTACAGTTTCTTCTTCACTGTGTTTGGGGTAGCACCCTAGAACTTTCCTTTGTAACATTTTCTAGATGCCCCTGCCATTGTTGGAACCACACTTTGAGAATCACTTCTTTTTTTTTTTTTTTTTTTTTTTTTTTTTTTGTCGGTCGTGGGGCTTGAACTCTGGTCCTGGGCGCTGTCCCTCAGCTCTTCAGCTCAAGGTGAGCGCTCTACCACTTGAGCTACAGCGCCACTTCCGAGAATCACTTCTTTAGGGAAGTGAGTTGAACCAGATTCAACCTAGAATCTTCAATTTCATTGCTAACACTTTGGGCTGAATAAACTCTAATGTGAGGGATGCCTTGCGTGCTATAGAAAATTTATGTAATCTATGACAACCAAAAATGTCTCCAAAGACTATGACTCTCTTGTTCTTTAATGTATCTCCAGTATCCTGCACTATGCCTGGCCACAGAGAGGCCAGTCAAATGTCAATCAGCTCTGTATGTCCCAGGCTGACCACTTAGTGATCCATCCCTGCTCTAAACTGAACCCTCCTTCTGTATTTGGCATCTCAGAACCTACCATCCCTTTCACTTCCTGTATACTCCCATTCCCATAGGCTCATTGAAATCTTGGCATCCTTGCACTTCTTTTTGCTTACTTAATACATCCATCTTTCATGTTTCCAGGGAGAAATAAGATCTGTCCTCTGAACACCATAAACACTTCATCTGGAAAGAATATGAGTTTTGGAATCACTTCTCACTTCTGCCTCTTTAACTGCTGGGTAACACTAAATAAGTTCCTTTTCATCTTTGAGACTTGGTTTCCTTACACTTAAGTGAATTTAATAACACTAATGTCATAAAGTTGTTTTAGAGTTAAACATGTATCACCTAGCCCTTCCATATTAATTAATAAATGTTTCCTTTTGTGATAGCATGCCAGCAAGGGTAAGAAGGAGGGAAGAAAACTGACAAAAAGACCATGTCAAAGAAGGCCAAAAAATGGGGGCAGAATGAGAGAAATAATACAAAAATCCAGAACAAAGAAGAAATATTCCATTTTCTCCCAGAGCCATATTGAACTTCTACCTTATTGTTTCTCTAAAATAATAACACATGACCTTTACACAAGACAAACAAAAGCTACTGTCAAGCCAGGCACTGGTGGCTCACATCTGTAATCCTAGCTATTTGGAAGGCTGAGATCTGAGGATCATGGTTCAAAGCCAGCCCAGGCAAGAAAGTCTGTGAGACTCTCATGTCTAATTAACCACTAGAAAACCAGAAGTAGGGCTGTGGCTCAAGTGGTAGAGAGCTAGCCTTGAGCAAAGCTCAGGGACAGTGCCCAAGCCCCAAGTTCAAGCCCCCACAGCTGATAATACATACATACATACACACACACACATATTCCACCAAAAAAACTTGTGCACAAATATTCATAGCAAATAAAAGCAAAATTATATACAAATGTTTACAAGCTATGAGATACCAGAAAGGAATGGAATACAGATATATGCTACAACATGGATACTATGCTAAGTAAAAGAAGCCAAATGTAACAACCACATATTGTATGATGCATGTAATGAAATATTCAGAATAGGAAACTATCATGACAGAAAATCTAAAGTTTGGCTGGGGCTTAGGGCTGACTACTAATGGGCAGTGAGTTCCTTTCTAATAAGAAACAAATGTTCAGAATATAAATCATACTTAAAACCATCAGACTGTACACATTAAATGAGTGAGTTTTATAATATGTGAATTGTATCTCTATAAAGGCATTAAAAAGTAAAAGAATACCAAAAATAATAGAACAGCTAGCAAATGGCGATTATTTTCTTCCCATATTCTAATAGACTATTTCACATATCCAACTTTTGAGAACAGCTGGGTTGAACCAAAGAGGCCATCTGGCTATAGCTTCTCTGGCACTGGACATGGCAAGAAATCATAGCATGCTATAGATATTGGTGAGGAACAATGAAAGGCAGATTTGTGTAGCAACGAAGAATGTATGCAGTAAAAGAACATGTCTTCACTATAAGGTATCATCTTGTTTTCACAAAGTTGTGGCTATAAAATCAAGCAATGAACTAAAACTATTTGTAATCAGTACATGCCATATAAATGTCATTGTATGCTCAAGCCAAACATTTCTGGAAAGTAGTGGGGAGCAATTTGGGGGAAGTTGGTAGTAAGATTTCCTTTTTTTTTTTTTTTTTTGGCTTAAGAGAGGGTTTAAGAAATAATGCCAGGCTGGGAAGGTGGCTCAGTGGTAGAGTGCTTGCCTTGCATGCATGAGGCCCTGAGTTCGATTCCTCAGCACCACATAAGCAAAAAAGAAAAAGAAAAAAGCCGGAAGTGGTGCTGTGGTTCAAGTGGTAGAGCGCTAGCCTTGAGCTGAAGAGGTGAGGGACAGCGTCCAGGCCCAGAATTCAGGCCCCACGACCAGACAAAAAAAATGCCTACTTAACCTCACCAAGATACAATGCCTTCAATTCTATGTGCAGGAAACATCTGTAATAGGTTTTATTTGTTTGCTTTTAGAACATTATAGTCTTAGATTGATGTAAAGCTCATAAAATAGAAAAGTCACATGTAGGCAGCTGAGAGCTTATTCAGCATAAATAGACTGAGGTCATTAACCCTGGTGTTGAGGTGATCTAACACCAAGTTTATATCTTAGATGAATTCCTCAGTGTTTCTTCATAAGTAATATGAGTGCAGAAAAATATATCTTCCTATGCCACAAGATATTGTCAGGGTCTGCTGATCTGATACAGTGGCACAATTTTGCTAATCTCTACACAAGTTGCCTCTCAGACAGTTTTTACTTGTACCATAGGAAAATGTTCAAGTATGTATTCCCCTGTACTTACACTATACTAATATTAGTTACAATATAAAATGCATCCAGAGAGAAGTATAACTTAAAAATAATTCTCATTAAAAATTTCTATGGAAAAGCCAGGCGCTGGTGGCTCATGCCTGTAATCCTTGCTACTCAGGTGGCTGAGATCTGAGGATCACGGTTCAAAGCCAGCCCAAGCAGGAAAGGCCATCAGACTCTCTTTTTTTTTGTCAGTTGTGGGGCTTGAACTCTGAGCCTGGGCACTGCCCCTGAGCTCTTCAGCTCAAGGCTAGAGCTCTACCACTTGAGCCACAGCACCACTTCTGGCTTTCTCTGTGTATGTGGTACTGAGGAATCAAACCTGGGGCTTCATATATGCTAGGCAAGCATTCTACCACTAGGCCATATTCCCAGCCCTGCTGTGCGACTCTTCTCTCCAATAAACCACTGAGAAAATGGGAAGTGGTCCTGTGGCTCATGTGGTAGAGCACTAGCCTTAAGCTGAAGAGCTGAGGGACAGTGCTCAGGCCCAGAGTTCAAGCCCCATGACCAATCAAAAAAAAAAAATTCTATGGCAAATGAGATTAATATTAAATGTATTAAAATTGATAACTACACTAAAGCTGTATAAGAGAACATCTCTATTCTAAAAACTATAAATTTAATTTTTTTTCAGGCAGAGAAGAGTTTATTGAGGGGGAGAGCAAACTGCTGGCCCACAGGAGATGAAGGCATGCCGAGAGAGAGGGGAGAAGGAAAAAGAGAAAAGGAGACATTTAATTTTTTTGGAGGGAAATAGCTATGAGGTATGTAAAGCTATGGCTCAGAAAATGTCTCAGAAAATATGGATGCATACGTATACACACCTGTACACCACAGCATGGGTGGATACAATAAAATATAATAGTTGGAACTGGAGAAAAGGGGTATGAGTGATATTTGTTCATTTTGGCAAATGTTCTGTAAGTTTGAAATTATTTCCAAATCTTCCAGAATGGCAGAGTAAGGAGCCTGACAGACTCTCTTCTTGGCAAAGCCCCAATCACACTGGTAAAAATAAGTAAGTCAATAAATCAGTCATTACCAAAAAAACAATCAGTCACTTGGAGTCTTTGGAGTTTTTCCTAAGGTCATACAGAAAATGGAGAAATATATTCATGAAAGTCTACTATATCTCAGCACAGACAGAGAGCATGGGTCATATGGTAAATCTGAGCTTTACCTTCTTCCCCAGTTCTGTTACAGAGACTCCACTCTGGACAGCCAAGACAATGGGGAGGACTCCTTCATTCTCCAAACTTCCAATCTGGGGGTATACTTTTATCCAAGGAAGAGCAGATTACTGATACTTCTGATTCCTCCACACAGCCCTGCATTACAGAATATGGAATACTGGTGGAAGCAGTAGAGAATCTTTTCTTCCTTCCCCCATCCAATCTCTACTTGTAGGGAGGAAACTACTCCAGGGACAGCAGGACAGGAATACAGGGCACTAATCATCCTCATCCCAGCTCCCTCCAGGGGCAGAGGTTACAATGTCATAAAATCACTCAATAATGTAGGAATTGAAGAGAACTTCCTCAACTTGATTAAGGACTATCTTTTGAAAAAGCTAAAGCTAGCATCATAATTAATGGTAAAGAACTGAATGCTAAAGTCAGGAACAAAATGAAATGTACGTATCATCTCTTCAGTACTGTACTAGAAGTTCTAGCCAGGGCAATTAGGCAGGATAGATAATCAAAAGGCATCCAGATGGGAGAATAATAAATAAAAGTATCTTGAAATACAGAGGGCATTATCTTATAGAGAGAAAAATCTCAAGAAATTCATTAATAAAAACCTAAACAAGGGGCTGGGAAGGTGGCTCAGTGGTAGAGCACTTGCCTTGCATGCCTGAGGCCCTGGGTTCGATTCCTCAGCACCATATAAGCAAAAAGAAAAAAGCCGGAAGTGGCGCTGTGGCTCAAGTGGTAGAGCGCTAGCCTTGAGCTGAAAAGCTGAGGGACAGCGCCTAGGCCCAGAGTTCAGGTCCCACGACTGGACCCAAAAAAAAAAAACTAAACAAATAAGTTCAGTAAGATTGTAGGATACAAGGTCAGTAAACAAAAAATACTCATGCAGTTTAGGGTGGATATTGAACAATCTGAAATAAATAATCTGAACAATAAAAATGTGAAATGGAATTTTTAAAAAAAACTACAAGGGCTTGAGGAGCATGGCTCAAGCAGTAAAGCACTTGCCTTGTAAGCAAAACTCCCTGGATTCAATCCCCAGTACCACCAAAATAAAAAAATTAAAAAGTACATTTAAGATAGCAAAACAATAAAATACTTAGTAACAAATTCAACAGAAAAAGTGCAAAATTAGAGCACTGTGAAAACTGCAAAGCACTGTTTAAAAAAATTAAAAAGACCTGTATATAATGGAAAGATATATCATGACAGACAGTAACAAGTGTCAACACTTGTTACCCCCTCACACAATGCTAATAGAAATGTAAAATGCAGCTGCTGCTTTAGAAAATAGTTGGGCAGTGTCCTAGAATATTAAACCCAGGGTTATCATATAACCTAGAAATTCCTCTCATAGGTAGCTAGCCAAGAGAAATGAAAAAATATATGTTCACCCAAAACATATTCATGAGTGCTCACAGTAGCACCATTCATAATAGCCCAAAGTAGAATCAACCAAAGTGCCCATCCACTGACAAATGGATATATGAAAGGTAGTAATGTCACATACTAGAATAATATTTGGTTACAAAATGGATAAAGTACTGTTCCCTGTCACAACCTAGATGAACCTTGAAAGACAAATCACTGAGTGAGAGAAGCTAGGCACAGCTGACCAGATATTATATAATTACAGAAAATTTCCAGAACAGAGGCAAGAAATAGATTAATAGTGGCCTAGGGTTAGAGGTTGAAGGAGTAGGGATTAAACTGCTAATGCACAGAGTATCTTCCATGGTAATAAAAATGTTCTCAAATTAGATTGCAATGATGGTTGTACAACTCTAAATGTAAGACAAAAACATTAAACTGTACATTTTAAATGGGTAAGCTGTATAATACATAAATCTAAACAAGGTTATTTCAAAACAGAAATCCATAGGTCAGACTTAAAAAGCAAGAACTTACGGACTATACATTGTCTATTTAAAAAAAAAACCTACCTTAAACACAATTGCACAAATTAAGTGAAAAGTAAAAGGTTGGGGTTGGGAAGGTGGTTCAGTGGTAGAGCGCTTGCCTTGCATGCATGAGGCCCTGGGTTTGATTCCTCAGCACCACATAAGCAAAAAGTAAAAAGCCAGAAGTGGCGCTGTGGCTCAAGTGGTACAGCACTAGCCTTGAGCTGAAGAGCTGAGGAACAGCGCCAAGGCCTAGAGTTCAGGCCCCACGATCGGGCCCCCCCAAAAAAAAGAAAAGAAAAGAAAAAAGTTGGTCAGGGGAACTAGTGGCTCATGCCTCTAATCCTAACTACTCAGGAAGCTGCAATCTGAGGATCGTGATTTGAAATCACACCAGGTGGTAAAGTCCATGAGACTCTGCCAATTAACCAGCAAAAACCCAGAAGCAGAACTGTGGTTCAAGTGGTAGAGCACTGGCCTTGAGTAGAAAAGCTAAGGTACAGCACCCAAGCCCTGAGTTCAAGCCCCATTCCTGGCACAAAATAAAGTTAAAGCCAGGGAAGGGATATTGCATACTAACACTAATCAAAAGACAGTTGAAAGAATATTATTAAAGAACTTTATTAACATCAAAATAGATTTTAGAGCAAAGATCATTACTAGGAATAAAAATGGTCTCTCATAATAGTAAGAGAAACAATTCCTCAGATACGCATAATCCTAAACTTGTAAGCACCCAACCACCAAACTTGAAAGATATGACACAAAAACTGATAGAACTTCAAGCAGAATGGTAAGAAATGTACGCGTTATCCTGCCCATGTAATTGTAACCCCTCTGTACAGTATGTTCACAAATAAAATAAAATAAATTTAAAAAAAAAAGAACTTCAAGCAGAAATGGACCACCCTATAGCATAGAGATTTCAATACAGCACTCTCAAGAACTGACACTCTCAAGAAATAGAAAGCAAATCAGAAAGAAGATAGAAAACTTTAAATGTACTAGCAAACAATTGAACCCTACTGACATTTACAGAATACTCCACCCAAGAGTAGCAGAATGCATATTCTTTTCAAGTGCACACAGAAATTTTACTAAGGTAAACCATATACCGGGCCATAAAGCAAGTCTGAATGAATTTTTTTTTTTGGCTGGTCGTGGGGACTGAACTCTGGGCCTGGGGGCTGTCCCTCAGCTCTTCAGCCCAAGGCTAGTGCTCTACAACTTGAGCCACAGAGCCACTTCTGGCTTTTTCTACTTATGTGGTGCTGAGGAATCAAACCCAGGGCCTTATGTATGCAAGGCAAGCACTCTACCACTGAGCCAACTTCCCAGGCCCCTGAATGACTTTTATCTGAATAAATTTAAAAGATTCCAAATCATATTTAATATGTTCTCAGGCCACAAAAGCATTAAGTATAAAA
This sequence comes from Dipodomys spectabilis, assembly GCF_019054845.1. Lineage (NCBI taxonomy): Eukaryota > Metazoa > Chordata > Mammalia > Rodentia > Heteromyidae > Dipodomys > Dipodomys spectabilis. Next base: position 1,639,593 of record NW_024870857.1, read on the forward strand.
TGAGTAACAGAAAAAAAGAATGGTAAAGATCCCCTAAATATTTGCAATCCGTTAATAGGCTTCTAAATAACCCATGAATCAAAAGGAAAATTAGAAACTACTTTGAACTCAATGAAAATGAAAACTGTCCATGTAAGAAGTTATAGGATGCTACTCCAGCAGTCCTTAAATGGTCATTTATCCACTAAATTCTTATTTTGAAAAGAAAAAAGTTTTGAAATCAATGCCCAAGCTGGAAGCAAGGAAATCTTACAGAAGAGCAAGTAAAACCCAGTGTAAGCAGGGTAAATGGTAAATGTCATAGTAGAAATCAATGAGATAGAAAATACGAATAAGAATACAAATACGAATACAAATATGATGAAATAAAGCCAAAATTGTAAGTTGACTCTTTGAGATGATCAATAAGTGTATCAACCTCTAAATAAATGGAGCAGGTATGGATAAATGAGAGAGGACAAGATACCAATATCAGGAATAAGAAAGATGACATAAGTATAGATACTACAACTTGTGAAAATACAAGAAAATACACAAGACACTATGTTGGAAATTAACTTTACAATTTTGGGGGGGAAGGAGTTAGGGAAGGAAGGTGTAATGGTAGAAAAAAATGAAAGAGTGGGTAACAATGTTAGATAAGAAATGTACTCATGTGCTTGCTTCGGCAGCACATATACTAAAATTGGAAGAAATGTACTGATTACCTTACTTACATAACTGTAGCCCCTTTGCACAGCATCTTTACAGTAAAATAAAAATAAAAATACAAGAAAATACTGTGAAGAATTTTATAAGCATAAACTTGAAATATAGATGAAATGTATAAATTCAATGAAAGGTATATTTTACCAAAGCAGATTAAGCAAGATAGCATGATTGCACTAAAGTTATTTTAAAAACTGAATTTCTAGTTGAACACCTCTCTCCTCCCCACCCCCACCAATTCCAAGTCTAATTGACTTCACTAGAAAATTATACCAAACAACTGAGGGGAAAAAAATACCTGTTATATTAAGTTCTTTCAGAAAATTGAAGAGAGAATTGTTTTCCACCTGATCTTTGAGGCTAGTATCAGTCTCAGATTAAAACCTGTTAAAGATCTTTTGAGGAAAGAAAACTGAAAAGCAATAGCACCTTTCATTTTTTAAAACAGGGTCTTGATATGTAGATGAGGCTCAACTTAAACTAGCTATATAGCTTCAGTTTCTTGCGTGCTAGGATTACAAGTCTGTACCACCAAGCCTGGCTCCCAGTAGCACTTTTTATGTGTGTATGCTGGTTCTGGGGCTTGAACTCAGGAATTGTGTGCTGTCCACAAGCTTCTTGGCTGAAAGCTACCACTCTACAACTTAAGCCACAGCTCTACTTCTGGCTTTTTGGTAGTTTATTGGAGATGAGAGTCTCACAAACTTTCCTGCTTGGGCTGGCTTTGAACCATAATCCTCAGAACTCTGCCTCCTGAGTAGCTAGGATTACAGGCATGAGCCACCAGTGCCTAGCTCACTAGCACTGAAAATAAAACTCAATAGTATTTTGGCAAATGTATTAAACTGATAATCAAGATCCATCAAGGTTCATCTCAGGATTGCAAGGTTGATTCAACATTGGAAAAAAATAATGTAATTCACCATATTAAAATATTTTTGTGCCAGATCTGGGCTTGAACTCAAGGCCTGGGGGCTGGCCCAGAGCTTCTTTTGCTCAAAGTTAGCACTCTACCATTTGAGCCACAGAGTAACTTCTGGCTTTTTCTGAGTAGTTTATTGGAGATTAAGAGTCTTAGACTTTTCTGCCAGGGCTGCTTCAAACTGCAATTCTCAGATCTCAGCCTCCTGAGTAGCTAGGAATACAGGCATGAACCACCAACAAACTGTATGATTACAGAAATAGATGCTAATATTTGTTTCTAATATTTCAACAAAATTCCTCAGCAAACTAGAAATGGGAACTTTCTCCACCTAAAAAGCAACTCAAAAAAAAAACACTTATTCTTAAATGGGAAACACTGTATGTTTTCCCCTAAGATCATAAAGGCATAGATTTGTGTTCTTGGTACTTCTTATGGACACTAAACTGGAGTTTACAGCCATCATAGTCAGGTAAGACAAAGAAAAGAAGCATTGGACTAAAAAGGAGGATAAAAACTCTTGCTGCATGATTATCTATGTGTAAAATCTACAAAAGAAGATACTAAAATTAGTAATTTCAGTGTATGTTCATAAGGTTAACATATAGAGATCAATTCTATGTCTATAGATTAGTAATAATCAAAATTGAAATTCAAAAGCTCCATTTTAAATAGCATCAAAGAAAGCCTAGGAATGAATCTGAAAAAAATATGCAAGACCTGTACATATGCTGAAAATTACAAAATATTGCTGAGAAACAAAATTCAACCTACATGGAGATACCAGGTTCACTATATGCCATTATATCTCAATAAAGCTGATAAAAATAGATTAAAAAAATCACATATTTGCAAGGCCAACAAATTCTCAGAAATCATCAGACCAACCTGAGGCAAATCCTACAGGCTCTTTATTGCTTCACTGCTTCTGATTTTAGGCAGAGGAGGAATAGGACTTCATGTAGTCACCTTCTATAATAGAATAAGCAATAGAAGATTATTGGCAGGCCTATTTCAATCCTGCTGGGTAGCCTAGAATCACATACATTTTGTAGCATGTGACACAATATTTAGCCATTGCACATGCTGATAAAGTTTAAAAAAGGTTTTCTCCTAAATTTTGGAGACTGAATGACTAAAAGATTGAGGCAGGGTAAAGGTATCCCAGGTAAGGTCTCTAGGAGTGAGAATGAGCCTCGGACACAAGTACCTGACACATATCAGTGCTCCCAAAAGATACCTAACTAAAAACCAGTTGCTAGTGGCTTGTGCCTCGAATTCTAGATACTCATGAGTCTGAGATCTGAAGATCATGGTTCAAAGGCAGCCTGGGCAGAAAAAAAAAATCTGTGAGATTCGTATCTCCAAATAATAAGCCAAAAGCTGTAAGTAGAGGTGCAGCTCAAGTGGTACAACACTTGAGTGAAAAAAAAAGCCAAGGGAGAGTATAAGGCCCTCAGTTTAAGCCCCAGTACTGTCACAAAAACCTAGCTATAATAATACAATAAAAATAGCCATTTTAAGAAAGCAGAAGTCCTGGCAGCTGCAATGTTGTGCTGTGAGAGAAAGGAGACCTTAGGCAAGATTCTGCTGACACAAGGCTGATGCTGTGTGAAGACCCCTGGGTAAAGCCATTTCACTATACTTGACCTGGAGGCAAAAACTTCAACTGAGGACTTGAGGAATAAGAAGGAAGGAAAATACATTGAACTCAAAGTCATTGGACAGTATAGGTAAAAGAAAACATCTGTTTGACTAAATCAAGTTTGACTAAATCAGTTTGACTAAATCAAGTTTTTACTCATTTTACTCACATGAGAAAAACCATATTCAGTTGGCAATGAGATTTGCTTAAAAGTGAAAACAACAACACATCTCAAGAAACTCAAAGAATCCGACTGTCAAAGACAGAGAGATCCAATGAACTCACTTAGTTTTCTCTTTGAAGTTCAGAGAATTGCTGATAATCATACTCCAAAAGAACTAGGAATGGAGGAAAAAGATGTGATTGAAGTTTATCAGGAACAAACACGGGGTGAGTCATTCAATGGGTTAGATATTCTTTTTATTTCCTTTTTCTTTCCCTTCAATCTTTTTTTAAATAAGCCAGGCACTGTTGGCTCACACCTGTAATCTTGGTTACTCAGGAGGCTAAGATCTGAGGATCACTGTCTAAAACTGGCACAGACAAGACAGTCTATGAGACTCTTATTTCCAATAAACTACCAAAAAGCTGGAAATGGAGCTGTGGCTCAAGTGGTAGAGCTCTAGCCTTAAGCAAAAATAAGCCCACGCCCTGAGTTCAAGGCCCAGCACTAGCACAAATAAAAGAAAGAATTTTTCATGGTGTTCAAAATTGAATTGAATACTGGCACTCAATCTCTTTTCCAAAATTAGCCAAATTTTAGAATTTGTCCTAAATCCAATTAAATTTGGGTAGTAAAAGATCTTTACAGGGAGTTTGATGAGACAAACAATTATAGGATCTCAGAAGACATGATAAATTAGGCAAACTTACTAGGCCTCTCAGAAAAACCTTATTTGCAGCTTAGTGGAGACAGTAGAAAAAGATTGCCTTTATCCCAACATCATGAACCTATAGCCACAAAGACCTAAGCAAGGTGTGGAGCCTTTATGTGACTCACTTCTTCATCTACAAAATTGAAGGGTAGAAATAACATCTACTTCAAGCAGATGTGCAGATTAGTGAGTCAGTGTTAATGTGATGCTTAGAATATAGCCTAATGTGATGCTTAGAATATAGCCTAATACATACTTCATCCTATTTAAGTAAAATATAAAGTAATATATTACTACTTACTTATTAAAGCTGGAAGTGAAAAAAAAGTTTACTTCAAGCTACATGTTTCACTAAACTCATAGACCTTACTTACAGTCTGATGGAATTAATAAAGCTTGTTTTCCTTTTCTTTTTTTTTTTTTGCTAGTCCTTGAACTCGGGGTCTGGGCACTATCTCTGAGCTTCTTTTGCTCAAGGCTAGCACTCTACCATTTGAGCCACAGCTATACTTCTGGCTTTTTCTGTTTATGTGGTACTTAGGAATCAAACCCAGGGCTTCATGCATGCTAGGCAAGCACTCTATCACTAAGCCACATTCCCAGCCCTTTTTCCTTTTTTAACCAGGACATCACATAATTGTATTTCAGATATTACAGCAATGTTAAAATTGGCAAGTTTAATTCTTAATCACACCAAGTAAACATAGCCATTTAAGTGATTTTAAAGTTATTCCCTCCAAAACCTGAAGGAGTTTTTCTTTTCCACTACCACACATCATAGTTTCCCAGTGATTTTCTGTTTGGAGAACCTTGAGTTGAGGAGTAAAAACTGCTTTAGAGATACTTTAGAACTCTCTTCCCCAAATGAAAACTAACCTGGACTAATTATCTATTGCACAGATCTTCTCTACAGATTATTTTCCTTATAACCTAAACACAAATACCATACAGTAAAATTTTAATCTATTTACTCCAGTAAAAACTGTCTTGAAAAACACAATATAACCAGTGATCTTCCAGTTACCTCAAAAATTATTGTATTATTTATCAAAATAACCAACCAACAAGAAGCATTATTTTTTAGTCTTTACTGACTCACAGGCATATATAGTGCCCAGTTCCTATCTCTTCCACATCTTTCTCTTCTATAAAGGGATGAAATTGGTCAATAAAAATTTGATGTAGGCAAGGTGCCCATGGTTTATACCTGTAATTCTAGCTACTCAGGAGTCTTAAGATCTGAGGATCATGATTCGAAGCCAGCCTAGGCAGGGAAGTCTTTAAGACTCTTAATTATTTCCAATAAACCACCAAAGGGCCAGAAGTGAAGCTGTAGCTCGGGTGGTAGGTTGATAGCCTTCAGCAAAAAAGCTGAGGGATAGCACCCAAATCCTGAGTTCAAGCCCCAGGATTGACACATGCGCACTTGTGTGTATGCATGCACATGCGCGTGCATACACACACACACACACACATACACACACACACACACACAAATGATGTAGGACAATTAATTCATTACACACACACATAGAATGTAGGTTTATGCCATTCCCTAGTGTGGACAGGAAGTCTATGCAATCAATTCAAACTTTAGTATGTCCCCCCAATAAAGCTTGTTTTCAAAGTAAATCTCTTAGCTACTTCCCTTATGATGCTTCTTCCTAAAGAAACTATCTTGGAAATCGCTTACTCCTCTAATTGGAACCAAAAGCAGCTCTGGATATTGTCTGACACTTTCTGGCACACAGTTTATGCTCAGTAAATGGTTGCTCATCAAACATCCTTCTAGGCCAAAGCAAATTTACCATAATTAATATTGTTTTTATATGGCCAGAGATAAAAATTCGACATGCATTACATCCAAATAGAGAATAAAGGCCTCATAAAGGATAGAATTACCACCTAACCGGTTAACCAACTTCAGTGAATTTGCCCAAGATAAGAACAGTGTTAGTTTATTTCAGGCTTAAGGGTTTGGTTTCAGTCACAACCATGATGCAATGCACGCATTCCTTAGGATTTCTTCATGACAAAAGGAAGGAAAAAAAAAAGAGAAACTCAAACATTTGATGAGTAACATTAAGACGGTACTATATTCTTGTTTGTTTGTTTCACTTTGTTTTATTTATTTCAGAGCAAGGTCTCACTATGTAGCCTAGGGGGGCCTCAAATTTGTAATCTTCCTGTCTCAGCTTCCCAAATGCTAGGATTACAGGCATATACCACCACATTCAGCAAGAATATACTCTATTTAGGGGCTGGGAAGGTGGCTCAGTGGTAGAGTGCTTGCCTTGCATGCCTGAGGCCCTGGGTTCAATTCCCCAGCACCACATAAGCAAAAAGAAAAAGCCGGAAGTGGTGCTGTGGCTCAAGTGGTAGAGCGCTAGCCTTGAGCTGAAGAGCTGAAGGACAGTGCCCAGGCCCAGAGTTCAGGCTCCACAACCAGACCGCCCCCCAAAAAAGAATATACTCTATTTAAATGGGCTTACTAGAAAACAGCACAGTTCTTCAGTATAACACTGATGTGGTCTTCACTAGTCATCCCTCTTTGGGGGATGATATTGACCTAGTTTGTCACCTCTTTCTTGAGATATCTTCTATGGAGAGAAATCGGATTTCTTTTGCTACAAACATTAAGACCAGAATCGTACACACACACAGAACATGTGTGTTTAGAAACAGATTACATATACGTGTACAGTAGATCCTTCATGCTGGTGTGCCCATAGTTACAAGGAGCTGCCATTGAGGAAAATCTACACATGCTCAGAATGCAGAATTCAGTGCCATACTGTGGATGCTTAATTCACTTTTTCCATAATCTATGCCACCTAACTTCTGCTAAAGACATGCCACCTTTCAACAAGTATCTATGACTCCGACTATGCACATTCACCTTTATGTTGCTTTGGGGGTACCATTTGTTTCTGAGAGGCAGATTTTCACAACATTATGGGTAGAGAACATTCAGCAGATCACACAGTGATCTGAATACAACTGGCAATAATGTGGGACTGATTGAGAGCTTCTCTGCATCAATTTGGTACCATAATATGTGTAATAACTTTTAATTGCTTTAATTTTGAAATTTCTTTTGATTTTTAATTGATTTATTCTTTGACTATACAGAAGGACCTGACTTCAAGCCCTACTACTACCAAAACATTGTACATACATACATACACCAAATTCTGACTCTCATTTCCTTCTTCCTTCTGAAAATCACTAGCTGAGACTCCCTTTTACCAATTGTAGTACTGGTCCAAGTATACCAACTCTTTACTGTCATTCTAATACTGCATTCATTTCTAATCAACACAGCACCACATCAGTCACAACAGCAATTTGTTACCATCACTACACCTGGGCCTCACACCAAAAAGGAAGTAGAAGCCGTCGTGTTCAAGGCAGGAAACATGGGACTAGATCAGACTTAAAATTAAATAGATCAAAGCCAGGCACCAGTAGCTTAGGCCTATAATCCTAGATACTCAAGAGAGATCTGAAGATTACAAATTTGAAGCCAGCCTGAGCAGGACAAAAAAAAGCAAGAAGTGGAGCCATGGCTCAAGTGGTAGAGCACTTGCTTTAAGGGGAAAAGACCTTGAACTAAACTTCTGCTCATGACTGGCCCTCTTCCATTTAAGCCAGGCCTTCAGCCCCCAGCCTGGTTTCTCCATGGCTTCCAATGGTGAAAAAGGAGGTCCCAAAGAGAAAGAAAGATTCTGTGAGTTCATGCTGAAGGATTACAAGAAGGGCCTAAGAAAGGAGTGGGAAGTTTGTTCTGGATCACTTACTCATTCTAAGGAAGGACTGGGTGAAATGGGGATGTGCTAGAAATTGGGTCTGTTAAGAGGGAAAGAACCTCAGCAGTTTGGAATCTCCAGTAATAGAAGAGTGAAGAAGGTCTAGGTGCATCATAGACTAAGAAAACAATAGCCATGGGAAGGAAGTCTTTCTAGTACCTTACAGCTGGTTACATGACTTGGAGAGAAATAATTTTTCCAGTTTCCAGTTAACTTTGCCACTATCTCAGCCAGTTAATAGCAAAAGTCACCTTTTCTTTCTCAGTCTCAGCTGATTCCCACATCCTGGATATTTTGGCCTCTTTCAGTGAGATGGTCATGATGGTTTATGTCTTCCAGCTTCTTCTGCTGCTGCTGCTGCTTCTATTTTAGTGCCAGCCCTGGGACTTGAATTCAAGGCCTGGGAGCTTTCCCTGAGCTTTAGTGGTCATGGCTAGTGTTCAACCACATGAGCCACAGCTCTATTTCCAGCTTTTTGGTAGTTAATTGGAGATAAGGGTATGATGATTTTTCATGCCTGGCTAGCTTCAAACTGCAATTCTCAGCTCTCAGCTTCCTGAGTAGGTAGGATTGCAGGCATTAGCATGAGCTTGGCTTTTCCAGCTTCTTTATAATCTGGCAAGTGGTTAGGTCTGGGATGAAATGATACAAGCAAGAACCTCAAATACACTTTTACTGACTGAGAATGCTAAGTAGGAAACTGAAGGCTTTAAAGGGATATAGAAACTTCATTGCTTCTTCTAGCTAAAAGTCATGAATTATGACTGGAAGAGAGGAAATGAGAAGTATGTTGGTACTTCCACGATGTTGAAAGACAGGGTTTGCTTTTCTAGACAATCACTTGAGATCTCAGAATCATGGATTTCTGGTAAAGGATGGAGACAATTTCACAATACCCGGAAGAATTTTTTTGGCTGGAAATTTACTAGAATGACAAATAGGGACTTAAATGAAAATGGTTTTTAAATAAAAGGAAAAGAAAAATACCATTACAAGTGAGAAAAAAGAAAATCCAGAGTGGAAGGAATGCCCAGAACTTGACAAGTCTATATACTGAGTTCAGTGTACTGCTAACAAGGTCACTGGAGTACTTGGCACATCAGAAAACAAATATGATCTCACAGTTATCACCAGCCAGAGCTGGTGAGATGGCTTCTGGCATTTTGTCATGGGAGGAAGTAGTAGGGAGGAAGAAGTAGAGTCATTAAAGAGAGGTACTTCATCCAGGTTGATCAGGATTCATCTCCCTGTGCTTGTGCTGCCTCATACATGCCATTTGATCTTGGATAAGATACCTGCCTTCTCTGAACCTTAATTGATCCATCTATACATTGGGTATTAGAATAGTTACTTTAAAAAAAAAACTATATAGAACACTCAGAAGGAAGTGGCGCTGTAGCTCAAGTGGTAGAGCGCTCGCCTTGAGTTGAAGAGCTGAGGGACAGCGCCCAGGCCCAGAGTTCAGGCCCCACGACCGACAAAAAAAAAAAAAAACTATATAGAATAGTTACTTTACTAAATTCTTGATGAAATTTAGAGGCTAGAATGTATTTAAATATCCATCATAGTGTATGGTACAGAGTAGTCACTCAAAACATGGCCACTATCATGACCATCACCATCGTGATTATCACCATCATCATCATTTGTAGTAAAAAGGTAGTACTTTTGTGTGTGTGTTGGACCTGGGTTTGAACTCTGGGCCTGAGTACTGTCCTTGAGCATTTTTTGCTCAAAACTAGTGCTCTGTCATTTGAGCCAAATCTCTGCTTCTGGCTTGTTGGTGGTTAACTGGAGATAAAAGTCTCATGGACGTTCCTGTCAAGGCTGACTTCAAGCTGATATCCTCAGATCTCAGCCTCCTGAGTAGCTAGGAATACAGGCATGAGCTACTAGCACCTGGCTTTAAAATGTAATGTTTTATATGAGACTCGACAAATTAGAATGTGAAAAACTGACAAATAACATCTACATGAGAATTAAAAGCAAAGAGAAGGAAATAGTGAAGTTCCCTAGAACAGAAGAAAGATACAAAATTGAATTCTGTCCTTCCAACCCCATACTTTTTTCCTCTAACCAGGCCCAGGCAACTTCATATGCACATGTATAGACTTTCTGTTCTCTGAATGCTGGGTCACACAATCCCCTCAATATGAAGTTGTAAATCATGCTAACTTGTGAAAGGTGAATGGTGCAGAAGTCAGATTGTATGAGCTGAAGAGATGAGGAAACACAGATCACTCTTTCAACATATTTTATGGAAATGGGAAGGAAAAAGATATCCCATTTGTTTGTGAGGTCAGTAGGACTAAAAAGAAGATGTAGGAAATGAAAGAGGGATTCTTGGACATGTTTTCAGGCAGAAGAAAGTGAGCTCTTCGGGGAAAATGCTTCAGATACAAGAAAAAGAATGGAGATGATTAATGGGACAGAGTATCTTAAAAGAGTTATCTGGAGATAGGTAAAAAGGAAAACAAAGTTAGCCTTCGAAAAGATAATACCAATAAAATCATGAAGACAAAAGTAGCCATGGAAGTAAGTGATTGAATGCAATGAGTTTGGGACCCATAGGCTTTCCCTTTGCAAGGAGACATGGAACTAGATTATCTACTGAAGGGGAATTAGGGAAACGAGGACTAAATTAAGGGGCTAGAGGGTGTGGTGAGCAAATGGAACAGTTGCTGTGGGAAAATAGAAAAGAAACCAAGTAGGAATGTGTAAAAAGGGATTAGTGAACAGCCGTTGAAGACCCAGCTGTGGTTAGAAATCCCAGTGTGGTCATGGATATAATCAGCATGGTGAGGCAATTTTCCCTAGTTCTTAGTCCACAGCCTGGGAAGGGGACAGAAGAAAACAGTTGTTAAAGTCCATCTAGGTTTGGGGATTGGCAGCACAGGTGCAGCGGAACTAGAAGGTTGTGAGGGAACTGAGGAGACTGTGGGAATTCATATCAAATGGTGAGGGGGGAAGAAGAGGTGAGGTGGGAATGCTTGTTGGGTGGGAAAGAATGCAGAACCAAGAGAAAGGGTTGTAAGGCAAAGAAGAAAGGGAAGGAACTGGAAATGGTGATAATGCAGTCCCAACATTCTATGCGAATACAAAACAATGGATGCAGAAGGCTAGAAGTTTTTTTGTTGAAAAGCTGAATGTCAGAAGTAGAAAAATTCCAGTTGTTGACATGATTAATGACTAGTTACTAAGGCAGAGTGAAAATGAAGGTTATATGAGTATGTGGGGATGGAGTCATCTGGCTACTAATGAGGTCCAAGATGAGAAGCAGGAGTCAGAGTAGCATAGAAGACTAAGATAGGTGCCAGAAGCCCCACAAATCACAAGCAAGTAACCCAAACATTGGTCTGCACCAAAAGAGAGTTGACATTATACTTAATAATAGCTAGGTCAAAGAAAAAAGGCAAAAGCAGAGTTGTTGAACAATATTTTGAAAGTGGGAAATTATCAGTGAATGAGTAGCTTCCATTCAAGAGAACTGCAAAAACTAAAACTTCCATCAAGGGAAAGAATTTCAGGGGGAAAAATGGTTGCAAATACATGGACATTTCTTGACCAAAGAACAAGGTTCGAGAAGGCAGAGGAGATGAGTGAAGGGAGTGTTGGCCAAAGAAGAATATGCTTACGAAAGGGAAAGGGCTGTGCTGAATTTGTAAGAGGGAAATATCATCCTTTAGGATGCTCAGGAAGCAATGAGAGGAACTAAAAACTCTGTGACTAAGTTTGACCAAAAAAGAAGAAGTGAGTGACTAAAGCAGAAGTGAAAGAAACTTTTGGAAATATAACCATATCATCCTAAGTACTACTGTATAATCACAATGGGCCAAAAAAAGAGAGATAGGTACAAAGATATTCCCCCCTAGATATTGCAAACAAGAATTTGTATGAGAAATCATAGTGACTCTTAAGTAGACTCATATCTAGGAGGAATGAAAGATTTTGGATGTGGGGAAAGGTTTTATAATAGAAGCAATCCCCGTGATCTTAAAGAAGAAAAAGGAGAAATGAGTAAAGAACATGATGTAGCCACACAGAAAACATGTTGGTAAGTTACAGGAACTAATATAGCCGTAGCAGGTGCACATTTTTAAGCATACAGTCATTTACTCTAAGAAGATATATGTGAACAGGTGACAGAGGGAGAGAACAAGTGTGCAAGCAAGAACACCAGTGGGAGGACTCAGTTTCTATCTCTATTCCATCTTAAATGAGAGGGATAATTTTTCAAACTGGTAGTACAAGCACAAATATGAGCAAAGGTTCATTAGAACCCAACAGATGCTAGTGACATATGGAAAATAGCAAGCCGTTTCAATTTGGGCTCCCTGGGCCCAGATAAAGTATAGTCAACTGGCATTAAGATAAATTACATTCCTGATGAAGAAGACTTTACTGGTGCTTACTAGAAGATAAAAGAAGCCTGGCGCTGGTGGCTCACACCTGTAATCCTAGCTACTCAGGAGGCTGAGATCTGAGGATCATGGTTCAAAGCCAGCCGGGGCAGGAAAGTCAGTGAGACTCTTTTTTTTTTTGGGGGGGGGGGTCCAGTCATGGGGCCTGAACTCTGGGCCTGGGTGCTGTCCCTCAGCTCTTCAGCTCAAGGCTAGCGCTCTACCACTTGAGCCACAGCGCCACTTCCAGCTTTTTTCTTTTTGCTTATGCGGTGCTGAGGAATCAAGCCCAGGGCCTTGAGCATGCAAGGCAAGTGCTCTACCACTGAGCCACCTTCCCAGCCCGTCAGTGAGACTCTTATCTCCAATAAACCACTAGAAAACTGGAAGTGGCGTTGTGGCTCAAGTGGTAGAGCGCTCGCCTTGAGCTGAAGAATGCAGGGACAGCATCCAAGCCCAGAGTTTAAGCCCCATGACTGATCAAAAAAAGAAAAAAAGAAAAAAGAAGTTACAGTGGGATGGGAGTAGAGCTCAGTAGTAGAGCACTTGCCTAGCATACATGAGGCCCAAGGATCAAAAACAACAAACATGGCAGACTAGACAAAGAAGAGTTATTAGTCTGATGGCTAATAGCTCATTTTTTAACATGAGGATATTTCTGAAATATCTCAGAAAATAAAATCTGATTATATTAATGGGGCAACAAAGCAGTCTATAATGAAATATTAAACAGATAGGTATGGCTGTAGAGCATAGCTGTTGAAAATGGTAGATCAAGGCAATATCACTAAGTCGGTGTTTTTGAACTTCTGTATATCATTAATGACATTTTTTCCTTATAGAACACATTCATATGTGACAGTGAAATATACGCAATGCTAAACAAGTAGGTTGATTTATGATTAAATAACCTTACTCAGAAAGAACGCTAATGGAACAAACAATCACTAAATTCAACAACTTGGATGAACTTCAAGGCAATTATGCTGCACAGGGGAAAAATATGTCAAAAGGACACACAGTGCTTGGTTCCATTTATGTGGCATTCATGAAATAATGTAATTATAGAGCTGGAGAACAGATTGCCAGAAGTTAGAGATAGGGAAGGGGAAAGAATGTGGCTATATACGGTAGAACAAGAGTGTCTTGCAGTATTAGGACTCTGGTAGTTCAGTATCTTAATTGCGGTGATAGTTACACAAAATTACAGATGTAACACAATTGCATGCAGGCGTGCGTGCGTGCGCACGCGCACGCACACACACACACACACACACACACACACACACACACACCACATTCAGGTATGCTCTCGCTCATGTTCTCTCCCCCATAACCTTTAATGGAGTGGGCCAGTGTTGATTTCTTGATTTGATATTGTACTATAGTCATGTAAGAGTTACTGTAGGAGGAAGCTGGGAGGAGTACCTGGGGCTTGTCTATATGTTTATTTGCAATATCCATAATTATCTTAATTCATAATCATTTTATCCAAAACTTAAAATTTCACTATTTTATTTATTGTTACTATAAAGATAATGTACAGAGGGGCTATTGTTTCAGAAGTCAGGTAATAAGTACATTTCTTTATGGACAATATCATCCTCAGTATGTTATTTTTTGCTGATATCTCCATACCTGTGTAAGACATATTTTGATATTGTTTTTTTGCCAGTCTTCAGGCTTGAACTCGGCCTGGGTGCTGTCCCTGAGCCTGTTTTGTGCTCAGGGCTAGTACTCTACCACTTGAGCCACAGCACTTCTGGCTTTTTCTGAGTAGTTTATTGGAAATAAAAGTCGCAGATTTTTCCTGCCTCAGCTTGCTTCAAACCACAATCCTTAGATCTCAGCCTCTTGAGTAGCTAAGATTACAGGCATGATCCACCGGTGCCCAGCTTTGGAAATTATTTTAAAATGAAAATATTTGTAAGTGCTAATCCATGTTCTTTTCACAGAAGATCTGCTGTATGCCTCTGAGCTCTGTAGTTAGCATTATTAAAAAGATACTACTAGTATCTTTTGTTTTGTTTTGTTTGTGTCAATACTGAACATAAAACTCAGAGCCTCATGCTCTTACTCAGCTTTTTCACTTAAGGCTGACATTCTACCACAGCTCCACTTCCAGCTTTTTGTGGGTTAATTGGAGATAAGAACCTCACAGACTTTTCTACATGTGCTGCTGTAAGCCACAATGGCCAGAACTCAGCCTCCTGAGTAGCTAGGATTACAGGCCACTAGGGAGCTACCAGTGCCTGGCATAAAAACTCTATCTCTAACCTACGGTAGGAAAGACAGTGAAAGCATGTCCATAAAACTTTATAAATGGGGGCTTAGAAGTTGGCTCAATGGTAGAGTGCTTGCCTCGTGTGCATGAGGCCCTGGGTTCAATTCCTCAGCATCATATAAGCAGAAAAGGCTGGAAGTGGCATTGTGGCTCAAGTGGTAGAGTGCTAGCCTTGAGCCGAAGAGCTGAGGGATAGCACCCAGGCCCAGAGTTCAGGCCCCACTACCGACCAAAAAAAAAAAAACCCTTTATAAATAATATATAAAATGTGGAAATGAAGCTACTCTATTTTCAAATAGATCTAGCATCCAAAAGCATTGGCAGATGATGCAAGGTAATCAAGATGAAGGTAGAACTCACCGTTCATTATATTCTCAGTGTGCAGCACCTTGCCTCACACAAAAGAGGAGGTAAAAAAAAATCAGGTGAAAAGTGAATGAAAGTTTTGAAATGATTCAAAAAGTTTAGTGAAAATTCATCAAAAAAAGGTTCTTTCATCAACAGAATGAGTAATCCCTCAGACTGGCAGAATATTCCTCTTCAGTAACACAGTGTGTATGTGGTTTGGTTGTTTGTTTGTTTGTTTTGATTCAGGGTCTACCTATGCATTCCAACTGGGTCTTCAGCTCATAACTCTACTGCCTTTACCACTCCCATAGCTGGGATTACACCATGTAGGACAACAAAGTATGTATTTTTGAGGGAGGGTGAAGGTAAATATTATACTACATGTTGCACATATAGACCAAAATCAATTCTTGGGGACCAGGATATGACAAGGATAAGCTAGTATATATCCCAAGTAAGGTAACTAAGATGGTAGTATGAAGAATATTAGAAGTAATGCCTAGAAAAGATAAAATATGGACCTGACATTGTCCAAAAACAAATATACACATTACCTGACTTATGTAACTGTGACCCTCTGTATATCACCTTTACAATAACAATAAAAAGTAAAAGATAAAAGAAAGATAAAAGATGGCCAGTAGAAGGGACAAGTTAGATAATAATATAAACCATATTACAATGATAGCATTAAAAACCTCATTGTAGGTAGCATGTCATTCTACAATTTACCATACATTTTCATATGTGTGTCCTTATCTATCCAATGTATAAAAGGCTGGTGAAAAGGAATGGTTAGATTTTCCTCTATACAGCCACAGTGGTTAGAGATTAGACAGAATATAAGGAAGGATTTCAACCACTTGAATTTTTAGAATAGAACATTGGTACAATCACAAGAGTGTGTTTGTGGACATCTTAATACCATACATTTTTATTATCTGATTTAATCATCCTATGAGTTGAACACTATTATTCTTCTGTCCAGGTGAAGGAACTAAAGCACAGAAGATCTGCCCAAGGCTATACCCATAGCTAATAAAGTGTCAGAACTGGAATTCAAATTCAAGCAGTCTCATACGAGAGCCACTGTTTGTAGGTAACTGGAACAATCATCTGCTAAGGCTTCAGCAGATTAAGTGGCCGGAAGCCTTAGTCAGGGCCTGCACTAGATTAAGATATTCCTAGAAAACAAGACTGTAGGTTTTTACATGATTGGCCTGTTTGGATTCGAAATTGGCATGGCTCTGGTCTAACACTTGCTCTCTAGGCTCAAAGCATGTCATTTGAGAGTGAGGACAGTAGCATCAGGCCTAAAGAGTTACGATAGATTTTTGGAATATTGGTACAAGTCTACCTATTGAGACTGGCTTTAACTTGAACAAAATTTACAATGTGGGGTTCAATAGAAGATTATGGTGAGCTAGCTAATGGTGGCTATTCATCCTAGCTCCTCAGAAGGAAGAAATATAGAAGACTTGACATTTGAGAGTAGCCCAGGCAAAAAGTTAGCAAAACCCTATTTCAACAGCTAAGCATAGTAGTACATGTCTGTGATCCCACATATGTGGGAGGTTGAGTTAGGAGGATCGTTGTTTGAGATCTTTCCCAGGCAAAAAATGTGAGAAACACTATCTAGAGAAAACTAAAGCAAAATAAGCTGGGATGTGCTTCAAATGATCGAGTACTAGTCTAGCAATCATGAAGCCCTAAGCTCAAACCTCAGTTTTGCAAAAATTAAATATAAAAATAAGTTAGTGTTATCATAATTGAATCAAGAAAGTACTGCTGTACTATTTCCTATTTCAACTCCTTCTCCAACAAATGGATGCAAGGTATATTAATACCACAAATTTTACTACAATTTTAATTAACAAGTTCTCTTAGCTCAATCAGTATAAATTGAAATTTACACTACTGGATAAATAGGGCAGTAGGGTTTTCCTTCATTAAAAAGTAAAACCTCTGAGTGCAGCTGGCTCACACCAGTAATCCTAGCTACTCAGGAGGCTGAGATCTTGGGATTGCAGTTTGAAGCAGCCTGGGCAGAAAGGTCTATAAGATTCTTATCTCCAAATAAACACCAAAAAACGCTGGAAACGAAGCAGTGACTCAGGTAATAGAATACTAGCCTTGAGTTAAAAAGCTCAGGGACAGCACCAAGGCCCTGAGTTCAAGCCCTAGAACCAATGCACAAAAAAATTAGAAACAGAGGGCTGGGGTGTGGCTCAAGTGGTAGAACTCTTGTCTAGCAAGCATGAAGTATTAAGTTCAATGCTCCTATACTGTACCAAAACATTAGAATCAGAAAGAAATCAATCTTGTTGAAAATCATTTTAAATATTTGCTGCATTTTACCAGGCACCCGTGGTTCACGCCTGTAATCCCAGCTACTCAGGAGGCTGAGGATCACAGTTCAAAACCAGCCTGGGCAGGAAACTCTGTGAGACTCTTATCTCCAATAAACCACTAGAAAACCGGAAGTGGTGCTGTGGCTCAAGCTCATCTTGAGCTGAAGAGCGTATGGATAGTGCCCAAGCCCAGAGTTCAAGCCCCACGACCCACCAAAAAAAAAAGCTGCATTGAACTGTCTTTGGAGTGCAAAATCCTGGATTCCATTTCTAGCACCACAAAAATAACGCTAATAAAGAAATACACTACCATCAAAAAGTACTTTTTGATTTATCAAACTGACAAGAATTTTCAAATGATAATCAACAGGACTGGCAAGAGTTTAAATTGGTCAATCTTTATCCTTTTTTCTATCCAACTCTACTTTCTATAATTTACACTAAATAAGTAGTTAAGCTAGTTACCAATGTCTCATACCTATAATCCTAGCTATTCAGGAGGCTGAAGTCTGAGAATCAAAGTTCGAAGCCAGACTAAATGGGCATGTCTGTCACTTATCTCTAAGTAACCACTAAAAAGCTAGAAGTGAAGATGTGGCTCAGGTTGCAGAATGCCAAGCTTCATCAAAAAAAAACCTGAGAGACAGTAACCAGGCTATGAGCTCAAGCCCTAACACAGAAGAAAGAAAGAAAGAAAGAAAGAAAGAAAGAAAGAAAGAAAGAAAGAAAGAAGGAAGGAAGGAAGGAAGGAAGGAAGGAAGGAAGGAAGGAAGGAAGGAAGGAAGGAAGGAAGGAAGGAAGGAAGGAAGGAAGGAAGGAAGGAAGGAAGGAAGGAAGGAAGGAAGGAGAAAAAGAAAGACAGAGAGAGAGAAAGAGAGAGAAAGAAAGAAAGAAAGAAAGAAAGAAAGAAAGAAAGAAAGAAAGAAAGAAAGAAAGAAAGAAAAGAAAGAAAGAAAGAAAGAAAGAAAGAAAGAAAGAAAGAAAGAAAGAAAGAAAGAAAGAAAGAAAGAAAGAAAGAAAGAAAGAAAGAAAGAAAAAGAGAAAGAAAAGAAAGAAAAAGGAAAGACAGAAGCAAGCAATTAAGAATATGCACAAAAGCTGGTCCCTAGTGGCTCACTCATACCTGTTATCCTGGTTACTCCGGAAGCTGAGATCTGGGGATTGCAGTTTGAAGCCAGCTTGGGCAGGAAGGTCTGTAAGATTCTTTTTGTCATGGGGCTTTAACGCTGGGCCTGGGCACTGTCCCTGAGCTCTTCAGCTCAACACTAGTGCTCTGCCACTTTCAGCCACAGTCCCACTTACAGTTTTCTGGTGGTTTATTAGAGATAAGAGTCTCAGGGCCTTTCCTGCCAGGGCTGGCTTTGAACCATGATCCTCAGATCTCAGCTTCCTGAGTAGCTAGGATTACAGGCATGAGCCACTGGCACCAAGCCTATAAGATTCTTTTTTTTTTTTTTTTTTTTGTCAGTCGTGGGGCCTAAACTCTTGGTCTGGGCGCTATCCCTGAGCTCTTCAGCTCAAGGTTAGCATTTTACCACTTGAGACACAGTGCCACTTCCGGATTTTTCTGCTTATCTGGTGCTGAGGAATCGAACCCAGGGCATCACGCATGCAAGGCAAGCATTCTTATCACTGAGCCACCTTCCCAGCCCCGCCTATAAGATTCTTATTTCCAACTAACCACCAAAAACTGGAAGTAGAGCTGTGGCTCAACTGGTAGAATGCTAGCCGTAAGCATAAAGGCTCAGGAACAGTACCCAGGTGCTGAATTCAAGCACAAGACAGCATCCAAAAAAAAAAGAATGTGTACAAAGATATAAGTACAGATACGTTCCTTGCTGTGCTGGTAATGTCAAAAAAACTTGAAACAATAACCAAAATGTCCAGCAACTAGGGACTGGCTTCATAACTTAACGGCACATCAATAAAATGGAGTAGTCAAAAGTGTTGTCTTAGATGAAGAACTGATGGTGTATCTATATACCCACAAAGTAAAAATGAAAAAAGGCAGTTTATAAAATTTATATGTTTTAAAGTTAAACACATACATACACACGATACAGAGGCTATATCCATGAGTGTTAATGGTGGTACTCTCTGTTGTTGTTGTTGTTGTTGTTGTTGTTGTGGGGCTTGAACTCAGGGCCTGGCTGCTGTCCTTGAGCCAGTTTTGTCTTCAAGGATAGCACTATACCACTTGAGCCACAGCATCACTTACAGTTTTTGAGTGGTTAATTGGAGGTAAGTCATGGGGACTTTTTTGCCTGGGCTGGCTTCACACCACAATCCTCAGATCTCAGCATCTGGAGTAGCTGGGATTACAGGCATGAGCCACCAGCACTGGGCAATGGTAGTCTTTTTAAATTAGAGATCTTTAAATTTTTGTTTCATATTTGTCTAATTTTATAAAAATGATCATCATCAAAATAGTATACATTTTAAATACTAATATAAATTGACTTGCAAAGGGGTTTCATTATGATATTTACATATATGCATATAATGTACTTTGATTAAATCCACTCATCTATATTACTCTTTCTTAACCCCTTCTTCCCTCCTCCCATTTTAAACAGTTTTAATGGTTTATTTTTATACATATATATATATAACTTGCTTCCGTCATGAATATATAGCATACTTCAGTCACTAAGTCCCATAGCCTTCTTCTTTCACCCCATCCCCCTTTTATAATCATTAATATATTTATTTCTTATTTTTTTAAATATATGAATTATTTCTGAATACGAAACTTAGCTACTCTAACATTCTACACCAGTATCCCTTTGTAGCTTTAACATTTTACGATTCTATAAAAAGAAAAACTAATTAACTGGATGATACCCTCTGGAGAGCAAGAAGTCACTGTAGCATATTCTACATTAATGGGGAAATTCTATTAGCATAAAACAAGCCAAAAAATATAAAATAAAAACAACTAGAAGACAAAGGCAGTCTGCTTTCAAACAGTACCTACTAGTTAATGCTATAAAGTCTTTTGCTTCCCAAATTTTATCTTGAAAACAGTATTTTTTTCATTTTTAAGAGTATGCTTCTTTTTAAGGGTTTTTATTAGCATATATTAGTTGTACAAAGAGGTATTCATGATGACATTTCCACACATGTACACACTGTATCCCAATCAAACTCACCCCCTCTATCACTCTCTGACACTCCCTCCTTCAATTTCAACATGTTTTATTGTTCTATTTGTATATATGAAAATAAACCATCTTGACTATACTCATACTTACCCTCTTCAAAGTTCTCTTTTAAATACCAAATGTCTTCACAAAAAAAGCAATCAATTTGATGTACAATTGGTAACTAGGAGAAACGGCCAGACTTAAACATAATATTAACGGGGTAATGGGAGTACTTTTCCACTCTTCACTCTTTTAAAGGAGTTTATCACAGTGACATTCCTGGTCTCTTTTGGCCTGCCCCCTTACTTACTCTTCCCCATAGTGGAGGGGGGGGAGGGAGGGGCCCTCGCGGGGAGCTACAATTATTTGCCTGAGAGATAAGACATGAAGAAATTCATGTGAAACCTAAATGTCAACGTGGAATAATTTTAATCAAAGTTTACAAATAATGTAGCTCCCTGATCACTCATCTCTAGATAGAATAAAACATATGTGCAAGCACATATGTTTGTTTGTTTGTTTTTTGTCCACCGTGGGTCTTGAACTCTGGGCCTGAGCGCTGTCCTTCAGCTCTTCAGGTCAAGTCTAGCACTCTACCTACTACTTGAGTCACAACACCACTTCCAGTTTTCTGGTGGTTAATTGGAGGTAAGACTTTCTTGCCCAGACTGGCTTTGAACTACAATCCTCAGATCTCAGCCTCTTGAGTAGCTAGGATTACAGGTGTGAGCTACTGGTGCCCAGCTAAGCACTTTGTTTAACCAGTCTTTGCTGTCTGGCTGACACAGAAGCTCAAAGACTTAGATAAGTAGCTTGTGCTATGCTAAAACTTAACTTATGTACATGCAAGAAAGCAATTTGAGGAAAGGGAGCTGTGGCTCAAGTGGTAGAGTGTCATCCTTGAGCAAAAAAGCCAAGCAAGAGCCCTGAGTTCAAGATCCAATAATGGTACACTCAGGCACATGTATACATACACACACACACAATCAATCTGAGGAGGTAGGCACAGGGACACAAATGATCTCCAAAAATCCACATTTCAAAGGATCTGAGTTTCCTTCATTTTGTGCCAGACAGAGCTTGCATTTGGTAAGTAGAAAACCATGCCAGCTCAGTGAACTGTCACTTGGGTCTGCATGTCCCTTTGAGCATAAAAGGAACTTCTATGGCTAGAAGATCATAAATAGGAGAGTTTTAATCTGGGCAAAACAAACTGTGAGACCCTACCTGAAAGATAACTAAAGCAGAACAGGGCTGAGGGTGTGGCTCCAGTGGTAGAGTACATGCTTAGCAAGCATGAGACCCTGAGTTCAAACCTCAGTACCACCATAAAGATTAATTAATAAAAGCTGGGCATTAGTGGCTCACACCTATAATCCTAGTAACTTGGGAGGCTGAGATTTAAAAATTAAGATTTGAAGCCAGCCTAGACAGCAAAGTCTGAGAGACTCTCATCTCCAACTTACCACAAAAAAAGTCAGAAGTGGCCCTGTGGCTCAAGTGGTAAAATGCTAGCCATGAGCAAAAGCCTCAGGGCCAGGACCCAGTCCCTAAGTCAAGCCCCAGTACTGGCACAAAAACAAAAAAGGTTAACTTACAAGAAAAGAGAGGGGCTGGGAAGGTGGCTCAGTGGTAGAGAGCTTGCCTTGCATGCCTGAGGCCCTGGGTTCCATACCTCAGCACCACATAAGCAAAAAGAAAAAAGCCAGAAGTGGCGCTGTGGCTCAAGTGGTAGAGTGCTAGCCTTGAGCCGAAGAGCTGAGGGACAGCGCCCAGGCCCAGAGTTCAGGCCCCACTACTGGACCCCCCCCCCCAAAAAAAAAAAGAGAGAAAGGGAAAAAAGGTGAAAGTAACTTTTTTTGGTGCCACTACTAAGGCTTCAACTCAGGGACGAGGTGCTATCCTTAGCTTTTTCCTTTCATAATTAGGGCTCTATCACTTCAGCCACAGCTCCACTGCATTTTTTTTTTTTGGTGGTGATTAATCAGAGAAAAGAGTGTCATGGACTTTTCTGCCACTGCTGGCTTCAAACCAGTTGTCAGGATCTGGATTCTTCCTCAGATCTCAGCCTCTTGGGTAGGTAGTATTATAGGCATGATCCACTGGTGCCTAGCTTAGGTGAAATTTTTAACATGGAGTTTTATCCAATCTAATAGACACAAAATGTTACCAAGTAATCAATGTAACAACTAAGATATTTTAGATTCTTCATCACATTTTCTTTGAAAATCCATGTGCATTTTACACTTAGAGCTTATTTCCAATTATACAAGCCACTACTTATTAGCTGTGAAAGCTAGCTGCTTTTCTACTTTCTACTCACCTTCTTCAATTTGAAAAAGAGAAGAGTAATATTTACCTTATCGAGCTGGATTTCAGTTGAAAATGTCATATGTGTAAGACAGTACCTGGCAAACTATAAAGGGTTCAGTAAATATTAGCTACCACGATTGTCATCCACTTATGAAAAAATATGAACCCAAAGAACACACATGTATTTTTTAAGTTCATAAAGCAAACTAATACAGGTCCTATGCTTTCTATTTTTTAGTAGTTATCTATTAAACCAGGCAGGGCATCTTGGAGCAATGGAAAAAAACCATATTTTTTTACCCATTTAAAATTCCAAACTAGTGACCAAATGGAGTTTGGGAGTCAGTCCAAAAAGCAACATTCTTCAAAATGGTAGCTTAGAGCAGTGCCGTCCATCTGTGTAATACTAATGTTTCGTTCACTGGACTGCTTCCTTTAAGCTCTGTCCCCATTGACTGTAATATTTCATCCATGTCAATAAGTGTACAATTTTAACTTTCCTATTACTCTGCATCATTTAAGATTATTTTGGTGTTTTTTAAAATGACGGGTAAGATTAAATATTTTTGCATAGACTTACAAAATACCCAGTACCTAAGACAACCCAATCTTTTGTCAAACACTTTGTTGATCTCCACAGGAGATACAATGCAGAAAAGGTTAAGAGTCAGAAGCCAAACGTGGCCTAGGAATCAGAGCCTATTTGTGGCCTTTGGTCTGTGGCCTTGAGTCTATGAATTAATCACTATGTGATTTCAAGCAACACATTTAATATGCCTGAGCTTTCTGAGCTGTATCTGTTTATGATAAATATTTTAAAATAAGTATCTATTTAAGGTAAGTATTAAAACACAAAATCACTCAGCATAAAATGTCTTTAATTCTTAAAGTTTGTGTTTCTCTCTTTTGAAGTTCCCCTAAAACTTTGTCAAACTTTCGGAAAAATGAGACCCAGGAAAGCTAAGTTGCTGGCTCAATAGTTATTGATAACTAGACAACACAGCAAAAGGACACCAGAACATAGGTATGGATAGTCTAGTGAATGGATACAGTATCAAAAGAAGAAAAAGAAACCAGGATAAAAAGAAGACAACTGGATAATTAGTACTTGGAATAAACAGCCAGGATAGGACTTAAGGCAGAAGTATACAAAAAGAATACTTTTCCTCTAGATACTACATTTGTTTCCTTTTCATTTCAGTTATTAGAAAGTCAAAGGAATTCCTTAGAAGTCCCTGAATTGCTCCAAATTTTTATCTTTGCTATGCTTTCCCTCTCAAATTAGACCCATATACAAGGCTCCACTAACCATCTGTACACAAGGGATTCTTAAATTTCTATTCCAGCCCGACATTCTCCTAAATCTTAGGCCCAGGAAAGATGATCATCTCTACTTAGGCATCTGAAATCACTATCTCTGCCATTCTATTCTTTTCCCAGAACTGTTAAGTCTCAACACAAATTGCCACACAATAAATAACTTCACACAAAGTGCTGAATATCCATTTGTCATTCGAGTCAGTGTAGTTTTACCTAGTATTGACAAGTTATTAGTAATTTAAGAAAGTCTTCAACCAGCATGATCCAGTGTTATGCCAAATGTAGCAGATAGACCATAAAGTGATCTCTAATAATGTCCAATTTCTGGTGTCAATGTCTTGCCTTGAGAACCTAGTCACAGGTTCTAACCATTAAAAAAGACAAGAATGATGAGATTGTCACTCCCTTGAGTAGGTATATGTGTATATGTAGATCCATATACAATTGTGGATTGAACACACATAAATATGAATGATTGCTGGGTGCTGGTGGCTCATGCTTTTCATCCTAGCAACTTAGGAGGATGAGATGTGAGGATCATGGTTTGATCCCTGGGCAGGAAAGTTTGTGAGACTTTAATCTCCAATTAACCACCAAAAAGGCTGGAAGTAGAGCTGTGGCTCAAGTGGTAGAGCATTGGCCTTGAGCACAAAAAGTGCAGGGACAGTGCTCAAGCCCTAGGACCAACAAAAACTTTTAAAAATATGAATGATTCTTTTTACTCTATATGTGTATTTGTTGAAAGAGACTTTATCTCTGAGGCCTTTAAGAAACAAGCTACTATGAGATATAACTATTAGCCACATAGTAGGCAACTGCAGTCAGCTGCTAAGATCTGACCCTACAACCACAAAGAATGAAATTCTGCCAGTAACTATGTGACATGGAGTATCTTGAGCCTAAGAGTCCCTATTAATACCTAAATTGAAGCCTGAGAGAACCTAAGCCAAGGGCCCAGCTGAACAATGAATGGTTTCCAACATGTAGAAACTGTGAGGTAACGAAAGTGTGTTATTTTGAATAAAGTTGGTGATAATTTATTACACAGCACTAGAAAATAAATACATCAAGAAAAACAGTGTGCTGGTCTTGGGAACTGAACTCAAGGCCTAGGTGTTGTCTCAGCTTTTTTTGCTCAAGGCTAGCATTATACCACTTAAGCCAAGGCTCCACTTCCAGCTTTTTTGGTAGTTAAATGAAGCTAAGAGTCTCAGGGACTTTCCTTCCTGGGTTAGCTTCAAACCTCAATCCTCAGATCTCAGCTTCCTCAGCAACAATCACCTGCAATCCTAGCCCAAGAAACATTTTATTGAATATATATATATATATATATATATATATATATATATTCAAGTATATATAGAGAGAGAGATTAGATATGAGTATAAAAGCTAATATTAACAAGGCAACCACAAAATAAAACTTTAAGTATATTAAAATTTAAATAAAAACATGAAGAGAAAGGTTCTTCTTAATAAAAAATAGAAAGAGCGCTCATTTCAACAGTGCATATATTAAAATTGGTACCACACAAAGAAGAATAGTGAAGCTCTGGACAAGAATGATTTATGAAACATTCCTTTTCTTAATTTAAAGGAGGCAACAGACACTTAGAGGAAGAAGATGGCCATCAGCTCATTATGAACTCATAATAAGACAAAGCTATCAATAACCCAATACTATTGGAGACCATATTAACAGAGTTTAGCATTCAAAAGACCTTTGTATAATGACATATCAACTGGTTGGATCAAATCAATACATACCCCCTTGATGCATATATGTAAGGCATCAGGAGGAATAGATGGAGCATAAACTATGTTTCCATCCCACAAATATCTTCTACTCTATGTAGAAAGTTAAAATAAACATATAAAAAAGTGACGTAATTGCCAGGTGCTAGTGACTCATGCCTATAATCCTAGCTACTCAAAAGATTGAGATCTGTGGATAGTGGTTCAAAGCCAGCCTAGGCAGGAAAGTCCATGAGACTCTTATCTCCAATTTATTACCAAAACAGCCAGAAGTAGAGCTTTGGCTAAAGGGGGAGAGCAACTAACCTTGAGCAAAAAAAGCTCAGGGACAGTACCTAGGCCCTAAATTCAAGCCCCAGGATAGGTACAAAAACTAAGTGACACCACAAAGAACTATTTAACTCCAGGAAATGGAAACATAAGAATTTTTCTTTGTTGTTTTTGTTTTCTTTTTTTGTCTTGTTTATCTGTCTTTGGGAGGGTAAGGGGAACATAGAAATGGAGAGACAAAGGGTGAACAAATGCAGCAGTGGTATTCACTAGACACTATGTTGAAAATGAACTATTTGCCAGGTGCCATTGGCTTATGATTATAATAACTACTCAGGAAACTGAGATCTCAGGATCATGGTTCAAAGCCTGCTCAGGCAGGAAAGTTTGTGAGACTTATCTCCAATTAACCACCAGAAAACTGGAAGTGGAGCTGTGGTAGAGCACTAGTATTGAGCGGAAGAGCTCAGGGACAGCACCCAAGCCCAGAGTTCAAGCCCCATGACTTAGGAAGAAAAAAAGCAAACAAACAAGAACTATACAACTTTTGGGTGGAGACAGGAAGGAAAAACTGGGAGAGAGCAAGGGAAGGGGTAACATTGTCCAAAAACGAAAGTATTCTTTACTTGATTTATATAACTGTAACCCCTGACCTTTATAATCATAAAAAAGTAAAAAATAAATAAAGAAAAAAATCAGTAAGAGCTTAAGACAATAACAGGAAAGGTTTATAAAAGTGGAATTACAGCCAGGCACCGGTGGCTCACGCCTGAAATCCTAGCTACTCAGGAGGCTGAGATCTGAGGATCATGGTTCAAAGCCAGCCCGGGCAGGAAAGCCTGTTAAGACTCTTATCTCCAATAAACCACCAGAAAACTGGAAGTGGCGCTGTGGCTCGGGCAGTAGAGTGCTTGCCTTGAGCTGAAGAGCACAGGGACTGCACCCAGGCCCAGAGTTCAAGCCCCACAACCGACCAAAAAAAAAAAAAACAAAAAAAAGTTTCAGTTCCCATCTACATCCTGAAATGACTTAGTCATCTTTCTCCCAATTTTCCCCAACACTGCTACCTATCTAATCATAAACTTCCTCCATCAATATCCTAGAGTAAAATATGCCTTTCTTTTTAATCATTTTAAAATATTCTACAGTCTGTCTCCTCCCTAATTTTACAAATATTAGAGAACTAGGGTCAGCTAACACAGAATAATCCCTCTTCTCCCCATTCAAAACAGAATAGAACTCCATGTATTACTCAAAGAACATCCAGACTGATATTTCTTTGACTGGAACAAAGGCAAAAGCTCTCATTTTAGGGAAGATGGGCCAAAAGGAACCTGAAGAATTTGAAGATGAAATACTGTATTAAACAACATATATCTTCTCTACTTCAAACATATGCCTATGCCTGAATTTCTCCTTAGGCATTTAAATAAAAAGCTCAAGAAATTATAACCTAACATTCTCTTATAACATTCAAATAAGCTTAACAATTGCAACAGCTATTATTCCAGACTCTGAGACATAATTTTAAACTGTAGCCTAGAATACAATTATTATATTGCTTAGGTATTAAGTACTGGGTATTAAAACACCCAGAGATTAAAATTAATGGTATAATTACAACTGTTTCATTAAAAAAATCATAAAACCATAATTTTGTTCCTATTTAATCTTACTTATTTTCTTAGCATTAAGATTGAAGAAAGCCCTCTGGCTATGATGATTTCTTGGTGGCTTACTTGTAGAGGTCCTTGCTTTGCGGCCTTGGCCTCCTCTGCTTCTCATCTAACCTCCTATCCCAACCACTATTATACCTTATATTTCTTAGTATAAATTAATACTGTCAAGGAAAGAATCTAGTGAGTTATGGTTTTTCTTTGTTATTTAAAGGAAGTATAGGGCTGGGAAGGTGGCTCAGTGATAGAGCGCTTGCCTTGCTTGCATGAGGCCCTGAGTTCGATTCCTCAGCACCACATAAGCTCTAAAAAGCCGGAAGTGGCACTGTGGCTCAAGTGGTAGAGCACTAGCCTTGAGCTGAAGAGCTGAGGGACAGTGCCCAGGCCCAGAGTTCAGGCCCCACCACCGGACCCAAAAAAAAAGTTTATTTTCACCAGGCCATGGTGGCTCATGCCTATAATCTTATTCAGCAGGGTGAGATCTGAGGATTACGGTTCAAAGCCAGCCTGGGCAGGAATCTCCAATTAACCACCAAAAAACTGGAAGTGGTGTTGTGGCTCAAAATGGTAGAGCGCTAGCCTTGAGCTGAAGAGCTGAGGGACAGCACAAAAGCCCAGAGTTCAGGCCCCACGACCTGACCCAAAAAAAAAAAAAAAGGAAGTATAGCAGTGTTGGGTAACTATCTCCACTGTCCATTTCCAGGACTTTTTCTTTATGCTGAACAGAAACTCTATACCCATTTCTCCATCCTGAAGAAAACTGTAGTATCTATATTACTCTCTTTATTGATTTTCATATTCTAGGTACTTGGTATAATTAGAATCATGTGATAATTGTCCTTTTGTGCCCATGTTTTCAACAGTTAAACATGCTGCAATATGTAGCAGGATTGAATTCCTTTGTATGACTGAATAATATTCCCATCTACATGTGTATGTATATTATATACATATATGCCATATTCTGATTAACCATTCCTCTGTTGGTGGACAGATATTATTTCCACCTTTTGGCTACTGAAGAAAATTTTGAGAAGCATTTTGTACATAAATATTAAAGGGAGGAAGGAGGGAAGGAAGGAAGGAAGGAGGGAGGGAGGGAGGGAAGGTAGGAGGGAGGGAGGGAGGGAAGGAAGGAAGGTTGACAGTATAAACAGGTATCAAATGATAATAAAAAGCCCTAGCCCAGCCACTTGCTCATGTGGTTCATGCCTATAATCCTAGCTACTTAAGAGGCTGAGATCTGAGATCACAATTTGAAGCCAGCTGCAACAGAAAAGTTTGAGAGACTCTAATCTCCAATTAATGAGAAAGAAGTCAGAAGTGGAGGGATGGCTCAAGCGGTAGTGCACCAGCCTTGAGTAAAAGAGCCAAATGAAAGTATGAAGCACTGAGTTGAAGCCTGAGTACTGCCACATGGGTGCGTGGGCATGTATGTGTACATACACACACAAACAGACACACATACACACCCCTGCCACCCCTAACTTCAAAGTAAGAATTGTTTCCTTAAGCATTGTTTCAGACATTTCCAAGTATACGTAAGTACGTGTGTGTGTGTGTGTGTGTGTGTGTGTGTGTGTGTGTGTGTGTATACATACATATATATATACATACATACATACAAACTAAAGGGGTCTGGAATGTAGCTCAGTGGTAGAGAGCTTGCCTAACATGTTTGATCCCCAGCACCATACAAAAATTAAGTGAATACATATTCACAAGTGCATATTTATCTATCCCAGAAAACCTTCCATTCTATGGTACAAATGGGATCCTATAATACATAGCCTCCTGAACTTTTTTTTGTATGTGCCAGTTCCAGGGCTTGAACTCAGGACCTGGCACTGTCCCTTAGCTTTTTTGCTCAAGGCTAGCACCCTACCACTTAAGCCACAATTCCATTTCAGGATTTTGGGTGGTTAATTGGCGATAAGAGTCTCACAGACTTTCCTGCCTCAATTTCTTTAGAACTGCGATCCTCAGATCTCAGCCTCCTGAGTAACTAGGATTGTATGTGTGAGCCATCGGTGCCCAACTTCCTGAACATCATTCATTGTCACTATATATAAATCTACTTCACCCTTTTTAATGAAATAAACAGCCTCCCATGTACATACCATGATTAATATAGGTGGTCTCTCATGGGGGATATTAAGAAAAGATGGCAAGGAAGCAACCAACATCCTTGTTAACAAATGACCTTTGTACAATTCCTTTTTAGAATAAATCCACTGGGACATTTTCATAAGGACTTCCAAGCTGACTCCCTCCATCCCTCAGTTTTATACAACCACAAACTGAATACAGAAGTGGGCTTTTAAGTCAAGCCTGGCTCAAAAGTTCCTGCAGCTCAAATAAGGAACTCCATATTTAACACAGAAATAGCAAAGCACTGACCATTTTGTTACATCTTTTAACAATTTAGAAAACCAAGTGCCACAGTTGGTGGCAAGCACACCCTACAGTGATCACACTTGCTCCATTTCAAATGCAAATCCAGAGGGTGCTATTCCTCTGTATTAATCCGGCTCTTAAATAAAGGATTTGTATGATTCTGAGATTTAGAAAGTTGAATTCAGCACAGAACAGAAAACTATATGGCCTCTGGCAATGCCACCCATAATTATCTCTAACACCAGGAGTGCTACATAATGGTGTGATATAAGGCAGTTTCCACTCACCCATAATTAGGCAGTGGCATGGGAGACACAATTTGAATATGTAAGAACTCAGTACATCAGCATATTCATGTTGTGGATCGATCTAATTGAGCAATTTTGCTGGTTTAACAGAGAATGGGAAAGCGTTTCCTAGTGACAATGAATGTCTGTGAGCATCACTGCATAGAATCTAATGAATCACTCTTCGGTAACACTTGTTTAACATTTTATGTTTTGCAAAGCACCTTAGCAAACCTTATCTCATTTAATCTCCATGGCAACGCTGGTAGAAAGGCCAAGCAGCTATTACTCATTAAGCAAAGATTCAAGGAATACATACAATATGTGCTGAGCTCTCTCTGCCTCAAAAGACAGATGAGACACTCCCTGCTCATTCACGGGTCATCCTGTCCTTCCCAATCTATTGGGAATTTCACATTACTAAGAATAGTTGGGTAATGTAGCCCACAAAGCCATATTACCTGCCCCTGCTCACTCATCCAGTTTCATCCAGCACCCCTTTATACCTCATTCACTGTAAGAGATCTCCACTCCACCATTCTGGGAAAGAACCCAGGTTTTTTTCCACCTCAGGAATTTCCACTTTGTTTCCTAAACCTGGGATCCTAATTCTTCCCTGGAAAACTCCTACTTATCTTTCAAGTCTCAAGTGAACTGGTCACTTCCTCCTAGGCCCCCTTACTTTATTAAATGATGTCTCACCTATTATTCTTCTTTGGAGGACTTGATTTTCCTGGCACTTAAATACTTTATAAGGAAATGCGAGTGTATGGTATTTGTGCTCCAATCCCCCACAAGACTGCAAGGTTTAGAAAGGAGAGATCATGAACCCAACACCCACCCACCCACTCCAGGGCCTGACACAAAGCAGACCAAAGACCATAAATGCAGACAATATCCTTGAGGGGTATGCATCAGAGCAGAGGAAACATACAAAGAACTGGGGGTGGGAAAAGTGGGCTTATGCCTGCAATCTCAGCTACTTGGAAAGAAAAAATACAAAGATGGAGATCAAGTTAGCCCAGGAAAAATCACAAAAGCCTATCTGAAAGGAACAAACTAAAGCAAAAGGAGCTTGTAGTATGGCTCAAGTGGTAAAATGTTTTCGCCTAGCAAGCATTAGGCCCTGAGTTTAAACCCCATACTACCAAAACAGAGCGAGAAAGACAGAGACAAAGACAGAGAGAGACATAGAGAAAGGAAAGCCAATTTTATCAAGAGAATGGGGGACGTTTGGGGAAAAGCTGATGATATTTGCCAGCAACACTACTTACTGAAATGATCTCAGCCATGAGGTTGTGTAGCCTCCAACTGAGAAAAAGCAATGAATGTTGGTACTTTTCAGAATGTGAGCTTTCATATTTGGTGCACAGTAGAACAATTATTCAATACAGAGAAATGTAAGGGAAAAAGATTGGTTTTTTTTTTACTGAAGGATTGAATCTAAAGAAAATAAGTTCTTTTTTTTTTTGAATTTTTTTTTTTTTTGTGAAAATACCGTACAGAGGGGTTACAATTACATGGGCAAGATAATGAGCACATTTCTTATCAAGCATTGTTGCCTCCTCCTTTGTTTCCCCTTCCCATCCCTTACCATCGCTCCCCCTTCCCCCCTCCCGCCAAAGTGGTAAAATTCGTTTTTCAACATAATGATTTGTACATCTCATTGTTGCAATGGGTCCACCTGTATCCCTATTTAAATGATTTGTTTTTTCCCTTCCCCTCCACAAAGTATAAGTTCTTGACACAATTAGAAATATAAACAGCTGGCTGCTGG
The DNA here is from genome assembly GCF_019054845.1 of Dipodomys spectabilis. NCBI lineage: Eukaryota > Metazoa > Chordata > Mammalia > Rodentia > Heteromyidae > Dipodomys > Dipodomys spectabilis. The sequence goes on from NW_024870857.1 coordinate 1,671,875, forward strand.
TAGCTCATGCCTGTAATCCTAGCTATCAGGAGGCTGAGATTTGAGAATCAAGGTTCAAAGCCAATCTGGGCAGGAAAGTCCATGAGACTCATCTCCAATTAATCACCTTAAAAAGCTGGAAGTGGAGCTATGGCTCAAATGATAGAGCATAAGCCTAAAGCAAAAAAAAGCTCATGAAAAGCTCCCAGACCCTGAGTTCAAGCTTCAGGACCACCCCTCCACCCCACCCCACCCCCACACCACCCCCAAAAAAACAGCAGAGACTCTCTTGTCTGCCTGCCACTTACTACCCTCAAGCTAAATAGGAAAAATCAGGATTTCAACCTGGCTATACTCAGTCCTAAGTCACAGGTAGGCCACAGGTGAAGCCAGAGCAAAGAGAGGGGAGTGATAGGGCCAGAAAACAGCATAAACAGAGCCAAGTTGCCTCTATATCCGAATACTTCTTTTTTGTCCAGAAGATGTCAATGATGTGATCAAATATGTTTATTTTTTAGGAGGTAGGCCGAAAAAAATAGAAGAATTCAGTGGCCAAAATAGCTTACTCATTTTAATAACTAATTCAAGGTGGTCCCTATCCTGAATTTCTTTCTGATTACTCTCTGTTCTCATTTCTGTGTTGCTCTCTGTTTCTCAGAGAAGTAGTCAGGGCAGAAATCCTAAATAAATACAATAAAATGCCATCTAATGCCAGATTGGTTTGGGACTGGAAAGTATCAAAATATGCCATTACTAAGGAAGTTACTTCATACTATTAACTGTTCAACAGTCTCCCTGGCCTGACCCTGAGTCTGTAAATACCAGGGGATGTTCACAGAAGGTAGGAAGAAGAATGTAGCATGTGTTGCCATGAATAGTGAAACTTTCTAGCCCTGCCCCCCCCCATGACACAGAATTACATGAAACAGGAAGTTCTGAATCATAATTCTGGTTTATAATTCTTAAAATATAATTCTTAAAATATAAGAACTTATAGCTTATTTCAAAAAATGCAAACAGAGTTGACAAGAGGATAAAAATATCCCCCAATGTCTCAATGAAAAGATAACATGTTTCAAGAGGAAAAATAAAACTCGTGTGTGTGCGCGCATACGTGCGCACACGTGCACGCACACACATGCAGATGCCAGTGCTGGAGCTTGAACTCAAAGCCTGGACACAGTTTCTGAACTTCAAGGTGAGTGCTATACCACTTGAGTCACAGCTTCATTTCCAGATTGGGGAAGGGGGGAGTTTATTAGAGTTAAAGTGTTTGGGGCTAGTGGCAGAACTCAGTTGGCAGAGCGCTAGCATCAGGTACGAGTACCAAAAAACAAGTCTCACAGACTTTCCTGCCCAGGCTAACTTCAAACAGCATCCTCCAATCTCAGCCTCCAGCACAACTTTTTAATAGTAGCAATAAGCTATAGTAAAGAAAGACAAACATTAAGCAGAAAACTAAAATGTCCAAACCAAAAGCAGGCAACACAATTCAATAATGCAAAATAGGTAGAGAGGGAGAAAGGCCAGGAGAGCAGTATGGTTTATCAGGAGCCCTGGAGGTTGGTCCTGACCATGTGACAAGCTGTGTGGCACAGAATCCCACATGGGTATCAATTTCTTCCTTTCCAAGATTGAACACTTGAAACAGATCACATCTGAAGATTCTTTCCAGCTTAAAAAAATCATTATTACCATAATTTATAATTTAATATTTCATGCCCCAATTATAATACAACCAGATCTGCAATGAATGGGCCAAGTAATTCCATGGTTACCTTATTCTCATCTAGAATCATGTGAGGTAAAAGTTATCTGGATTTTGTGCATATTATAATAGTGATGGCTAGCGTTTGGGAGTGCTGAACAAGTGTATATATTAAATCATGGCATTATCCTAAGAAATGTACTAATACACTAATACCAATATACTAATTAACAAGTATGATTAGTACCCCCATTTTAAAGAAGAGGAAGCAGGCAAGGCAACTAACTTGCCCAAAGTTACCTGCCTACTTCTGCCAGAACAAGGACATAAATACAGAAGTGTCCATCTCAGAGAACACTCTTGACCCTGGGTGCAACAACTCAATCTTTTAGAGTTAGGTAACTTTTACTACCAAATGACAGAGGTAAATTCAGATGCAGGTAGGTGTGTCAAATTCCAGGACCTGTGCTTACTCTACAATTGTGCTTGAGAAAGAATAGTTGAGGCTTGTAAAAAAAGTTTCTGAAAAATTGTTTTCATTTACCCCTTTCTCTATGCTTGCCATCAGAATCTATCTCCCTTTTGTTTCTCTCTCCATGAAGACTTGTGGGAAGGTGACAGATGAATAGAGACAAAGAACATTCAAATGTGTGTGTATGAATTAATATTTATTTATTGTGCCACTACTGGGACTTCAACTCAGAACCTCATGGTCTCCCTTAGCTTTTCTCAAGGCTGAGGCTCTACCACTTGAGCCACAGCTCTACTTCCTGCTTTTTACTGGTTTATTGGAGATAAGATGTGCTCAGGTTTGTTTGCCCAGACTGGCTTTGAACTGGGATCCCTGCCTCTCAACCTCCTTAGTAGCTAGATTACAAAAGAGAGGCTCCAGTGTCTCTGGCTTATTTATTTCTAAATTAACAAAGAACTCAGGCTGGGAAGGTGGATCAGTGGTAGAGTGCTTGCCTCACATACAGGAGGCCCTGGGTTTGATTCCTCAGCACCATATAAGCAGAAAAAGCCAGAAGTGGCGCGCTGTGGCTCAAGTGGTAGAGGGCTAAACTTGAGCTGAAGAGCTGAGGGATGGCACCCAGGCCCAGAGTTCAAGCCCCATGACCAACAAAAACAAAACAACAACAACAAAAAAAACTCAATTCTTGAGTACCTGCTGTTTTATACTAAATGGTTGAAAGTGGAGGAGGGGGCGGGGTCTGAGTCATTCATACTACTGTATATAACAGCCTGACTTTCACTAGAAGGCCACATAGATACTAACATTTTGGTTAATAGTCAGGACCAAATGGATTTTTTAGGTAATAGTGGTCCAATTAGCAAGGCTCAAGGCTACCACACTTCACACTAAACCTCTCGAAATCAATTCATTGCTTTGTGACTTTTCCTCTTGGCCTGTTAGGTATTAGCTAAATCACCAGAGTGTTTATAGATACACTGTGATGTGTTAAAAAAAAAAAAACCTGCAAGGTCCAAACAAACATATACTTCCTTTGGATTTGAAGCCAGAAGAACACTTTCTCATCACAACTATTTCATTGCAAGTTTTCTCTGTCTTAATTTTCATGCATACCTTGACATATTTTGCCACCTCACTTTACTGTATAACCTGTCTGTTAGATACAGTATTAATTTCACATTTTGTTTTGTACAGTTCTCCTGTCCCTCCTGTCAGTCCCTAAAGGATTTTGTGGAGTCAAATGAGAGGCAGCCAAAAGTTACAAGAGCCCTTGAGTCTATGTATGTAGATGGCATGGCATAGGAGCTCACTGAAAGCTGTTTTCCAGTATGGGAGGGGAGGGATGAGGATAGAGAGAACAATGGAGAAGGTCAATCTGACTACATTATAATATATATGCATGTGAATTGCCATGGTGAACTCCCTTTGTAACATATACATTAAAATAATGGGGAAAAAAGGACAGGAAGGAAAAATAGGCTGTGTTGTGGTTGAGTGTGGTTATCAGGCAAGGGTCATCAGAGATGGTGAGGAAGGATGAATATGGTCAAAGTACCTGACATGCACATATAAAAATAAAACAATAAAACCTGTTGAGGAAATGGAGCTGTGGCTCTAAGTGATAGGGCACTAACCTTAAGCACAAAAGCTCATGGACAGTGGCCAAACCCTGACTTCAAGCCCCATGATGGACAAAAAAAAAAGCAGTTTTTCTGGCCACTGATGGCTCATGCCTGTAATCCTAACTACTCAGGAGGCTGAGATCTGAGGATTGTGGTTCGAAGACAGCCTAGGCAGGAAACTCATGAGACTCTTATCTATAATAAACTATTCAAAAAAGCCAGAAATGGTCAGGTGTAGAGCTCTCACCTTAAGCAAAAGAAGCTCAGGGATAGCACCCAGGCCCAGAGTTCAAGCCCCAGGACTGGCAAATAAGTTTTAATAAATTGTTGAAATCATTTTAGAAGGGAAGTAGGGAGATGAGGAAGAAAGATGGAGAGAGTAAGTTTGGTCTGAGTACTTTGTATGCATTTATTGAAATGTCACAATGAAAAGCCACTTATACAACTAATAGATGGATACTAGTAAAAAAAATAAATCTTTAAAATAAATCTTTTTTAAGTACTTGAAGAAGTATTATAGGAAAGAGCTTGATCTAACTAAACTGGGGCCTGGATGCCCTTCTTCAAAGCTGAAAGGTACATACAGTGGCTGAAGCAGGTGTCCAAAAGCCAGCCCTGGTGGAGGCAGTCTTTGAGAGAGCACTGATTTTTTTTTCTGGTGATACCGTGGCTTAAAGTCAGGGCCTCTCATAAAGCAGCTTGTTTGAGGAGGTATCACTCTACCACTTGAGCCACACCTCCAGTCCTTTTTAGGAATGGAGTCTCATGGACTTTTCTGCCTGGGCTCACTTCAAACCACAATCCTCTAGCTCTCAGCCTCCTGAATAGCTTTAGGCTACAGGTGTGAGCCACTGGTATCCAGCTGAGACCATTGATTTTTCTATCTCATTTTTAAATCATTCATTTGCTAGTATAAAAGTATTAACTCTTGTATTAAATTTGTAAAATAAAATTATGAAAAAGGAGAAAAAAAAGAAAGTGTATCCTACCACCTGGAGAAAGATACTTTGATAGCAAGAAAGCATTTCCTTCTATTCTATGTTTTCCTCATGAAGATTTCCACAGAAATACTCTTGACCTTTTAATTTTTTTGAGACAGAGTCTTACTGTGTATACAGCCCAGGCTAGCCTGGAACTATCCTGCTTCTTTGGGGCTAGGAATATCGCTTAGTGGTAGACTGTCTAGCATGCATGAAGCCCTGGGTTCGATTTCTCAACACCACATACACAGAAAAAACTGGAAGTGGCACTGTGGCTCAAGTGGTAGAGTACTAGCCTTGAGCACAGAGAAGCTCAGGTACAGTGCCCAGGCCCTAAGTTCAAACCCCAGAACTGGAAAAAAAAAAAAAGGAAAAAAAAAAGAAAAAAAAAAACTACTCCTGCCTCAGCCTCCCAAGTATTAGTATTACAGATGTATGCCACCACACCTAGCTATTACTTATGATTGTGTGTGTGTGTGTGTGTGTGTGTGTGTGTGTGTGTGTGTGTGTGTGTGTTTAGTTTTCTGACTCCAAGGCTGTGCTCTGTCACTTCAGCCACAACTCAACTTCTGGCAAATTGCTGGTCAATTGCAGGTAAGAGTTTCAGAGACGTTCCTGCCCTAGCTGGCTTTGAAATTCAGATCTCAGCCTCCTGAGTATTTAGGATTATAAGAATGAGCCAGGGGCTGGGAAGGTGGCTCAGTGGTAGAGCGCTTGCCTTGCAAGCCTGAGGCCCTGGGTTCAATTCCTCAGCACCACATAAGCAAAAAGAAAAAAGCCGGAAGTGGCGCTATGGCTCAAGTGGTAGAGTGCTAGCCTTGAGCTGAAGAGCTGAGGGATAGTGCCCAGGCCCAGAGTTCAGGCCCCACTACTGGACTATAAAAAAAAAAAAAAAAAGAATGAGCCAAAAAAAAATAAAAATTTAAAAAAAGAATGAGCCACTGGTGCTAGTTATACCCTTGATTTGGAGTGGCCAAATATTGTACTGTGTGGATCTACTACAATATAGAAATTGTATTTCAGGTTTTTTTAAACTATAAACATATTCAGATAAAAAGATATAGGTGTCCGGGTGCCAGTGGCTCATGCCTATTATCCTAGCTACTCAGAAAGCTGAGATCTGAGGATCAAGGTTCAAAGCCAGAAAAGGCAGGAATGTCCATGAGATTCTTATCTCCAATTAACCTCCAGAAAACGGGAAGTGGTGCTGTGGCTCTAGTGGTAGAGCACTAGCCTTGAGCTGAAGAGCTCAGGGACAACACTCAGGCCAAAAGTTCAAGACCCACAACCAACAACAACAACAAAAAGATGTGTGAAAATAGATATGTAGATACATATATACATATATATATATGTACATATATATATCTTTCCTTTGGCAATTATGCCTTATAAAACCACAAGTATTCAATGTTTTTACAGATAAAAAGAAATATACAAATGAGCAAAAACCAAGTTAACTGTAATTCTTTTTATTGTGTGTGCATGTGCTAATACTGAGGCTTGAACTCAGGGTATCATGCTCTCCTTGGCTTTCCCATATAAGGCTGGCATTCTACTACTTGGTACAAGCCTCCACTTTCAGCTTTTTGGATATATGAGTCTCCCATAAGACTTTTCTGCCCAGGCTGGTAATCCTCAGATCTCAGCCTCCTGATTATCACAAATTCAGGCATATGCTAGTGGTTTATTTGGGGTTTTTTTTGTAGTGCTTCAAATATAACTCAGATCCTTGCTTACTAAGCTATTGTTCTACCACTGAATTATATTTATTAAATATTCTGTGTAGAGTTAAGCACCAGTGGCTCATACTTGTAATCCTAGCTACTCAGGAGGATGAGATCTGAGGATCAAGGTTTGAAGCCAGCCCAAGCACGAAAGTTCAAGACACTCTTATCTCCAATTAAGCACCAAAAAAAGTTGGAAGTGGAGCTGTGACTCAAGTAATAGAGCATTAGCCTTGAATAAGAAAGCTCAGAGACAACACCTAAGCCCTGAGTTCAAGCACTGGGACTAGCGCACACACAAAAAACAATTCTATGTATAATCTCTCAGGACTTTCTTGATATTATCAAGAGCACAAAAATCATAGCAAATATGATGATTAAAATGAAATCATATTATTAATTTTTCAATAGCAATAATAATGATAGGTACATGCATTCCCATTCAATCCCCTCAATAATTGCTTGGTGATTCTCAAACTTGGCTGTGACATTCAAAAATAGTCATCTGGATCCATTTTAAGATTTAGATTGGGGCTGGGAAGGTGGCTCAGTGGTAGAGTGCTTGCCTTGCATGCATGAGGCCTGAGTTCAATTCCTCAGCACCACATAAGCAGAAAAAGCCAGAAGTGGTGCTGTGGCTCAAGTGGTAGAGTGCTAGCCTTGAGCTGAAGAGCTGAGGGATAACGCCCAGGCCCAGAGTTCAGGCCCATGACTGACAAAAAAAAAAAAAAAGATTTAGATTATCAGGCCCAGAGTTCAAGCCCCACAACCGACAAAAAAAAAAAAAAAAAGATTCAGATTAATTGGTTTGAATAAGGCCTAGGTTTCAGAAATGTATATAGATCTCCAGATGATCCTAATGGGCACAGAAGATGGGCTTTTTACGTTAGCTATTTTTTACCCATTTTAATTATGAATATATTAAAGAACACTGAAGAAAGTATAGCAGATAGATATAACTGGAATTTTGAAACCACATCTCAGCCCAGAGCCCATATGTTTAACTATTATTTGTTCACAATACACTATTCTCCTCATTTAACATTGTGAACCTATTTTTACATTACTACATAGAGTTCCACAATGTCATTTGAGTAATTACAGTATCCCACTGTATAACTGCAAAAAAATTCAAGTATTACCAATTTTTCCCAGTATGAGAAAATCCTATGATTAATATCCTTATTGATACATGATTGGACACATCCTTAATTATTTCCTTAGGATAAATGTCAGGAAAATTAACTGCTAAGTCCAAAGGTCAACATATTTTTAAAGCTTATGCTAAATACTGCCACACTGACATTCCCACCAGAAGTGAGCAGGAACAGCTGCTTCCTGGTGTTCTTGCCAACTCTGGGTTCTATCATTCCTTCTTAATCTTTACAAGTTATATTAGAGAAAATGGCATGCCATTCTAATTCCCCTTCCTTCACTACTACATTTTTTTCAGGACTTAACTACGTTTATTTCCTAAATAAAATACATATATAAAAAAAGGAAGGGGATAAGAGGAAACAGAATTCCACTGTGCTGACACAGAGAATTGAAATTCTAGTTAAGATCATATTAAGAGTTAACTGATATTTAAAGGAAATAACTACAAGATGTCTGACTGAGGCATAGATGGATTGAGTCTCATTAGCCTAAAAACTGCACAAAACAATTTCAGCAAACTGATGTCCACAGCACTACTACATTTTTTCATGTTTGCTGCCCATTTAGATTTCTCTTTTTATGTATTTTCCTTTGCACCCCATTTTTCTACTAACAGACCTGCATTTTTCTTCTGTTCCTGTTACAGCCTCTAAATTAAGCATAATGTGTCTTGTTGCAATTGTTCATATTTTCTCATTTACTTTATTTATGGTTTGAATTTTTTATTTTTATATAATTGATGATATTAATCATTTTTAAATCATTGCACCTTTGATAGCATGCATACAAATATCTTCTTTTTTTTTTTTTTTTTTTTTGTCGGTCGTGGGGCTTGAACTCTGGGCCTAGGCGCTGTCCCTCAGCTCTTCAGCTCAAGGTGAGCGCTCTACCACTTGAGCTACAGCGCCACTTCCGGTTTTCTGGTGGTTTACTGGAGATAGGAGTCTCACGGTCTCTCCTGCCCGGGCTGGCTTTGAACCACGATCCTCAGATCTCGGCCTCCTGAGTAGCTAGGATTACAGGCGTGAGCCACCAGCGCCCGGCCCACAAATATCTTCTTTACCCCTCAACATGTTATAGTCTCCTATTTTTTCAGTTCCCTTATCATTTTTTTCTCACTGAATTTTAAATTCTTTGTGTGTGTGTATGTGTGTGAACATGCACGTGCCAGTACAGGGGCTTTAACTCAGTGCCTCAGTGCCTCATGCTCAATACTTGCCTGCCCACCAAGGCTGGTGCTCTAACATTTGAGCCACAGCTCTACTCTGTCTTTTTGCTGATTAGAAATTAGACTCAAGAGACTTTCCTACCTGGGCTGGCTTCAAATCACGATCCACAGATCTCAAATTCCTGAGTAACTAGAATTACATGTGTGAGCCACCAGTACCCAGCTTAACTTTAAATTCTTCAATGCAGCTATTCCCAAACAAGATGGCACATCAGTTGTTCACCAAGCTACTTTATTAATTTTTTGGTACCAGTCCTGGGCTTGAACTCAAGGTCTGGGGAGTTGAACCTGAGCTCTTTTTTTTGGCTCAAGGCTAATGCTCAACCACTTGAGTCATACCACCACTTCCAGTTTTTTGGTGATTAATTGGAGATAAGGGCTTTCCTGCCTGGACTGGCTTTAAACCGGATCCTCCTATTTCAATCTGCTGAGTAGCTAGGATTACAAGCATGAGCCATCTATACTCAAAGCTACTTTAAATGCTCAGTTCTTAAGACTGAATCACAATTGGAAGACTGAGATATATTTGTTTTAAACACCACAGGAAATTCTGATGTCCATCCTCCATTGAGAAACACTATTGTAATACTTCCATGTTTATGATGGTGTTATTTTTACAAATTTCTTCAGCACATTGGTTAAACCATTTCACTTATTTGAAATGCAACCTTTATCCTAGTTGGTTAATTCTAGGAGAGGAGAGACCACACCTGGTTTCCCTGACCATTGTGTGTCTAGGGCCCAGCAGAGTATCTGATAAACAACATTGGCTCAATAAAAGCTAATTGTACAAATAAGTAATACTTGACAACACAGAGCTCCAACCTCAAACTGGCTGGTCCCCTCTTCAATATTTTTTTTAATTATTAGATCAATAAAACTAATGTCATTAATGCTGACTGATAACCTTGAGTTATCAAAAATAATAAAGTACAGGCCAGAAGTAGTAACGCATGCCTGTAATTCTAGCTACTTATGAGACAGAGATCAGGATTGTGGTTCAAGGACAAGCCAAGTTAAAAAAAAATTAGTGAGACCTAAGCCGGGTGCCAGTGTCTCATGCCTGTAATTCTAGCTACTCAGGAAGCTGAGATCTGCAGATTGCAGTTCAAAGCCAGCCCAGGGAAGGAAAGTCTGTGAGACTCTTATCTCTAATAAACCACCAGAAAACAGGAATTGGCACTGTGGCTCATGTGGTAGAGTGCTAGCCTTGAGCAAAAAGAGTTCAAGCCCCATTATCAACCAAAAAAAAAAATTAGTGAGACTCCCCCTCCCCATCTTGACAAACAAGCTGGGTGTGGTGTTCTGTGTCATCCCAGCTTCATGTGAGGGAGTTGTAAGTAGAAGGATCATGGTCTGAGGCCAGTTGGGTAGGGAGGGTTAGCATAAGATCCAATTTGAAAAATAATTAAAGCTAAACACTTGCCTATCAAATGCAAAGCCCTGAGTTTAAACCCCAATACCACCAAAAACTATTAAAATGTGCCCTATACACTCAATTTATGATGGCCAGAAAATATATGAGAGATGTCCATCGAGTCAAATCAAAATAAATAACATTTCCCCTGTTGAAGAGGTATATGACCAAATTCTCCATGAAGGAACAAAACAGCAAAGACCGAAGAAACTAGAAAGATTTGGATTCCTTTAGCTTTTATAATTTCTCAACTAATGCCTCCAAAGCCTGGTTCAGAAGCTTCCTCTAGCTGAGAACAGACTACACATTCCTTTTTCCATGAACCAATAGAAAGAACAGTAGAATAGAGAATCAGGAATCCTGGGCTTAGTCCTGTCACCTAGGTTTTAGTCCATGACTACCTATCTGACCAACCTTGGACATACTACTTAAACTCTAGGGTTGAGCTAGATGTATCTCTTCAGAGCTAAACTTCTACTTGAAAACCCAAACAGACTACCATAGGGCAGGGCTTCCGGGACAACCTGAGATTCCTACCCAGGCTGAAGGGTAGGAATAGTGGGAATAACCGTGATCACTAAAGTTTACTGAGCATTTTTACACACTAAACACTATTCAAAATATGTTCTAGTTATAGTAAAAGCATCCATTTTATAGTACTTTGTTCCAAGTGCTTTGTATATATTAACTTAATCTCCACAAGAATCCTATAAGTTCTATTATTATCCCCATTTTATAAACTGAGACACTAAGGATTTGTGACTTACTCAAAGCCTCCCTCCCAGCTACCAAGTAACAAAACCATCATCAGAGTTGGATTCACACCCACATTGCTAACTATTAGAGTCTAAAACTGTGGTCTAATAATTAGACCCTACTACCTTCCAAACTATCATCACACTATGCTTTCCCTTCAAAAGCTGGCCAAAACAGCAGATAAGCTGTAGTAACTCAAAGAGCTTACTTGTGTGAGAGCATTTCCATCTCCACTAATGTTCAAAATCTGAGGTTTTACTTCAGTCTAATTTGAAGCAAATCAGATTTCAACTTGAACATATAAGATATTTTATTTAAGCCAGGCACCGGTGGCTCACACAGGTAATTCCAGCTTCTCAGGAGGCTGAGATCTAAACATTGCAGTTCAAAGCCAGCCCAGGCAGGAAAGTCTGTGAGACTCTTATCTCCAATGAACTACCAAAAAGCTGGAATTGGAGCTTAGGATCAAGTGGTAGAATGTTAGCCTTGAGCAAAAGAAGCTCAGGGACAGCACTCAGGCCTTGAGTTCAAGCCCCATGAGTGGTACGCAAAAAACATATATTATTAATTAGGAAAATGTTGTTAAACTTTTATTAAGAATTGTTGAACACTCAAATAAAATAAAATAAAATTTTAAAAAAATATATAAAAAAAAAATTGTTGAACAAGTCAGGCGCCAGTAGCTCACACCTATAATCTTAGCTACTCAGGAAGCTGAGACCTGATGACTGCGGTTCAAACCAGCCAGAGCAGGAAAGTCTGTGAGAATCTTTTTTTTTTTTTTTGTCGGTCATGAGGCTTGAACTCTGGGCCTGGGCACAGCACCACTTCCAGTTTTCTAGTGGTTTTTATTGGAGATAAGAGTCTCATGGTCTTGACTTCCCAGGCTGGCTTTGAACCATGATCCTCAGATCTCAGCCTTCTTTTTTTTTCTAAATAAATTTTCTCCAAGTCTTTATTTTCTTTTTTTTTTGGGGGGGGGGGGTGTCCAGTCATGGGGCCTGAACTCTGGGCCTGGGCGCTGGCCCTCAACTCTTCAGCTCAAGGCTAGCGCTCTACCACTTGAGCCACAGCACCACTTCTGGCTTTTTTCTTTCTTTTTTTAGGTCCAGTCGTGGGGCCTGAACTCTGGGCCTGGGCGCTGTCCCTCAGCTCTTCAGCTCAAGGCTAGTGCTCTACCACTTGAGCCACAGAGCCACTTCTGGCTTTTTTTTCTTTTTGCTTATGTGGTGCTGGGGAATCGAACCCAGGGCCTCATGCATGCAAGGCAGGCGCTCTACCACTGAGCCACCTTCCCAGCCTGATCTCAGCCTTCTGAATAGCTAGGATTACAGGTTTAATTACAGCTCGGCTTTTGTGAGAATCTTATTTCTAATTAATCACTAAAAAGCCAGAAGCAGAACTGTGGTTCACGTGATAGACCACTAAACCTTGAGCACAAAAACTGAGGGATAGTGCCTAGGCCCAGAGTTCAAGCCCCAGAACCAGCTAAAAAAAAAAGGAATTGTTGAATATTAAAATGTTTTTATTATAAAATAAGTAAATCATTAATGACTAATGACATTTACACATAATACAGAGAAAAATAAAGCCAGCTATTTAGTCATTTTTAGGAACAAATCTTTAGATCCCCACCTGCACAAACTCCAGTTCCATATTTCAAATTTGCCTTTGAAATATCGACCCTACAGCCCAAAGGCATCTCAACTTTAGCTAGTCAAAGCAAAGCACAGAACACTAGCTTCTATCATGATACTCCCCATCCCAGAGAATGATACTACTAGCCCCCAGGCCTAAATTGGCTATCAATCATAGCAGTCACAGACCCTTCTAGAGCTCACCTCATTCTCTCTAACCTCATTGCCCCAGCTTCTTTTCAGATCCTTGTCATCTCACCCTGAAACCACGATTCCAGACACCTCCTGAATGAATCCAGGCTTTCATTGTCTCCAACTCCAACACCACAGTCAGCCCTGCTGCCAAAGTAATCTTTCTAAAAAACGAAATCTGCCTTGTGTGACTTCCTTGTTTAGAATCTTTGTCTCCAGTATAAAGTATAAAATCCTTCCTAGAACATACAGGTTCTTTCTTTTCTGGTCTCTGACTACCTTCCTTGCTTCATCTGAGGTCATGCCCCCATACATTTCACACAAGGCAAACAAAGCAACTTGGAAGTTCCCAAACAGTGCTGCTCTGTCTGCCCAGAATGCAACACTCTCATTTGCCCATCTGGTCAATCTCTCTCTCTCTCTCTCTCTCTCTCTATCTCTCTCTCTCTCTCTCTCTCTCTCGCTCTCTCTCGCTCTCTCTCTCTCACACACTCGCTCTTTCGCTCTCTAGCTCTCTCTTGCTCTCTCTTGCTCTCTCTTGCTCTTTCACGCTCTGTCTCTCTGTCTTTATCTCTTCATTACCCCACTCTCCCTTCTCTCTCTCCCTCTCTGTCTTTTCTTTTTAACAGGATCTGCCTATCTAGCTCAGGCTAGCCTGGAATTCACTAGGCTACTCTCAAACTTTCTAGCCTCCTGTGAAGCCCCTGGTGCTAGGGCTGTAGACATAAACTGCCACACTTAGCTACTCATTTATTTTCAGATCAGCTCAGAACTTGAAGTTCATCATGCTTTTTTCTAGACTTCCATCTCCCTATTGTAAAACTTATCCAATGCTACACAATTGTTTATTCCTATGTCTGCCTTTCCCAGACAATAAGGAACCCTCCAAGGTCCTGCTTCTTATTCATATCTCTGTATACTGTTTATTGAGTGAAAGAATGTCTCAGGATTTATGTGAGAATATCTAAACTTCTCTTTCTCTTTTTTTGGTCAGTACTAGGGCTTGAATTCAGGACCTTGTGCTCTTGCTTGGCTTTTTTTTCCCCCAAGGCTGGCACTCTGCCACTTGAACTACACTGTTTTTGCCAGTCCTGGGGCTTGAACTCAGGGCCTGGGCACTGTCCCTGAGCTTCTTTTGCTCAAGGATAACACTCTACTGCTTGAGCCACAGAGCCATTTCTGGCTTTTTCTGTTTATGTGGTACTGAGGAATCCAACCCAGGGCTTCATGTATGCTAGGCAAGCACTCTACCACTAAGCCATATTCCAGTCCTGAACTATACTTTTTAGTAACAGCTTTTTAGTGGCTAATTGGAAATAGGAATCTCTCAGATTTGTCTACATGGGCTGGCTTCGAACCAGGATCTTCAGGATCTCAGCCTCCTAAGTAACTAGGATTACAAGGAAACAGCTTAAACTTCTCTTAATAAATGCCTATCATGGTCATTAAAGCTGATATACAAGCCAAATCTCATTTCAACAAATGTCTTTAAATTGTCAATCCCTATACATCATAACTGTTATATTTGTGTACTTACATTTTTTAAACTATAACATGCACAATCAAACATTTTTAAAAGATACATTAGACCAACACCAAACCCAGTTGTTGAATATTTATAGATATCCAAGCTATTTCACTCTACTCCATTCAAGCAGCCTTTAACCTTTTGTGAGTCACAAACCAGTTTCAGTAGTATTTGTCTACATTTCTTAAGCCCACTTTCCCATGTGCTGAACATAAAAATCCCATGCACTCCTCAAGATTCTGATAGTCTCTTGAAAGAGTTGATCCTCAACCCCTCTAAAAAAATAAGTTTGCATGTGCTAGAAATTCACAGATTTACAAGAGATGCCAAGACACTGGTAAGCTTGGCTCTCAAGTAGTTTGTATTGTTAAAATACACATTTTCCCTCTGTCACCAAATATAAACATTAGAACATTAAATGTGCTTTTTCAAACTGTCTAAACCCCAAGGTAGTCTTCTTTGGGAAGCCACCAAGGCACCAACATCTGTCACTCCCACCTTTAAGAATCTTATGACACAAATTTGTTGGAAAACATATGAAAAATACAAATAGAAAAAATCTCCTTATTCCGCATCTACCTTCCCGACCCCCAGCAAGCACAAGTTTAAATGAAGGAAATCCTTTTACATGCTTCTGGCATGTCATTTTCTTTAATTCCTTGCTAACCTCCACTAGAAAAAAGATTGAACTTCTAGCTAGCAGTAGCTTCTTTTAAACTAATGTTCTTTGTCTTTACAAAGACAAAGGGTTAAATTAAAGAAACAGCTGGCTGCCTGCCACTGGCTTGGGGGGTTGGGTGGGGATGGAGGACAGAATAAAAGGAAAAACCAGCTAGAGGAATAAGTGCTAATTCTTACCCTGCCACATGGCCATCTTGAACTTATCTTCTCCTGTGCTGGGGTCACTGGTTCAATGCTTCCTGGAGCTCCCCACCTCCCCAAGACAATGGTGTGTGGATGGAAACACAGCTGTGTGGTCCTATGTTCTGCAAGACACCAGGGCCCCAAACCTGAAAATTTAAACAGAAAAAGAAATATCTAAAAAGAAAAAAAATTAAATGTTTGAAAATTATTCCCTGTCCCTCTTTGAACCCTTCTTTTGGAGATAGGCAGACATGAACAGTTTCAAGTTTCCCCTCTAAGCAGCAAGGTATTGGTGAAGAAAGAGACTCAGAGCTCTATCATTAGTTAATGCTGCCACGCCGTTCTGTGAGATTCTGTGGGAATCACTGGTGCTTCAGTAAATGGGGTTGAGAATTTTAAGGCTGAGTGGTCCAATGAGCTGACGGTGGTATCTTTCCTATCTCAAGGTTCTATGATCTGGAGAACCAAGTGCAGCATTAATAGCCAATCTCTTCCTCAATCGGTAAGTCAGCCAACTTCACATTACAAAATAGGGAAAAAGACAGCAACATTTTTTGTGGATAAAGTCTTAAAATAGATGTTGCATAGGAAAATAAAAAGAAAGGAAGGATGACAATTTTTAAAAGTGAAAAATGATGACATATGCCCTGGAGGTGGTGTTTCATCCTCTATACTTCAATATACTATCCTCCAAGTTGCAGATTTCCTAGAGTGAGCATATATTGTTTTTATAAAAAAGGGGGAAATGGACCAAGGAAAAAGAAAACTGTAAAGGTGGAATGCCCATTTAAGAAAAATCACATTGATTCCGGTAATTCCCATTTTTTTAACTTCACATCCTGTCTTAGGATAATACTATTTGCAATAGGTTGAAAGAAACTAGGAATAGGAGCAAAAAAATGAAGTGTGACAACTGTACTTAGTCTTATTTGGAAGTTTAATACATTACACTTGGTTCAATGAATCAATATTAATCATTTAATAATTTGGTCTTTTTTACAGGCTAAGTCCAGTCTGTTTTTCTTTTTTTTTTATTTAAATGTATTGACTTTTTGTGTGTGAGAGATAATTCTGGGGCTCAACCTCATGGCCTTGCACACTCTTGTTTGGCTTTTTCTGCTCAAAGCTAGTGCTCTATCACTTGAGCCACACCTTCATTTCCTAAATGTATTAATTTTTTCAACGAGAAAAACATAACAAATTTATTTATGTAGCTCAAGAGCCTTCAGAACAAAGCCCCACAAAGCCAGGATGAACTCACCATTTTTAGCTTTACTCTTAGTGAAGCAGAGTCAGCCATATGAAAATATGATTGGATCGAAAGGATGGGATCTAAGGCTACTAAACCACTCAGGGTCTGTTCAGATTTTCCTCCATCATAGCATTATTCACACTCACACACACACACACACACACACACACACACACACACACACACACACACACACAAGATATGGGGCAGGGCCTTTTAGTAATGAGTCTTAATTTCTCTATGGCCAACTATTCCCCAGAAAGGAGGGGAAAAAGTTAGCAAGCCAATCTGTTGTTTTGTTTTCCTCAAAAAAGGTCCTCACTTGTCTGACTTGGTAAACAGCAAAATAGGCTGCTATTTCCATAGATTTTATACAATATACAATCCGCTCCTCTACCTCTAATGTGTAAAAAGCTAAAGCCTAAAGGCTGAAGGCTAATACTAACTTGAGAATCATGTTGGCTCTTTTTAATAGCCATTTTCCTCTAAAAGACAAAAAATAGTTCATGTGCACACCAGTCCCCAAAATGCCAATAGGAAAAATGCCGGTGCTTTTGGATAAGGGAAAGTTCAAAAATCTGAGAAAACTATAAATTTTAAAAATCTCCCAAGCCCTTCAGTGGTGGCTCATGCCTGTAATCCTACCACTCAGAAGGCTCAGTTCTGAGAAAGGGAGTTCAAAGCTAGCCAGAGTAGAAAAATTGATGAGATTCTTATTTCCAATTAATTATATAAAAAAGTCACCCGTGACTCACACTGTAGAGCTCCAGCCCTGGGAGGAAAAAGGTAAAGGACAGCGCTCAAGTCCAGTTAAATTCAAGCCCTAGTACACATATAGATACAGATATAGATACAGATACACACACACACACACACACACACACACACACAGGCGCGCGCGCAAAGAAGGAAAAAAGAAACTCCCATGCTGAATTCACCAGGGAAAAGCGTTCTGATTACTTATCAGAAACTAGCCACAGTTTGTTTTGGTTTACTTTTCCCCCTTCTTTTATTTCGATTGCAATTGACAAGTACTGATGTCTGGCTCCTGGGACTAGGAGAAATATAACATTTCTGAAGTTCTACCCAGAGAGTTTGTTAATAAATATGTGAAATTCATATACAGCGATCGCTTACTGGCTTTTAATGCTCCAATTTCTGAATTTCCCTCATTTACTCTGGATAGCTTCCACTGACGTTATCACCAGGGCAGGCACACAACTTCACCTGGAACTCCGGGCAATTGATTTGCTCTGAAATATTAACGAAGGTTAAACGCGTATGAAAGTAAAAGGTAAAGCTTAGTGGTGAAAGGGGGTTCCAAAACACAAGGTTGTAAAAGTCTGGAGAGAACCAACTAGGCGCGTTAGTGGCCAAAGCAAAACGCGCCAGCCACTACTTTTTCCGAGAGTCAAGGGTTTGACTTTGCGAAGAACCACAGAAACGGTGCGGTAAATCCAGGGCAGACAAGAACCGGGCCTCTGCTTAGCTCCACTAGCCAATGCTACCCTAGCCCTGTCCTGGAAAGCGGACGCCGCTGGCTGCGAACCTCCCCGATTCAAAAGCGGGGCGGCTTTGGCGCTGCTCTGCCAAGAAACTTTGCTCCGGCAGCCCAAGGACCCTTCTCAGCAAACAGGGCTGGGCTCTCGGGGAAGATGCCGCCCCGCACCGGCTAGAACGAGCCAGTCTACCTCCTCCGAGTGCCAGGCAGTGGCAGCCAGACAAGGAGGGGGGAGAACCCCCATCTCCTTGAGGGAGCCAAGCCAGTAGGGGAGATGTTTCCCCATAATCGCGGTGTTTCCACGGTGCTCCCGGGGAGGGGCGGGGGCCAGGGGGGCAGTGGGCCCTCAAAGGACCTGTTGGGGAAGGGACAACCCATTACCTGTCACCGAGGTCAGGAGCTGTGGAACCCGTGTCCACCCGCCGGTGGGCAGGCGCGCTCGATCGGCTCTGGCGTCCGAGACACCAAGTTGAGTTAGCGCCCCACGTAGCCGGCAGAGCTTCATTCACACAACCCAGTCGCGGAGGAGGGGGAGTGGGGCTGGCGCGAGGCTCATGTGACAGGCGCCTCACAAGAATCAGCTCAGCCCTGCCAGTGTCTGAGCATGCGCGCCATGCAAGGCCCTCACAAGGCACCTCCGCCCCGCTGGCGGGGAGGGAGCGGGAAAGGCGAGGCGACGGCGGAGGGGGGCGGGCTGGGGAACGGCGGCGAAGGAGGAGCTGCTAGGAGGAGTTTTAACGTGCGCAACCGCAGTAGGGCAGCCCAGCTGGCTGCCATATTTAATGAGCACTGGGCGGGTCCTAGCCCAGCGCGGGGCGTGTCAATTGTATTTGGAAAGCAGTTCCCCCATTTGGTTTCATTGTTTCCAGCCTTTCAGTACCTTTGTTTTGGTTTTATCATTACAATGAAAATCTTTATCCTGAGCCTCTGACACTTAGAATCGTATGTAATAGAAATTAATACTAATACAATTACAGTACATACTTTGAGCCTTTTATTTTTATGTCAAGCATAGCTTTAAAGCTTCCCTTTATTGTGCTGGCCCTGGGCTTGAACTCAGGGCCTGGACACCATCCCTCCGCTTTTTTGCTCATGGTCAGTGCTCTACCACTTGAGCCACAGCTCCACTTCTCTAAACTCTAAACTCCCCCTTTAAAAAGAAAGTCTCACTTAATGCTCACCATAAGCCCTGGTGAAATGTACGTTATTTCTCCATTTTTTTTGCTCAGGAATACATAGGTACAGAAGAGCTAAGAACCTCTTCTGATCTCACATAATAGTTGGAATCAAAATAGCAAATCAATATAGTAAGGCTGGCAGCAATCAACTTGGTCGACACAGGAAAACCTGTAATTCAGTTCTCAGTATTATCTCTACTTTAATCATTACAAAACAAAGGCTCAGAAAAGCAAAAGTTACAGATTAATAAGTGGTAGATTCCAACCAATATCTTTCTCACTCCAAAACCCTGCTCTAGGATTAAAGGAAACAGCCCCATCTCCCATTTTAAGCAAGAGAAACATACCAAGTGGGAAATCTTGAATTTAAGATGATCCAGCTAATTAAAGTTACAGGCAGAACTGAGACTGGAATCCATATAATCAATCCAGGTAATCTAACCAGATCCCATCTACTCTAATTCTATCTGCTGCCTATTTTGGGAAAGCTTAGTGGTCAAGTACACAAAACCTATCCTAGCCATTTATTTTAAAGACACCAGAGGCAAATCTGTAATCCAACATAATCAAGCTTTTTTTTTTCTTTCGGTCCATGGGGCCTGAACTCTGGGACTAGGCGCTGTCCCTCAGCTCTTCAGCTCAAGGCTAGTGCCCTACCACTTGAGCCACAGAACCACTTCCGGCCTTTTCTGCTTATGTGGTGCTGAGGAATCGAACCCAAGGCCTCATGCATGCAAGGCAAGCGCTCTACCACTGAGCCACCTTCCCAGCCCCTCAAGCTTTTGACTTATTAATAAAAGAGAACCCAAACTGGGGGAGGGGGAGCACCACACATGGCCATCTCACCAAAGAAAGAAAGAAATGGGATCATCACAATTTGAAGGAAAAGTCAACCAGGTGAATTTTTAAAGCTTCAGTGTTTTGTTAGGCTCAAGCAAAGCAAGACCATCACATAGGATCCTCATCGAGTCTGAACTGGGAAGTAAGCCCAAACTCCTATATCTTTGGGAAACACAAAGTGAAACTACATTAGGAATGCACTCAAGATACCCCTTATCTGAAGCTTTGCACCTGGGTTACAAATCAAAGTGACTTCTTTGTGTCTGAGAAACTTACCCTCAACACACATGGGATGATTTATCTTTACTGATGGGATTTCAAGGAGCAAATTTTCTGATAGTCTGTAACTTTAAGAGCAAAGTGAATTTTTAAAATGAGGGTCCTGAAAGCATTGTCACTTTACAGCAACAGCATGGGAAGTAGAGGGGAATCTGGGAGACAATATCAGAGATTGAAATGAGGCCAAATTTGAAGGATCACAAATGTTGAACTGAGATGTGTACGTAATTCAGAAAGAGACTAAAAAGAATTGAGGGGTTCTGCTTTGTTTTCATCTATGTGTGTGTATATTGTGTGCACACACACAGTGGGCTCTAGGGATGGCTCCATCTATCATACATACTAAAGCATACACTCTACCACCGAGCTACCCTCCAGCCCAACAATTGAGGCTTTGAAGCAAAGAAATTCTTTTAAGGGAACTCTTCTTTGAGAAGGTATGTCCAAAGTAATAGTTCAAAGAGAAGTTTGTTTGCCTCTCACTCTCTCCCCTTCCTCTTCCTTTCACTCTCTCCCACTCTCTTTTTCTCTCTCCCTCTCCCTCTCTCCTATCTCTCCTTCTCTCTCATCTCCCTCTCTCTCCCCCTCTCTCTTTTTTCCCTTCTTCCCTCCCTCCCCCCTCTCTTTTCTGTTATTCAGAACAACCCAGGGCTTATATATAGGGTTAATTGGAAAAAGGCACCCCTGAAATGTAAACTGAAGAAGGAACAGAAGATAGATATAAGTGGACGGGCACTGGTGGCTCACGCCTCCTAGCTAGTCAGGAGGCTGAGATTTGAGGATCACGGTTGAAAGCATCCGTGAGCATCCGTTGAAAGAGTCCATGAGACTCTTTATCTCTAATTAACCACCAGAAAACTGGAAGTGACACTGTGGCTGAAGTGCTAGAGCGCTCACCTTGAGCTGAAGAGCTCAGGGACAGCGCCCAGGCCCTGAGTTCAAGGCCCACAACCAACCAAAAAAAAAAAAAAGGTAGACATAAGCAACAGAGTAATAATTTGGGAGGCTGAAAGGAGGTTTAAAATACAATGTAACCACTTAGAAAAGACAATTCTTCCCCTTATACAGGAAAAGAGGGGTTGAAAATGAGATATTCCTGGAAACAAACTTGTATCTCCAAGACTATTCTGGCACACATTGGCTGTGTGTGTGTGTGTGTGTGTGTGTGTGTGTGTGTGTGCCAGCCAATTGTGGAGCTTGAACTCAGAGTCTGGGTACTGTCCTTGAGCCTTTTTTCTCAAGAAAAGTGCTCTATCACTTGAGCCACAACTTTCTGGTGGATAATTGGAGTCATCATGGATTTTCCTGCCCAGATTGGCTTCGAACAGCGATCCTCAGATATCAGCCTTCTGTGTAGCTAGGTTTACAGGTGTGAGCCACCAGCACGACAGCATGCTAATTTGGAGTATAGTTTGTTTGAGATAACTGGGGCAAGAGTGGGTTATTCTAAAATTATGAAAAGATGCAATACATACAAATGACCACTTGGTGGCACCACTGACCGACAACAGCTTGTAGGGCTCCCAGCTGCAACCACATTTGGTATATTATAAAAAGAGGGAGGGAAGTGAGAAGACAGGAGAAAGGAGGTGGGAGGAAGAGAGGGAAGGGAGGAGACAGCATGACAACACAGAGAGAACCTGCATTTTATCTCCCAGAGAGAGAGACAGAGAGACAGAGACAGAGACAGAGACAGAGAGAGACAGAGAGAGGGAATTTTCTCCTGCAAATTGCAAAACAAACCAGTTCTGACCGTGGGTGGGCTGTTGAGCCAGACTGCCTAAACTCAAAACCAACCAGTTCAAACAGTTATTGTGTTTCCTTGTTCAAGTTCACTGATCTCACGCTGCCTCAGGTTTCTTTTCTGTAAAATGGCATACTAATATTAAATGTATTAATAGATATAGAACAATTCAAACAGAATTGCTATGAATGTTAGATAGTATTGTTTTGTTTGTGTTGGTCCTGGGGTTTGAACTCAGAACCTGGACACTGACCCTTAGCTTATTTTTTAAACCAGTTGTGGGGCTTGAACTCTGGGCCTGGGCGCTGTCCCTCAGCTCTTCAGCTCAAGGCAAGTGCTCTACCACTTGAGCCACAGCACCACTTCTACTTTTCTGGTGATTAATTGGAGATAAGAGTCTCGAGTCTTATGGACTTTCCTGCCCGGGCTGGCTTTGAACCATGATCCTCAGATCTCAGCCTCCTGAGTAGTTAGGATTATAGGCATGAGCCACTGGACCTAGCCACTTAGCTTTTTCACTCAAGGCTAGTGCTCTACCATTTGAGCCACAGCTCCACTTCAGCTTCTTGATGGTTAATCAGAGATAAGCGCCTCACAGACTTTCCTGCTTAGGCTAGCTTCAGACTATTATCTCTAGATCTCAAGTCTTCTGAGAAGCTACGATTGCAGGCATGAGCCACCAGTGCTCAGTAGTATTGTTGTTGATGATGATGGTGATAGTAGTGGTGGTAATAAGATGCCTTCACTTTTTGCATTGCCCAAGTTTAAGACGAGCTATTGGGAAGGGGGTGGTATAAACAGACTTTTCCAAGTGAACAAGTTAAGATATGGCTCTAATGAGATAATGTTAACAGGTTTGCCAAGAGGTATATTATAGATTATAACCTTAACCCTCTTCTCTTCCCTATGGCCCAGACCAGAGAATCTGAACTAGTGTCCCATGCATGCATGTACATGATCACTGGTGGCTTTGGCCCCAAGAGTAGAGATAGATGGACATAAAAGATTCCTATTTGTTCCCTCACTTGGAACAAAAAAGTAAAACATGTTCCTATCCCACCCTGAGATGGTCAAAAGACTGATGATGTGGAAACATCTTAATATTAGTAAGCAAAAAGTAAACACAATGTGATCTCAAGAGTTAATTACGAAGAAATAACAAAACACCATGATTCTCTATATAATAAAAGGTAACACTTTAAAACTCATTTGGCAAAAGAAAAGTGTCCAGAGCAATAAATCAAGATGCTTCAGAAGCTATCACTTCTACGGCAACTTTATCTTTCATCTTGAAATTAGCATTTCAAGTAGAGGTTGAAAAGCGTACAAGGATTATATGGCCATATAAGGTAGTAACTGAATGTTTTCTGGTATGGTTTTTATTTAATTGTTGTACACTTTGTTGAGCCTTTACCATTGTCCAGCTACTGTGCTGGCCCCTGTGCTGGTATAATAGTTTAACTTTTTGATTGAATGAGGCTGAGGACTGAACCTTTTGCATGCATGAATTCTACAACTGATCTACATCTGCAGCTGGAATACAAGTTCTGAAGTGAAACATCTGGAATGCACAAGAAATTCCAGTGATCATTATGTAAAAATGGAGCAGAATAAAAGAAAACAAGGTGTTCTAGCTCATGAAATCTATCAAAGCACCAGATTAGAAAATCCTGGTCACAGAGTGATCTGAGATCATTTGTACTTGGCTTCCACCTGCAGCTCTATCAAAATCAATAAATGAACTGGGCATGGTGGTTCAGGCCTATAATCCTAACTACTCAGGAGACCTAGAGCTGAGGCTCTAGGTTTGAAGCCAGCCCAGGCAGGAAAGTCCATCAGACTCTTAGGTCCAATTAATGACTAAAAAGCCAGAAGTGAAGTTGTGACTCAAGTGGTAGAGTGCCATCCTGGAGAGAAAAAGCTAAGAAACAGCTCTCAGGCCCTGAATTCAAGGCCCAGTAACAGCACCAAAAATTAATTAATGACTTCTATAGCAATAATGAATTACTACCTCATAATTGGAAAAATATGAATGAAAACTCTAAGGAGATATGATTGAGGAAGTATGAAACTCTTCATAATACATTGTGTTGATAAAGGCCGAGAGAATCCCTTCACAAATTGCTGATGGCACTGCAATTCGTTACATGAGGGCAATGTTGCAATAACTACAAAAATTAAAACTATGTGGGGCTTTGATCCAAAAAAATGACATTACCAAGAATTTTGCCTCCAGTTATGTTTGAATAGGTTTAAAATGTCATGTGCACAGGTTACTCATCATAGCATTGTTTAAATAACAAAAATGGGAAGCAATCACATGTCCCACAGTAGGGAACTGATGAAATAAGTAATGCACCTATGGTTTATGACTGTAATCCTAGCTACTCGGGAGGCTGAGATCTGAGGATTAAGGTTTGAAGTCAACTCAGGAAGAAAAAAAGTCCAAGAGACTTCTTTTTTGGTCTGTTGTGGGCCCTGAACTCTGGGCCTGGGCGCTGTCCTTCAGCTCTTCAGCTCAAGACTAGCACTCTACCACTTGAGCTCAGTACCACTTCCAGCTTTTTCTGCTTATGTGGTGCTGAGACCCAGGGCGCTATGCATGCAAGGCAAACACTTTACCACTGAGCCACCTTCCCAGCCCCCCAAGAGACTCATCTCCAAATAACCAGAAAAAAAAAAAGCCAGAGAGTCTTACAGACTTTTCTGCACAGGCTAGCTTCTTCTAAGTGAGGCCTCAGATCTCAGCCTCCTGAGTAGCCAGGATTACAAATGTGAGCCACTGGCTCCTAGTCAGACAGCTACAGTATTTTGGAATCTAGGCTTGAGTAAGAGGTTTTACCTCTGAGCTGTGCCCTTATCTCCAAAGCAAATAATAACAGCTTTGCCACAAAGCTTCACTAAGAATGAAATGGTGAAAGCAAATAACCAACCACACAGTTCTACTGTTATGTAGAATCCGCTCGTTTCTGTCATCACACAGAACGTGCGCCATCTACTGGTAGAGTAGAGAATGCAACTCTGGAAAGAAGACTTCACTATCTGTGTATGGATCTGTTGAGTCTAGTCTTTGTTTTTCTTTTGCCTTGGCAACTAAGAATCTTGGAGCCAAATATTTGGCCGACCCCTAGTAAACGAATGGAACTTCACAGATTATATAGCGCTAATCTTACCTTTAGTTCCATTTTGTTTCTCTTGCCTTTTCACTTGCCTGAACTCTTTTTATGTACTTTGTAGCCATTTTAAATGCCTTTAAAATACAGAGAATAAAGATAATATGTATAAGAGTAAATAGTTAACTCAGATATAATAGCGGTAAAAAGAACTCAAGTTTACAACAAAATGTTAAGACTTCAAGCCTACGAAAGTTGATGTGACTGCTACCAAAAACTCTGGGACAGGGGCTGGGAAGGTGGCTCAGTGGTAGAGCGCTTGCCTTGCATGCATGAGGCCCTGGGTTCGATTCCTCAGCACCACATAAGCAAAAAGAAAAAAAAAGCCAGAAGTGGCCCTGTGGCTCAAATGGTAGAGCGCTAGCCTTGAGCTGAAGAGCTGAGGGACAGCGCCCAGGCCCAGAGTTCAGGCCCCATGACCAGACCCAAAAAAACAAAAAAGCAAACAAAAAGTCTGGGACAATGCATCTTAAGTGAGATGGTACATTCATTCACTCATTTATTTATTTATGTATAGAATTCATATTATAATATATACATATATTGTTAGAATATATTTATATATTCTAAAAGATGCATATCTGTGTATATTATACACACTTTTCATGGTTCTAAATACAAAAATACAACAGTGAGTAAAGGACATAAGGATATGTACTCACTGAGCTTCCATACTTTTTATGGGGGGAGTGGGGAAGATGAACAGTTAAATAAGAATATTATGTTGAAGGTAGGTGCTATGGAAGAAACTAAGCCATGGAGGGATATATAAAGAAATCAGGAAGGTTACAACTTAAAAATAGAATCATCAGAGATGGTCTTGAGAAGAGACACTTGAGAAGGCCACACTTGAGAAAGAACTTGAAGCAAGGAGAGAGGCAGCCATGCCAGTGCCTAGAGAAAGGACACTAATAGTTCAAATTTGGGGGAAAGAAGGGGAAAGCTCTCAGATGGAAGCTTGCCTGGCAGCACTGGGAACAGCTAATGTATAGAAACAGAGGGAACAAGGAAGACAGAAGTCGGCAATGAGGTCAAAGAATTAACACTGGACCAGATCCTGTCCAGCCATGTAAGGACTTTGACTTTTGCTCCTGTTGGAGTCATGGCTTGGGAGCCGTGGAAGCATTTCAGAAAGGGAGTAATACAATCTGACTCCTCTCTTGAAAGTCTTGCTTTGGTTATTGAGTTACACAGAAGGGCAAAGGTAAAAAGAGAGTATCAGTTAGGAGGCAACTCCAGCAGTCCAGGCAAGAGATAATGGTAACCCAGACCAGGACCATAGCACTGAGTATGATAATAGGTAATCTGTCTTCAAGGTTACACCATCAGGATTTGCTGGAGGATTGGATGGGAGATATTAGAAAATGAAGATGAGAATGAATCCAAAGTTTGTGACTTGAGCATCTGGGAATAATGATGGACACGTGGACTTGAGGAGGGGAGTGACCAGAAATGCAGTTTTTAACCTTTTGTATGCTTGTTAGTTTGTCTTCAAAAAGTCATTAATGGGAAATGCTTTAAAATGAATAGTTATGCTGCAAATTTAGGCCCTGTGCAAAGCCCTGGGTTCCATCCCCAGCAGTGCAAAAAAACAAAAGAAATTGCAGGGCTGTACGTATAACTCAAGTAGTAGAGCCCCTGCCTAGCAAGAATAAGGCCCTGAGTTCAAGTCTTAATACCATTTTAAAAAACTGCAAGTTAAAAAATAAAGAATGAATACACAGATGCTGTTTATCTGGATTAATCTGTTGTTAATATTTTTTCCTTTTAAAGTTTTATTTTAATTGACACATAATAATTTTACATACCTATGGGGTACAATGTGATCTTTTAGCATGTATTGTATAATGATCAAATCAGGATAATGGATTTTTTGTTTTGTTTATTATTTATTTCTGTGCTGTACTGGGCTTGAACTCAGAGCCTAGGTGCTATTCCTGAGCTATTTTCCTCAAGGCTGGAACTCTACCACTTGAGCTATACCTCCATTTCCAGCTTTTTGCTGGGTAATTGGAGATAAGAGTCTCTCTGATTTTCTTTTTTTTATGTTTTTGTTCTTTTTTTATTGTGAAAATACTGTACAGAGGGGTTCCAATTTCATGAGCAAGGTCATGAGTACATTTCTTATCAAGCATTGTTGCCTCCTCCTTTGTTTCCCCTTACCCTCCCTTCCCACATCCCACCCTTCTCTGATTTTCTTGACTGGTCTAGCTTCAAACCAGGATCCTTAGATCTCAGTTTCCTGAGTAGCTAGGATGACAGTCAAGAGCCACCAGTTCCTACCCCACTCCACCCTCTACCTCAATCACCCCACCTCCAACCCTATCTAGACTAAACTTTTGAAAATGAAAATCTCAAAATCAGCATACAAAGACCTATCTGCATCCTATGCTTTTTACAGCATTGTTCACAATAGCAGAAATATAGTGTCATAGCAAGATGGGATCTTGTCATTTAACGCCAAATGCATGGAACTGGAAACCATTATTAAGTGAAAAAATGTAAAAAGACAAATATCCCACATTTTTCCCCCTAATATATGGAAGCTAAACACGAAGCCCACCTGAATGCAGACTAGCGATTAATGGAAGTGGTGAAGGGTGGAGGGTAGGAAAGAAAAGAGTGGATATATCATATGAAATTCCATTAACATGTATCATTAATATATGTTAATTAAAATAAAATAATTACAGAAAATAAAAATAAACCACTCCATTCCCTCACAAATCTTGAAAGTCACAGGTGAGAAAGAGCATTCTTACCTAAAGGAAGAAAATCTGCATGAAGGTTTATTTCTCACCAGAAACCAGGGAAGTGGCACAATGATTTCCAGGTGCTGAAAGAATAAAACATTTACAGCATCCTCACAAAATTGAACAGCAAAAGAAATAAGGATCCAATTAAAAATGAGCAAAAAATACAAAGAGGTTTTCCACTGAAGAGGATATCCACTTGGCAAATGCACACATAGAAAGATGCTCAACATCACTAGCAATTAGGGAAATGCAAATGTGATTATCACTACATACTTCCTAGGACAGCTAAATTTAAAAAAATCAGAGATAATGCTATATGCTGGCAGGGATGCAAAGACACTGGATGTTTTTTTTCACATATTTCTGGGGGAACTGTAAAATGGTGTACAGCCACTCTGGAATGTATAATGGTTCCATTATACATTTCCAAAAATGTTAGAGTAACTTTTTATTGGTGCTAGTAGTAGGGCTTGATCTCAGAACCTGGTTACTATTCCTTAGGGATTTATTTTATTTTATTTATTTTTTTCTAAAGGCTGACCTCTACCACTTGAACCATATCTCCACTTTCTGGCTTTTTGGCAGTTGATGGAGATAAGACTCTCACAGGCTTTCCTGCCCTGGCTGGGTTTGAATGAAAATTCTTGGATCTCAGCCTCCTGAGGGGCTAGGTTTACAAGTGTGAGCCACTGGTACCCAGCTTTAAAGCAGTTTCTTAAAATGAATACACACTTACCTTCCTCTGATCATGGATAAGTTCAAGGTATTGAATGACAAGGAACAGGAAGGGCCTCTGGCTGCCCTGTGTTACTGCATGGGCCACATGGGGCCAACCATATGCCAAAAGAGCTTCCTGGGGTTCCTAAGAGCCAGAAAGCTGACCAGCAAGGTTTTGATTGGTACCCACACAACAACCAGCGGATAAGCAGCATGGAGAACTGCATCCTGGTGGAGGATGCTCTGAAGAACATCTCACTGCTACACTATCTACAGGATGGAAAAATACTAAGCCTCATGTTCAGGGATGCCAAGCCAACCTAAATTTCTTTATGAGGTCCTGATGTGTCTGAGAGGGAAACCTCATGGTATACATATATATCTGCCTGAAGTCAAGAAGAGTTTGGGGGCCTAGGCCTGTGCTGCCTAGGCCAACTTCTCCATGGGGCCCCTGTGTGTACACATTCTGGAGGATCTTGTTGCCAGGGAACTGCCAAGGAGCTCAGTAAGAATTCAAGAGTTTGCCAGGCACTGGTGGCTCATGCCTGTAATCCTAGCTACTCAGGAGGCTGAGGTCTGAGGATTAAAGTTAAAAGCCAGCCCCAGCAGGAAAGTCTGTGAGACTCTTATCTCCAATTATTAAACACCCTAAAACAGGAAGTGGAGCTGTGTTTCAGAGTAGTAGGACACTAGCCTTGAGCCAAAAGAAAAAAAAAGGCTTAGGGAAAGTCGGGATGCTGATGGCTCACACCTATAATCCTGGCTATTCTGGCGGCTGAGATCTGAGGGTTGTGGTTCAAAGCCAGCCTGGGCAGAAAAGCCTCCATGAGATTCTTATTTCCAATTAACCTCTCAAAAACAAGATATGGCATTGTGGTTCAAAGTGGTAGAGTGAGCAAAACAGGTCAGGGACAGTATCCCAGGTCCTAAGTTTAACTCTACAACTCATAACAAAAAAGCTTAAAGATAACACACAGGCCACGAGTTCAAGCTCCACAACCAAAACAAAACAACAACAACAAAACCCTCAGAGTTTTGTGGAGAACACATTGAGAAACAGCATCAGACTCCTGGGGCTAGTGAAGATGAACTCTAGGCTACAGGTGCTGCATAAGTCATTGACCACCATGCTGCCCTACTATCCTTGTCCTCACCCTCGTCCCTTCCTAATACTACTCCTGGGCCACACAGAATGCTATGCCAGGCTTCTTCCCCAAGGAACCTCTCAGCATTTTCCCTAACCTCAACAACATGGAGTGTAGCCAAAACCATGTAGCCAAAAACATTGGTTCCATGTCTTACCCTGTCCTGGATGATCTGTTAGAGACCCATCCTTTTCTGCCCCAAGTGAATATTGTTGCAGCTTTTGTGTACTGCCTCCTAGAAAAGAACATGAAAGGGGGAAATGATTGACATATGCATTAACAAGAGAATCCCAAAGACATAGCAATTTTAAAAAAAGCAAGCTCAAAAGGTCACGTATTGTAGGATTCCATTTACACATCATTTTCTAAATCAGAAAATTACTGAGATGGAGAACCAATTAGTTGTTGCTAGGAGTTAGGGTGGCTGGGTGGAATGGGGAGAAGGTGTGGCTATCAGTGGGTAGCAGGAACGAACCAGTTCTGTATCTTGATGACTGTGAGCTTTCCAAACTCACCAAGTGACACAATGGCCAAGAACCATGCACAAGCACTGTAGTCCCATCCATTCTGCAGAGCTGATAGTATTCCATAGTGTGTAAGATGTAACTATTGGAGGAATCTGAGGGTTGTTTACCAAGGGCCTCTCTGTACTATTTTTGCTATTTCCTGTGAATCTATAATTATGTTAAAAGAAAAAATTTTCAAAAGAAGAATAGAAGAGGAATTAGAGACATTGAACATAAACAATTACTGGGAGAAATTTTGTTGTAAAAGGGAACAGAGAAATGGGGTGGAGTATGAGCACAGAATGATGACTGAAAATATTTCTCAATTTTTCCTTTAATGGGCACAATAATAGCATGATTGAAGCTGATGAAAAAAGAACCTGAAGAGGGAAAAAAATTCTATTAGAAGGGCAAGAGAGGAGAAAATTGCCAAAAGGAAATGAGATCTCCTGAACAAGTGGAAGGCCTGGGCTATGTAGGATCTAGGGCCTGATCCCAAGAGGAGGAAGGGAAGATTTTTCAGGCACAGACTTCATAGGTGAATAGAGGCGGCGGTAAAAATTTGTGGGCTTTGTTTTCTGATTGCCTCTATTTTCTCCATAAAACAGGAAGCAAGGTCATGGACTGAGAATGAGGATGTGTGCGGAGGTGTTAGAGGTTTGAAGGGAGAGGAGAGGGTATGAAATAGTTGTCTAGGAAACCAGCAGCGTAAATGGACTAGGATAATATTATGTAATTTCCTGGCAACATTAAGTGCCCACTTGAGGTTCGTGGTCTTGAATTTAAAGTAAGAGTGTCATTGTGTGTGTGTGTGTGTGTGTGTGTGTGTGTGCGCGCGCACGCGCGCGTGCTCGTGTGCGTGTATGTCTAACTCTGTTTAGCTCCAGGGATATAGGAGAGAAACAGGCATATGCTGGTGATGACAAAATGGAGGTAAAGTGTGACCATTACATAGAGTAAAAAGCTGAAGGGAGGATTTTAAGGGACAGCGAAGCTAGGAGGTTGGAAGGATCAGTTATTGAAACAATGGAAGAATGAATAAAGACAAGCCAGTCACTGGTGGCTCACGCCTGTAATCCTAAGTAATCAGGAGGCTGAGATCTGAGAATCAGATCCAAAGCCATCCTCAGAAGAAAAGTCCATGAGACTCTTATTTCTAATTAACTAACCAAAAAGCCAGAAGTGGAGTTGCAGCTCAAAGTGGTAAATCACTAGCCTTGAGCACAAAAGCACAGGGACACCACCCAGGCCCTGAGTTCAAGCCCTCTGGCCATCCAAAAAAAAAAAAAAACAAAGAATAAAAACAGAATTAAGAGTGACAGAGAGATAGATGCTAAAATCTTTTTTAGGGGGAGGGACAAGATCTCACTGTGTAGCCCAGGCTGTCCTCGAACTCAAGATTCTCTTACCTTCACCTGCAACAGTTAGAGGCATGTGTCAGAGAGGGTGCAGGAGAGTGAATAAGGTCAAAATACTTAATACACTCATGTGAAAATGGAACAATGAAGCTTGCTGAGATTGTTTTGGGAAAGGATCATGAAGGATGGAGGGGAGTAATGGAGACAATTAATCTGATCCCAGTATATTGTATGTATATGTGAAGATGGCAAAATGAAGCCCCTTTATACAACTAACAGACACTAATAAATAAATGTGAGGAAGAAAAGATGGGGCTGAAGTACTAGACAGCTCAGTCCCTGTTCCTCTTTACTTTTCTATGTTCTTTATAAGGCAATCTCAAAAAAATTAACTCAAAATAGTCATATGCCTAAATGAAAAAATCTGAAGCCATAAAACCTCTGGAAGAAAACATAATAGAAAAATCATTTTATTTTATTTTACTTTTATTTTTGTTAGTTGTGGAGTTTGAACTCAGGGCCTGGGCACTGCTCCTGAGTTTTTACACTTTTTTTCTTTTTTCCAATCATGGGACTTGAACTCAGGGCCTGGGCACTCTACCATCAGAGCCACAGCGCCGCTTTTGGCTTTTTCTGTTTATTTGGTACTGAGGATTCAAACCCAGGGCTTCATGTATGTTAGGCAAGCACTCTAACTCTAAGCTACATTCCCAGTCCAGAAAAGTCATCTTAAATCTTGGGTTAGATACATATTTTTTACACTTAACACCAAAAATGTAGTCCATAAAAATATTGATCAGTGAACTGGACTTTGTCAAACTTAAATTTTCTGTTCTTAGGAAGAGCCAATTAAGAGCGTGGAAAGACAAGCTGAAGACTGGGATAAAATATTTGCAAATCTGTATTCAACAAAACATTTTTTGGGGGACTAGGGTTTGAACTCAGGATCTTGAACTTGCTAGGCAGGCACTCTACCACTTGAGCCATATGTCAAGCCCTCAATAAAGGATCCCTAACCAAAATATTATAAGGAATTTTCAAAAGTTGAATAGACTAGTAACCATTAAATAAGTCAAACTACTTGTTCAATTGAAATCCCATTGAATGACTACTTAAAGATAGATAGATAACTAGATAGATACGTATAGATAGTTAGATAGATAGATAGATAGATAGATAGACAGACAGACAGACAGACAGACAGAC
The DNA here is from genome assembly GCF_019054845.1 of Dipodomys spectabilis. Classification (NCBI taxonomy): domain Eukaryota; kingdom Metazoa; phylum Chordata; class Mammalia; order Rodentia; family Heteromyidae; genus Dipodomys; species Dipodomys spectabilis. Next base: position 1,704,798 of record NW_024870857.1, read on the forward strand.
AGACAGACAGACAGACAGACAGACAGACAGACAGACAGACAGACAGACAGACAGATAGATAGATAGATAGATAGATAGATAGATAGATAGATAGATAGATAGATAGATAGATAGATAGATCCTGCGCCAGTGGCTCACACCTATAATCCTAGCTACTCAGGAGACTGAGATCTGAGAATCTAGGTTCAAAGCCAGCCAGGGCAAGAAACTACCTGAGACTCTTATCTCCAATAAACTACTAGAAAACTGGAAGTGGCACTGTGGCTCAAGTGGTAGAGTGCTTGCCTTGAGCTGAAGAGCGCAGGGAAAGCGCCTAAGCCCAGAGTTCAAGCCCCAAGATGGACAAAAAAATAGGTAGATAGGTAGAACTGACAATTTAAAAAATCCCCTTAAGGGGCTAGGAAGGTGGCTCAGTGGTAGAGCGCTTGCCTTGCATGCTTTGCATGCCTGAGGCCCTGGGTTCGATTCCCCAGCACCACATAAGCAAAAAGAAAAAAGCTGGAAGTAGCGCTGTGACTCAAGTGGTAGACCGCTAGCTGAAGAGCTGAGGGACAGCACCCAGGCCCAGAGTTCAGGCCCCACGACTGGACTCAAAAAAAAAAAAAAAAAAAGAAAGAAAGAAATGCCCTTAAGGAAGGCTAAAATGGTTTAATCATATTTTGTTTCATTCTTGCCAGTCTTGGGGCTTGAACTTAGGGCCTGTGTGCTGTCCCTGAACGTTTTTTTGTTCAAGGCTAGCACTCTACCACACCACTTAAACCACAGCTTTGTGGTAGTTGATTAGAGATAAGAGTCTCCTGGACTTTCTTTTGAGGCTGGCTTTGAACCACAATCCTCAGATCTCAGCTTCCCGAGTAGCTAGGATTACATGCATGAGCCCCAGTGCCCAGCTTAATCATAGTATTTTAAAGCCAATCTTCAAAAGTATCCTTGCTAAAACTTTATTATTTATACATGTAAGTTTATTATTTGTACATATAAATATAATGGATATATGTTACATTATATATTATATGAATGTATGTACATATATCATATATTTGCATATATCATACATATTCTATGTATTCATACAATATACAATAATTTATTGTATATTTATGTGTCATATATTTTTATATATAACCTTTTACATACTCACATACATAATATATTATATATTCATATATAAACTCCTACTTCCCTGGTAAATAGGAAAACCATACATATTATGTTTTGTATGTGTGTGCCATTACTGAGACTTAAACTCAGAGCTTTGTGTTTTTGTTCAGTTTTTTCAGTCACAGAAAGCCTTACACATTTTTCAAGTTAGATTAATCTTGATGCCCTAGTCTAGCCAAGGCAATACATTAAAAACATAAAGAAACCAATCATTCTTGTTGTTCTTGAGAATAGTTGCAACGTGCTATTAAGTAGGAGGTATTCCATTCTCTTCTTTATTCTGGAAGAGTTGGAAAAGAATTTGCATTCTTTTCCCACAAATGCTTGATAGAAATTATTTATTCTGTGGGAAGTCAAATAATTTCTCATTTTTTTCAGAAATGAAGTTCTTCCAGTTATCTATTTTTTTATATTATCTATTATTTTTGGGGGGGAGTCCAGTCGTGGGGCCTGAACTCTGGGCCTGGGCACTGTCCCTCAGCTCTTCAGCTCAAGGCTGGTGCTCTACCATTTGAGCCACAGCACCACTTCTGGCTTTTTTCTTTTTGCTTATGGGGTGCTGAGGAATCGAACCCAGTGCCTCAGGCATGCAAGGTAAGCGTGCTACTACTGAGCCACCTTCCCAGCCCAGTTATCTATTTTTTTTGAGTGATCTTTGGTAAGTTTTTTTTTCAGATTATTCATCCATTTTTAGCAGTGTTGCTGGATTTGTTGGCATCCAGTTGTTGATAATATTCCTTCATTATCCTTTTCACACATCTAGGGTTTGTAATAATGTTCTTTTTTTCTAGATATTAATAAATTATCTTCTTTTTTTCCCCCTAGTCAATCTGGTTTATGAACTGGCTTTGTTGTTTTTTGTTTTTTGTTGTTTTTTTTTTGCGAACAACCTGCTTTGTATTTTTCTCTAGTCTTTTTATTTCATATTTCAGTGATTTCTGTGCTAATATTTATTATTCTGTTCTTCTAATGTGGGTTTGAATTACTCCCTTTATTGGTTCTCAAAGATGAGAGCATAGATCATTTATTTTGGACATTTTTTCTTTCCATAATGTAAGAGTTTGGTCCTCTAAGTTTCATTGTATGTACTACTGAACATTTTCATTCAACTCAATCTGCTTTTTAATTCCATGATTTCTTGACTTTAAAATTAAGAGGATTTTTTTTTAATTTAAGAAGAAATAAGCTAGGTGCTCGTAGCTCTTGACTGTAATCCTAGCTACTCAGGAAGTTGAGATCTGAGGACCAAGTTTTGAAGCCAGCCAGGGCAGGAAAGTCTGTGAGATTCTAATCTCACAGGCCAAAGTAGAGCAATGACTCAAGTGGTAAAGTGCTAGCCTTGCACAGAAAAACTCAGGGACATCACCCAGACCCTGAGTTCAAGCAAAAAGAAAAGGTTATATATTTTTGTAATCTATTTATTTATTTATTTATTGTTGGTTGTGAGGCTTGAACTCTGGGCCTGGGTGCTGTCCCTCAGCTCTTCAGCTCAAGTCAAGCGCTCTACCACTTGAGCCACAGTGCCACTTCTGGCTTTTTCTGTTTATGTGGTGCTGAGGAATCGAATCCAGGGCCTCATTCATGCAAGGCAAGCATTCTACCACTGAGTCACCTTCCCAGCCCATCTTCTTATTTCTTTATGCAGTTTCATGGGGTTTAATTTTATTTGTTCGCTTGTTTTGGGGTGTGTGTGTGTGTGTGTGTGTGTGTGTGTGTGTACTGGTTCTGAGGGTGTGTGTGTGTGTGTGTGTGTGTGTGTGTGTGTGTGTGTGTGTATACTGGTTCTGAGGCTAGAACTCAGGGCCTAGGCACTGTCCCTGAACTTTTCTTATCTGCTCAGGGCTGGTGCTTTATTCTTGTGCCACTCCCTCACTTCACAGCTTTTTAGTAGTTACTTTGAGATAAGAGTCACTTGGACTCTCCTGCCCAGGCTGACTTCAAACCCTGATCTTCAGATCTTAGGCTCCTGAGTAGCTAGCTGTGACCAGAGCCTGGTCTTACATTCACTTTATGTAGATCCTTATTTCTCTGTGTAGACCTAGTATTGTCTTTCTGACTCAAAGACTTGCTTTAGCACTTCTTGTAGTACTTGTTCACTAGTAATGAATTATTTCAGATTCCATATGTTTGCCAAGTCTTCATTTGTCCTTCCTTTTGGAAGTAATTTGGCTAGCCACAGAACTGTAGATTGGAAGTTTTTTTTGTTTTTGTTTTTTGTTTTAATCCCTTAAAAGTATTTTGGATTACATGGTATCTGATGAAAAAGAAAAGTTCACATTTTTATTTCCTCTTTATATATTGTGTCTTTGAGGGCTGGGGTTGGGGGGGGATGTAACTGCCTTTTAGGATTTTTTTATTCATTACTTTTGTTTTTCTTTTGTTTTGTATTTTGGGTCCGGTCATGGGCCTGAACGCTGAGCCTGCGAGCTGCCCCTCAGCTCTTCAGCTCAAGGCTAGCGCTCTACCACTTAAGCCACAGCACCACTTCCAGCTTTTTTTTTTTTGCTTATGGGTGCTGAGGAATCGAACCCAGGGCCTCAAGCATGCAAGGCAAGCGCTTTACCACTGAGCCACCTTCCCAGCCCCTTATTCATTACTTTTAAAGCAGTTTGACTTTGGTATCTTTATGTTTCTTGTATTTAGAGTCTATTGAACTTCTTACATATTTACCATATTCATAGATTTTTTTTACCATTATTTCTTCTAATTTTTTTGTTCCTCCTTTCCACACCTGTGAAACATATATATGTTAGAATGCTTGCTGTAATTCCACAGCTCCATTTTTTTTTTGTCAGTCATGGGACTTGGACTCTGGGCCTGGGTGCTGTTCCTCAGCTCTTCAACTCAAGAACTCTACCACTTGAACCACAGCGCCACTTCCAGTTAATTGGAGATAAAAGTCTCATGTACTTTCCTGCCCAGTCTGGCTTTGAAGTGCAATCCTCAGATCTCAGCCATCTGAGTAGTTAGGATTACAGGCGGGAGCCACAGATGCCCAGTTCCATATATTTTTTTTAATTTCCAGAGTTTTTCCTGTATGTTTATTTTGCCAGTCCTGGGGCTTGAACTCAGGACCTGGGCACTGTCCTTGAGCTACTTTTGCTCAAGGCTAGCACTCTACCAATTGAGCCACAGCACCACTTACTTTTTTTTTTTTCTGTTTATGTGGTACTAAGGAATAGAACCCAGGGCTTCATGCATGCTAGCCAGGCACTCTACCACTTAGCCACATTCCCAGCCCCTGTATGTGTTTCTTTTGGAATCATGTTTACTGTCATGCCCTCAGGTTAACTAACCTTCTTTAGTCTATACCCACCCTCACTTCCACACTCTAATCTTTTTAAATTGCAGAATCTCATCTGTTATTAATCTGATCCAGTGTGTTTAACATCATTGACCTTATATTTTCATCTGTACAAATTCATTTTGCATATTCATATATTTTATCCTTACCTTGCTTGTATTTTTCTCTCTATAGCTGGACTAATAATTGGTTTAATGTCCTTATATATTGAAAGTATCATCCATGCCATTTCTGGGTCAGTTAGTTGTGATATTTTTTTGTTATGAATCATTCTTCCTGCTTTTTTGCATACTTGGCCATTTTTACTGTATGCCTGTTATTTGTGAGTTTTAAGTTGTTTGGTACCGAATTTTTAAATTTCTTCTAATTATTTTCATATTTTCTGTTTAAATTACAGTTACATTACATGGAATGAGTCTGATCCCTTTTAAGAGTGGCTTTGACTCTCCATAAGTGGAAATCTGGAAAGATAAACAAAAACAAAATTAAGTTTTCTGTTTCCCAAAAGGCGAAGCAAACCTTTCTTGTAATATTTCCTTGAGAAACCTAGGATTAATGAATCCTTCCTCTTTCCCTTTGATATGTATATAAATCTTTTTAAAGACTAAATAAGCCTCTTGCCAGCTTTATAACCCAGGAATGTTTTTCTTCAGGGATTTAGGAGCCATCGCTTTGAAATGTGGACATCAAGAAGATAGCAGCCCTATCTCCCTGTCATCCAGGGAGTTTAGCCTAGATGCCTTACTCTAAGCCCTGAGCACCTGCTTGTCATAGAGATAGGGGAAGTTTGATTTTTCCTTCAGATAAAAGCAATTAGCTAGCACAGATGGCTACTCCAATTACTAGGTGAACTCAGGATGAACTATGAAAGAATGTACAGTAGTTATCCCTTATCTGCCTACATACACATTCCAAGATACTGCACACATGCCTGAAACTGTGGATAGTACTGAATTCTATATATACATAACTATATGTTATACATTTTTGTGTTATAATTCATATTTTTTCCTAAACATAGTACCAAACACTATATACTTTTCTTATACATACATACGTATAATAAATTTCAGTTCTGTGTGTGTGTGTGTGTGTGTGTGTGTGGTGTGTGCTAGACCTGAGGCTTGAACTCTGGGATTGGGCACTATCCCTGAGATTTTGTGCTCAAGTTGTGGCTCTACCACTTGGGCTACAACTCTACTTCCAGGTTTGTTTGTTTCTTTTTTTTGGCAGTTACTTGGAGATAAGAGTCTCTTGGGGTTTGCTGTCTGGGCTGGCTTTGAACCAGGATCCTCAGAACTCAGCTTCCTGAGTAGCTAGAATTACAAGCATAAGCTACTGGGGCCAGCTTTTATTTATTTATTTATTGGTGCCAGTACTGGGGCTTAAACTCAGAGTCTCACATCTTGTTTAGCTATTTTTGCTCAAGGCTGATGCTCTACCATGTGAGGCAAACCTCTACTTCCACCTTTTTTGCTGGTAATTTAGAGATAAGAGTCTCTTGGATTTGTTTGCCAGAGATGGGTTCAAATTGCCAGCCCCAGATCTCAGCTAGAATTACATTTAGAAGCCACTGGTGCTTGTCATTAGATTTAATCTCCAAATTAGGCACATTCAGAAATTAACTGTAAAATGAAACAATGATAACACTGCGATGTTATAAAATTATTTAATACTGTTGCATAGCTTATTTCAGGAATTTCCCACTTAATATTTGCAAACTGAAACCATGGAAAGCAAAACGGTGAATTAGGGGGGATTACTGTGCCAAAGCTCCTCAATATCTAAGAGCAATTGATTCCAGGATTCCCCAAGGATACCAGAATCTGCAGATGCTCAAATCCCTTATACAAAATAGCATAGTACTCACATAGAAACATATATATATATATATATATATATATATATATGCTGCATACTTGAAGTCATCTCTAGATGACATATTATTTGATACTATGTAAATAGTTGTTAAATGATATTGTCTAAAACAAGCAAAATACCAAAAGGTCCATGTTCGGGATAAATATAACTTGTTTCTTTGAATATTTTCCATCAGTAATTGACCATACCCACAGATCCACTATTTCAGAAATAGAAGACCAACTATGCAGCAAATGTTGCTGTCAAGTTTTCCTCCATAAAGACAATTCATCATTCACCATGCATGAAGAAGATTGCCTGCAATTTTTCCCTGACACATCAGTTAATAACATGCTGTACACAGGCAACTCTTCTCAATACTCTACCCAAAGCCTTGGCCCTCTTAGAGCTCTAAAACTTATTCGGCATGCTCATGATTTGTGATTCCTCCCCCAGACGTAGGGAATTTGTTCCCCATGCATGAGCTGATCCATGCTCAGGGAACCTATACATACAAAACTTACCAAATCATCAGCTGAAGACCCAAAGAGACCTGTGCTTATTTCTTATGCTTATTTTTCTTGCTCACACTCATTCTCCCTCCCTCTCCTCCACCCTAATTCTCTCTGTTACTACCCACACCCTATACTATGATTCTAGTCACCTTTGTCCCCATCTCAGGAAACTTGCTTTTTTGTTGTTGGTGGTGGTCATGGGTCTTGAATTCAGGGCCAGGGTACTTTCCATGAGCTTTTTATGCTTAAGGCCATCCACTTCCATTTTTGTTTTCTTTTTGGTGATTAATTGATGATAAGAGTCTTATAAACTTTCCAGACTAGGCTGACTTCAAATTTCAATCCTCAGATCTCAGTCTCCTGAGTAGCTAGGATTACAGGCATGAGCCACCAGGGCTTGGCAGGAAACTTGCTTTTTATTGTTATTTTCCTCCTAGCTTGACAAACAAATACTGTATTTATATATATAATAGCATATACATCATTTTATATATACATGCATATACATACATATATACACACATGGAATAATGATCATAAATAGAATTAGTTTATATATCCATTACTTCCCATGTATTATGTGTGTGTGTAATACTTAAGATCTACTCCCTAAACAAACTTTATGTATTAGTAGATATTATTAACTATAGGCCTAATGCTGTACATTCGGTCTTCAGTAATTATCCACTACTGTACTCTTGACTCAGGGAGCCAGACAAACAAATTAGATTCCCCCTGCCTGTGCTATGACTTGAAAGCTCCAGGCAGTGATTTGTGATGATTATGGGCTCACATTGGTTGTTTCCATTGTCCCAATTATCAGTTTCCTTTGCTGCCAGATGTTAATCCCTGAAAACCACTGCTTTGTATACTTCATCCATTCCTTTCAGATGTACAGGTGTGCTCACATGTGCATGTGCGCCAGTCATGGAACTTGAACTCAGGGCATGGGCACTGTTCCTGAGCTTTTTTTCCTCAAAGCTACTGCTCTATCACTTAAGCCCAGCTCCAATTCTTGCTTTTCTGTGATTAATTGGAGATAGGAGTTCACAGATTTTTCTTTTTCTTTTTTTTTGGGGGGGGGGGGATCTGGTCGTGGGGCCTGAACTCTGGGCTTGGGAGCTGTCCCTCAGCTCTTCAGCTCAAGGCTAGCACTCTACCACTTGAGCCACAGCGCCATTTCTGGCTTTAGCTTATGTGGTGCTAAGGAATCAAACCCAGGGCCTCATGCATGGAAGGCAAGCGCTCTACCACTGAGCCACCTTCCCAGCCCTCATAGATTTTTCTGTTTGGCTGGCTTCAACTTCAGTACTCAAATCTCAGCCATTTCAGTAGCTAGATGGAGTGAGCCACCAGTGCCTGACTCCTTTCAGATGTTGAAAACAAGAAGTTCCTTTTATTTAATCATGAACAGAAGAGGAATTCTGGTGTTTTCTTTTAATCATACTTTCTTATTTCCTCTCCTTTCCTAATGTTCTTAGATTAATCATTTTAAAACCCCCGTCTAATGATTTTGAAGTGATTAGTTATATGCTCTTTCTTTTAGAGGCGATTATATTTTCCATCCACTGTCTTGAACAAATTGTGAGTTTCTTAGCACATTTCTGGCACACTAAGTGGAATTCTACTAGTTTCTCTCATATGAAAGGGTGGTTTATGGCTCAATGGATCAAATTCAGTTCTTGCTTCCCAGGCTTATCTTCTGTCTGGGTACTCATGTTAAAATTCCAGTCCTGGCTGGGCACAGTAGCTAATGCCTGTTCCCCAGGTACTCAGGAGGTAGAGATCAAGAAGAAATGTATAATTATCCCCATCTCTCATCTCTACCAATAAAAGCTGGATATGGTGGCATTTATCTATCATTCCAACTATGTAGGCAATATAAGTAGGCTGGAGATAGAATGTCATGGACTTTTTTGCCCATGCTTCTTTTGAACTGTGATTCTCAGATCTCAGCTTCCTAAGAACCTAGGATTAAAGGCATGAATCACTGGTAGCCTCCTATAATATACTTTCAGGGGAAAAAAACCAACCAACTATTCAGAAATAAGGAAGAGTTGAATTCCACTGTTTTGCAAATCTCTTTAATGTCTTGCTTAATAGAAGTCATCTGGATTCTCCTGTCTGCTTCCACATCCAATCTGTTGTAACAATTACATGCCATGGAGGTTCAGGAAAACTTCACAGATCACTTTATAGAGATTGATAATTTCACATTCCAATACTGTTGTGAAAGTAGTTTTGACTTTGTGGATCTCCAATAGGATCTTAGATTCCCCAAAGTTCTCAAGACTTCCTTTCATCAGGTTTACTTGTGTATGGCAACATCTGATACCATTCTTAGGCAGTTCAGCTTCGTTTCAGAATCTTGACATACATTCTTTTAATCCTTGGAGTTGGGCCCTCCCTATCATAGGTTTTGTTTATTTTTATTGGTACTGAGACTTGAACTCAGAGCCTGTCTCTCTTTGCTTGGCTTTTTTACTGAAAGGTAACTGGAAAGGTAACTGGAGCTGCATACCTACTTCTGGCTCTTTGCTGGTTCATTGGAGCTAAGAATCTCAGATTTTGTCTCCCTTGGCTGGCTTCAAACCTGAGATTTTCAGATCTCAACCTCCTGACTACCTAAGATTACAGGCATGAGCCACCAGCACGTGGCCCTTTCATGTGTTTGAATGTGGCTATACCTATTTTGTTTCCATTAATTTTATTCCACATTTATGTAATTGAGGTGAGATGTAGGGTTTCCTGTACTCAGTTAGCCCTATCATCACTGTGCTATTGGTCATTTCCATTTTGTTTGGTACGGTTTCCTTGGGCGATTTCAATGTGTCTATTACTTCAGTCATGGGCCTTGTTGCTTGTTTGTTTCTCATGCGGCTCTGGAATTCATTTGACAGCATTGTGTAGCTCATGCTGGCCTGTTGATACTCACTATGTAGCTCAGAACTGGCTTTGACTTTATGATATTCCTACATCAGCCTCCTGAGTGCTAGGATTACAGACATGTGTCACCAAGCTCAGCTTAACATTGCCTTGTGACCAGGCTCCAGTGGCTCACGCCTGTAATCCTAGCTACTCAGGAAGCTGAGATCTAAGATCATGGTTCGAAGCCAGCTAGGGCAGGAAAGTTTGTGAAACTCTTATCTCCAATTAACCACCACAATGCCAGAAGTGGTGCTATGGCTCTAAGTGGTAGAGATTAGCCTTGAGTGAAAAAAACCCAAGGAAAGTACCCAGGACCTGAGTTCAAGCCCCAGGACCAGCAAAAACAAAACAAAAAACCAACAGACTTGTGTGGGGTTGGGGATTTAGCTTATTGGAAGAGCACTTGCCTAGTGAGTGCCAGGTCCTGACTTCAGTCCTAGCTCTGCAAAAAAAAATTAAAAATTAAAAAAAATAGGGTGTGTATGTATGCACGCATACCCATGAACATCATTCCTGGGGTTTGAACTCAGGGCCTCTTGCTGTCTGTGACTTTTTCTGCTCCAGGCTAGCACTCTACCAAGTTAGCCACAGCTCCACTTTCAGTTTTTTCCCCCAAAGGCTAATTGGAGATAAGAGACCCAAAAGCTTTCCTGCCTCAGACTCTCAGCCTCCTGAATAAGTAAGATTACAGGTGTGAGTGCCCAGTGTCCAGCAGGACATCTCTTCTTTAGTGTGTATGAGGTGGGGGCCTCAGGACTTGTCTCTCTTTCTTGGCTTTTTTGCACAAGGCTGGTGCTCTATCACTTGAACCACACCCCTATTTCTAACTTCTTGCTAGTTAAGTGGAGATAAGAATCTCATGGCCCTGGCTGACTGTGAACCTCGAATCTCAGATTTCAACCTCCCGAATAGCTACAATTGAGCCACCAGCAACCAGCTGCATCAATATTTATAAAGTATATTGATGTATAATTTTCTTTTATTGTGTCAGGTCTGGGGCTTGAATTCAGGTCCTGGGTAGTGTTCCTGGGCATTTTTCTCAAGGCTAAAGCTCTATCACTTGAGCCACAGCAGCACTTCTGGTTTTCTGGTGGTTATCGGAGATAAGAGTCTCATGGACTTTCCTGCCTGGGCTGGTGTTGGACTGTGATCCTCAGATCTCAGCTAGGATTACAGGTGTGAATAAGCAGCACTCAGCTATTTTCTTTTTATCTGATGTCTCTATGGATATTTCCAATATAGTCTTCACAGAATGTGGTAGGAAGAGTTCCATCAAAATTTGTGAAGGGTTGTTGTTAATTCTTTAAATAATTGTTTTAGGGGCTGGGAAGGTGGCTCAGTGGTAGAGCGCTTGCCTTGCATTCATGATGCCCTGGGTTTGATTCCTCAGCACCACATAAGCAAAAAGAAAAAAGCCAGAAGTGGTGCTGTGGCTCAAGTGGTAAAGTGCTAGCCTTGAGCTGAAGAGCTGAGGGACAGCGCCCAGGCCCAGAGTTCAGGCCTCACGACCGGACCTCCCCCCCCCCCAAAAAAAAAAAAAATAATTGTTTTAATTCACCAACGCAACTATTTGATCTTGGGCCTTGCTTTATGCACTGCGTTAGTTAGTTAGTTAGTTACTTACTTACTTACTTACTTACTTACTTTCTTAGTTAATGGGGGTTGAATTCAGGGCCTTGATGACATACCTTGGCTTTTGTGCTAGAGACTGGCACTCTACCACTTGAGTCACAGCTTTACTTCTTTCTTTTTGCTGCTCAATTGGAGATGAGTCTCATGTACTTTCCTACCTGGGCTGGCTTGGAACTGTAATCCTCAGATCTCAGCCTTCTGAGTAGCTAGAATTGCAGGCTTAAACCACTGGGCCTGACAGTATGCTGCTTTTTTTTTTTTTGGTTGGTTGGTCGTGGAGCTTGAACTCTGGGCCTGGGCTCTGTCTCTCAGCTCTTCAGCTCAAGGCGAGTGCTCTACCACTTGAGCCACAGCACCACTTCAGTATGCTTCTTTTAAATGAATTTTCAATCAAACCTATTTTTAGTCCACCACCACCCCTATTTTCAGGGGTTCTAGTTGCCATCAATTTTTGACTTTCATTAAGAACGTCATGATTATTATCTCTACTTACTCCACTTATTATTTTATCATTTAGCTTCCTTAGAAACTGCTAGGTCAGTTCTTCATTCATAAGCTTTCTCTGGTTTCCTTTGAGATCTTCTCTGTCTTTGGCTCTTTGAAGTTCTGATGTGCCTGAGTATGGGCTGTTGGAGTTCGTTTCGGTGTTTATCTTGCTTTTTTTTTTTCAGAGATTCCTGAGTCTGTGGTTTGTTGTCTACCAATTTTGGACTGGGTTTTTGATTATTAGTGCTTCAAACATTTCTTCCACCCTTGCATTAGTCAGAGCTTTCCAGTGAATCAACAGGAGATAGATGGTAGATATGGACTATGTTGAATGTTTACTGTAGGCTTCAAAGCTCTCTAATGTCCTTATTTTTTTCTTCCTTCCTAGCTTTGGGGTTTCTCTTTGTACTGACCTCAAAGACAGTCTGTGTCTTATAATTCTTTCAGCTGTGAGTCACTGCTAAACTGGAGGCTAGTTGGTGTGGCAGTAGGGTTTAGAAGCAGTGAATTGCTCTATAACCTTCTGATTAATTTTCAATCCTTAAGTAGGCCTGCATCTTGGGAGAGGAAGGGGTGCCTGTGAGTCACACAAATCTGTCCATCATTCAGGAATCTAACTCCCCTTTCTCCTCCCTTCCCTGGCAGCAGCATTTCCAATCTATTTCCATTAAGCCTGCCCCTTAATGGCTGGATTTTCCCCCTCCCTTATATGATAAGGAAGCCTGGAGTTGGGTGTAAATCTCTTTCCCAGCTAAGAGATTTCTGTACTGCTGCTCTGTGCTGAAGCTTTCCCTCCTTCCCCAGGGCAGACTTTTGTTGTGAAAAATTATCTAGCTACTCCATAGCTACTTCTTCCCCTACCTCTGCTAGGTCCACAAGGGTATTGTTCTCTAATCATCACCTGACAACTTAGAGGCAAAGCCTTCAGAAGTGTGGCCCCAAGTGTTCTCAGGCTCATGCTAGTCTCCACTTAGCTTCCAAGGATTTATCAGAATTGCTAGACAGGTAAAAGTGGCCCTAGGATTTAGGACTCCCACTAGCTTCTATTCCAGCCAAACACATCTCAGGTGCTGAGTTTCTTTGATTTGCCAGCTTCTCCAGGTTTCAGGGAGGTGTTTTGCCCTATGACTTTCATGAGTCTAAGAAAAATGATCTAGGCCAGGCATGGTAGTACATGCATGGAATCCCAGCTAATCAAGAGGCTGAGATCTGAAAGTTGCTACTTTGAAGCCATCCTGGGAAGAAAGATCCATGAGATTCTTATCTCAGAGTTACCAGCAAAAAGCTGGAAGTGGAGCTGTGGCTCAAGTAGTGGAGTACCAACCCTGAGTGAAAAAGCTAAGGGACACTGTCCAGGTCCTGAGTTCAAGTCTCAGCACAGGCATAAAGAATATGACCAGTTTTCAATTTACCAAGTTTTCTTGTTTTAAAGACCCAACTGAAGACTTTCTACATCTCATCTCTTTTTTTCTTTTTCTATTTCTTTCTTTCTCCCTTCTTTGCTTACATTGGTCATACAGGCCGGATTTCATTGTTACATTTCCACATATATTTACAATGGATTATAATCAATCTCTCCCCTTCTATAATTTTCTCCTCTTCCCAAACAACTTCAATATATTTCATTGTTCAAGTACCATAGTAAATAATCTGTTTTAATCCATATACATTCTCCTTCTCCTCTCTCCTCTTCTTTCTCCTTCCTCCTACCCCACTTTCCTACCCGCCTCCCTCATCAGTTGTGGGGCTTGGACTCAGGGCCTGGGTTCTGTCTTTGGGCTCCTTTGGCTCAAGGCTAGCACCTTACCACATGAGCCATAGCACCACTTCCAGTTTTTTCTGCAATTATTTGGAGAGAAGAGTCTTACAGACTTTCCTGCCTGGGCTGGCTTCAAACCATAATCCTCAGATCTCAGACTCCTGAGTAGCCAGGATCACAGGCATGAGCTACTGGCACTTGGCCATAGTGTCATTTTATTGCTGTCATCCTTCTCCCTTTAGCAACAGTTTTACTAGCAACTTAGTGAGGTACTGGGGCAGAGAAAAAGCTAGTGCGATGTTCAATCATCAATCTTTAACCAAAAGTCTCAATAGATCTTCTAATATTCAGCTATCTTTGAATTTTTGAGATAGAAAATATTTGATCATGATATAGCATTTCTACATAGCTAATTCATTTTGCTAGGTTTTTAAAAATAATTTTTTTTTGTATCTAGGTTTGTGAGATTAGTCAAAAATATTAACTTGAGGGCTGGGAAGGTGGCTCAGTGGTAGAGCACTTGCCTTGCATGCCTGAGGCCCTGGGTTCGATTCCTCAGCACCAGAAAAAAGCCAGAAGTGGCGCTGTGGCTCAAGTGGTAGAGCGCTATCCTTGAGCTGAAGAGCTGAGGGACAGCACCCAGGCCCAGAGTTCAGGCCCCATGACCGGACCCAAAAAAAAAAAAATTAACTTGAGGGAGAAACTGGGAGAAAGTAAAGAAAGAGGTGACATTTTCCAAAAAAGAAATGTACTGATTACCTGGCTTATGAAATGGTAGCACCCTGTACAACACCTTAATAATAACAATAAAATTATTTTTTAAATAAAATTATTGGGAGAGGAAAACTTGGAGACAGCAAGAAAAGGGGTGACATTGTCCAAAAAAAATGGTTCTCTTTACCTGACTTATATAACTGGAATCCCTCTGTACATCACCTTTATAATAACAATAAAAATAAAAACATTTACTTGTACTATTCTTAGCCATTTTTATGGTGCTGGGGTTTGAACTCATGGCCTTACACTTTCAAGGCCAGTGCTCTACCACCTGGATGCCTATGGTACTGAATTTCTTTTGAAATTTTATCCAGTTTTGACATAAAAGATCATATTTTATGTGCATAAAACAAGTGCAAGTGTTTCCTTCTATAGTTCCTGGAATAATTTGTATCCAGAAGTTTTGGTAGATATCACCTTAGAAACACTGTTTGTTTGTTTGTTTTATTTCTAGGGAAGAGTACATTTCAAACTAATGATTCAATGTTTTTCAAATGTCTATGTTTCAAACTTTGCATTTCTTTTTTTTTTTTTTTGGGTCCGGTCGTGGGGCCTGAACTCTGGGCCTGGGCGCTGTCCCTCAGCTCTTCAGCTCAAGGCTAGTGCTCTACCACTTGAGCCACAGCGCCACTTCCAGCTTTTTTTCTTTTTGCTTTTGTGGTGCTGAGGAATCGAACCCAGGGCCTCAGGCATGCAAGGCAAGCGCTCTACCACTGAGCCACCTTCCCAGCTCTGCATTTCTTTTTTGCATTTCCTTTTAATGTTTGAAAAATTACACATTTATAAAAAATTGTTTTTTGTTTGTGTCAGTCATAAGGCTTGAACACTGGAGCCTGGGCGCTGTCCCTGAGCTCTTCAGCTCAAGGCAAGTGCTCTACCACTTGAGCCACAATGTCACTTCTGGTTTTCTGGTGGTTAATTGGAGATAAGAATCTCATGGACTTTCCTGCCCAGGCTGGCTTTGAAATGTGATCCTTAGCCTCCTGAGTAGCTAGGATTACAGGCGTGAGCTACCAGTACCCAGCAAAATTGTTTTATCTATAATTTTATGTGTATTAGTAGAAGTTGTGTGTTGTATTTTAAAATCTCCATTGCATCTGTCAGCTTAGCCCTTTATTCATTCTTTATATTATTTATTTGTGCTTTCTTCTTTTTCATTTTTTATCCAGTTTTGTCACAGATATCTTTTCAAAGTGCCAAGATTTGTTGCTCTTGTTTTAATAGCTAATGCATCTTTCCTTTCTGTTTCATAAATGTATGTCCTCATGTTGATTTTTTTCAGCCTTCATTTGTTGTCTAACTTCTTTAATTAATGATTAAATCATTACAAGCTTTGGTATAATAATCATTGTTTATTTCTAAGTACACTATCCATGAGTTGTTGAAATGTTTTGTAAACATTCCAAACAATTTTTCAGATTGTTATTGTTTTCTCTCTTTTTTCTTTTTCTTTTGCAGTACTAGGATTTGAACCCAGGGTCTCCTCTTTGCCATTGTTAGGGTTGATACAACTGAGCCACACCTCCAGCTTTGTTTTTCACTGGTTACTTTTGAGATTCCAGTTGGGTGCATGTCTGCACCTTCATCCATCTATTTCAGGCTGTACATCATTGCTAGAATGACAGGCATATACCTAGGATTGGGCCTTAGCCTTGATTCTTCCTTCTATGACTGTGTAGCCACTGAATCAAAGCTTCAGAGCAAATCTTTTGTGTTTCAATATTCTGCTACCTGTCTGGCTACAAGCATTCATCCAAAGATTAGCCTAGAAGTTTCTCTTTGTTCTCTCAGCGCCTCAGCTTCTAAAGTGGTTTTGAAGGATTTTAGCCAGTATTTTTTTCATTGCTTCACAAGGAAAATTGAGTTAAATAACTAAGTTTGCCATTGCTAGGCATAAGAATTTCATGCTCTTAAATGTTTAAACATTAATACTTGACTTAACAAGTTTGAAATTCACACAATATTCCTACTGTCTTCCCAACTAATACAAGCACCATAGAATGCTTTAAATATTGATAATCCTCTGCTGTTTGATATGTTTTGTGCTTCACTGTTTTGAATGTCAATTTGTTGTTATAGTCCATTATTGTTCAAAACTATTGGAGTTTTTTTCCTAAACAAATTTCCTCAACCCAAACTGGCCTCAACTCAAAATCCAGGGCTCAAATGCTCCTTCTGCCTCAGCTTCCCAAGTAGCTGGGACTACGATACATCCACATCTTCATTATGTTTTTATATTTTATTTTATTTTTTTATTTTTTGGTCAGTCGCGGGGCTTGAACTCTGGGCCTGGGCGCTGTCCCTCAGCTCTTCAGCTCAAGGCGAGCGCTCTACCACTTGAGCTACAGGGCCACTTCCGGTTTTCTGGTGGTTTATTGGAGATAGGAGTCTCAGGGTCTCTCCTGCCCGGGCTGGCTTTGAACCGAGATCCTCAGATCTCAGCCTCCTGAGTAGCTAGGATTACAGGCGTGAGCCACCAGCGCCCGGCCCTGTTTTTATATTTTAAACACTTATTTAGATTTCCTCACATTTATAAATTTTGTACACTGTTCCTTCTTCTTTCAAGATTTCCATTTCCTTCTTTCTGACATCTATCTTTCAGTTGTCACTTTAGTGACAGTCCATTATTGCTAAATTTTCTTAGTTTGCTTTGTTTTTCTGCTTATATCTAGCATTCTACCATTACAGTCACACTCCCACTTCCAGTTTTATGGTAATTAATTGGAGGTAAGAGTTTCTCAGATTTATCTTCCAGGGCTGACTTTGAGCCAGGAACCTCACATTTCAGCATCATGAGTAGCCAGGGTTACAGGTGTAATCAACTGACACCTAACTTAGTTTCCCTTTTCTAAAAATGCCCTTACTTCACCCTAAAAAGAGTAGTAGTATTTACCATTAGTAGATCTTACCAATATTTCTTGGGAGTACTAATTCTCCTCCTTGTGCCAACTGGAGACTCTCCTTTAGGGTGTATAATTTCTTTGCAAGAATTGAATGAATACAAATATTGACATACATTAATTGGACCAATTAAATTTTTTTTGCTGCAGCATTTACATACATGCATGCAGAAAGCAAGGACTGTGTTTCTATTATTGTATGTTTCTGAACAACAATACATTCTACAAATTTAGCTGATATTTTCTTTTGGTGTGTATGAGGGGTTCCAAATCCTCTGGATTACAAAAATGTATTTGCATGTTGGATGTTAGTAGCTCACACCTGTAATCCTAGCTAACCAGGAGGCTGAGATCTAAAAATGGCAGTTCCAAGTGAGCCAGGACAGAAATGTGCATAATACTCTTACCTCCAGTTACATATCAAAAAAGCCAGAAGTGGCTCAAATGGTAGTGTTACAGCTTTGAGTGGAAAACGCTAAGGGAGAGTGCCAAGCCCTGACTTCAAGTCCCAGAGCCAGCACAAAAATACATACATATATACATACATACATAGTATTTGCTTTTACTAAGAACTTGAGAGTTCTCAATGATTCTTTCCCAATTTGTATTTTTTAGCATGCAGTTTCCATAACACAGTGTAGATAAATTCAGACTCACTCCTAATTCCACGTATGACATGGATATATTTTTATTTCTCCTAGTGTCTCCAGAGAGAGAACTTATGCTCTGTCACTGCTTACTTTCTACCCCCTTTCAATGGACAAGTAAAATTACTAAAGGCCTCATCTGGAGGTCATCTGCAGCTTCTCTGCCCATTGTAGATGGGAGGTAGTGTTGCTGGTACCCACATGAGTATTAGGTTCCCAGCCCCAGTATCCTGTCCCTCAGGACCTGATATCTGGAACCAAAATCATCATGGATCACTGAAGTGTCACTGGCATTCCTTTCCTTTTTGGTTTTTCTAGACATTTAACTTGTGCTTTGTGAAGCTCAGCTATAAATTTAAAATTCCTTTATCACTCATCTCATGTTAATACATGAGATGTTTTTAACCATGTATTTATGGTTAGGGAGGAGCTATTCATATCATCTCAGTGTTGCCAAAAGAAACCACATTTCACACACACACACACACACACACACGCATGCGCACGCGCACACACACACACACACACACACACACACACACAAGCACGCACGCGCACGATTTTTTGCCACCCACTTCTTTTTTCTTTTCTGTGTGTTGGGGGGAGGGGGGCTGGTATTGGACTTTGAACCCAGGGCTTTACGCTATCACTCAGCTAATTTTCTCAAGACTGTTGTTCTACCACTTGAGCCTCTCTCTGCTACACATCCAGGTTTTTACTGCTTAACTGGAGATCAATCTCACCGACTTTCTTGAACTGCAATCCTCAGATCTCATCCTTCTGAGTAGCTGGTATTACAGTGAGCCACCAGCAACTGGCAAATATCAACTTATTACATCTCAAAGAAAAGAAGTTCCCCTCAGAAGCTTCTAGATTACAGGAACACATGTTGGTTTATGTTCTAGATACACTACCCATGCTCTTTGGGTCAAAAATTTCTTAGTACAGTGATTTTTTTCAAGCTTTCAACATTTTAGTAGCCAAATCCTTTCTTCATGTATTACTGGGATTCCTCAACCCAATATGAAACAAGTAATAGAGGAGCTGCTGTGGTTGAAATGGGATTAGCAGTTCTGGTTCTCATCAATTTACCCTCTGCCTTGCTTCCTGGGATGCTCTCTGGAGCATCTTCATAAACTCCTTAGATCATTTGTATCATGATGTTAAAATAAACAGAATCAGAGGCTCTCAAAGTGTGGTCCCCAAATCTGCATGGACTTCAACTGGGAATGTGTTGGAAATAAAAATTCTCAAATCATCATCCCAAGTTTGCTGAATCAGAAATTGTGTGGTAGGAGGGCCCAGCAGTGTGTTAAGAAGTTTTCTTTGTGATTTTGATGTTTGTTTAATGAGAACTTACTAAACAATAATATCCTATTCTGAAGCTATTGGGGGGGGGAAAGGCTAGAATATTGCCCAAGAATAATATTTGGGGGTATTTAAATTAATCTTTTCTGAAAGGCTGTTTTCTTCCCACCCACCATTTTCTTGTACCCTAGTGAGATTATTGTTATACTAAAAGGCCAACATTGCTTTAAATTGCTTCAATACATAATAAATCCTTAAGAAGAATAGGCATCCTACACTGTATATTTTATTTTTATTTTTTGTGGCAGTCCTGGAGCTTGATCTCTGGGCCTGAGCACTGTCCCTGAACTTTAGTGTTTAAGGCTAGCTCTGTACCACTTGAGCCACAGTGCCACTTCTGGCTTTATGAGGTTAATTGGAGACAAGAGTCTCTTGGACTTTTCTGCCCAGGCTGACTTCAGTGATCCTCAGATCTCAGCCTCCTGAGTAATTAGGATTACAGGCATGAGCCACTGGTGCCAAGCTACTCTCAGTTTATTAGATAATAATAATGAAGTTCTTTCTAGCTTTTCTTGATCAATAGACTTGAGGTCCTAAGCTCATAAAATTATATTGAGCAAAAGAAGCCAGACATATAAGAATACATACTGACCAATTGTACTTCTAGAACATATAAAGACAGGCAACAGCAATCTACAATAAAAGAAGTCAGTATAAGTGCCTTAGAGTTACTGGTAATATTCTATTTCTTCATCTGAATGCTATTCCTTTTATGTTTGTATTGTGGAAATTCATCGTTATATATGATGCTCTCACTTTTCCTGTGTATACAATACACTTCAATACAAAAGTTAAAAATGGCATGGGAGCTAGAATGTAGCTCTGTGGTAAGAGCATGTATGTGCCTCTTGAGGGGAGAGGTTGGATTGGCAGGAATTAGGGAGAATGATGAAAGGGGTGTTATCAATCAAGATGCATTGTACTTATAAATGGATTTGTTGATGATGGGCACCAGTGGCTCACACCTGTAATCCCAGCTACTGAGGAGGCTGGGATCTGAGGATCATGGTTCAAAGCCAGCCTGGGCAGGGAGTCCATGAGACTCTTATCTCCAATTGACCGCCAGAAAACTGGAAGTGACACTGTGGCTCAAGTGATACAGTGCTTGCCTTGAGCTGAAGAGCTCAGGGATAGCACCCATGACCAGAGTTTAAGCTCCACAACTGAAAACAAAACAAAACAAAACACGGATTTGGTGAATGGCAACCCCTTTGTACAACTACTTAAAGATACTAAAATGTAATTTAAAAAATACTTGCTAAACATATGTGAGTTCCTTGGTTCCATGTCAATACTGAAAATAAAAGTCCTACAGGGTCACTTTCAGGAGAAGGTAAGTGTATGGTAACAAAGTAGTCCTGGATTACACACTATCAGGGAGCCTGAACATTCACTTCTGGGTATGAAATATACAAACACCATGTTCCTGGCACTGGGTCTCCCACATTATTACAATATGCATTGGATATGCCAGTTGTGGGATACTCATACCTGTAATCCTAGCTTCTCAAAAGGCTGAGATCAGTGAATAACAGTTCCAAGGCAGCCCAGGCAGGAAAGTCTGTGAGATTCTTATTTCCAATCAGAAAACAGCTGAAAATGGAGGTATGACTCAAGTGATAAGAGCACCAGCCTTGAGCAGAAAAAGCTAGAGGAGAGTACTAAGACCTGAGTTTAAGCCCCTGTACCTGTGCTAGTGGATCTGAGGATTATGGTTCAAAACCAGTTCAGGCAGGAAAGTCCATGAGACTCATCTACAAGTAGCCTTGTACAAAAAAACTCAGGGACAATGACCATGTACTGAGTTCAAGCTCTAGGACCACCACCAAAAACAATAAACGAATACTGTATTTTGTGGAGGTCATTCTGTCACCTGATTGCAAAAGACCTTCTGATTGAGAACACAGCATCAGGACTCCCTGTGGATAGTAAAGAGTTGAGTTTGTTATCTATATGGCCTAGAGGTCAGAGTATCTTCAGTATCTTGCCTGTCTAGGAAATTGGTAGGGGTAGGTTTCTAGAATTTCCAATCAGGTTAGGCCAAGAAAGGATCAGAAAGATGTACAATGGGCAACAGAGCAGTACCTTCATTGTTTGCTCATTCATTCTAAACTTTGTGAAGAAGGCCCTCAGTTGTGAGCAGCCATCTTTTTACCTGCACCCCTCTGGGTTCTGATTATAACTCTACATATAAACTGAATCTTTGTAACTTACTAGCTCATGGATACAGATGAAGTATGTACTTAAAATTTCACCAGTTCTTGTTCCTCACTGCTCATATAAGAACTCTACTCCAAATATAAAATAATCCAATATGTGTGAAAATCCACAGGTTACAAACCAATCTATTTTCATCATATCTCATATTTCCTTCCTTCCTCTTGGCCTCATCTTTGTATTCTGTTCACATAGCTGCTTAGGAACTAGTTCCCAGCTGGGCACTGGTGGCTCATGCCTATAAACCTAGGTACTCAGGAGGCTGATAACTGAGGGTGGCTGTTCAAAGCCAGCCTGAGCAGGAAAGTCCATGAAACACTTTTTGTTGGTCGGTCGTGGGGCCTGAACTCTGGGCCTGGGAGCTGTCCCTCACAGCTCTTCAGCTGTAGACCAGCTCTCTACCACTTGAGCCTCAGCCCCACTTCCGGCTTTTTCTGCTTATGTGGTGCTGAGGAATCAAACTGAGGGCCTCATGCATGCAAGGCAAGCACTCTACCACTGACCTACCTTCCCAGCACCTTTTAAAAAAATTTATTTATTTATTTATTTTGTTGGTTGTGGGGTTTGAACTCTGGGCTTGGGCACTGTCCTTGTGCTCTTCAGCTCATGGCCAGTGCTCTACCGTTTGAGCTACACTGCCACTTCCTCCATGAAACTCTTATTTCCAATTAACCACCAAAAAAAAAGCTGGAAGTGGAGCTCAAGTGGTAGAGCACTAACCTTGAACAAAGAACCTCAGAGACAGTGTCCAGATCCTGAGTTCAAGCCTAAGGACAGCATACCCAAAAAAGTTAGTCACCCCTTCTCAATCCCACCCACGTTACAACTGCCATGCTCATTGTGAGGATATCGGTGAAGTTGTCAAGGTTCTACCTCTGGATTACCCCAAAAGTTTCTGACCATAGAGATACCTGGCCATGCATCAGACATACTCATGTCTGACTCTCAGTTTGAGTTCATGATTAACACCTACTTGCTAAATACATGATGCTCAGGGTTCCATGATGGCACTATCTAAAAGCAGGTTCTGGGATGCTATTACATTTCACGGCTCAAATTTGAGGTTGGTGACTGGTAGGGACATAGGCTGGGTTTGAATGGCTCCTCTGTGGCTGAGGGAAAATGTTTTTCAGATCTAGGTGTGAGGTTCAGTCAGCAAGTGCCAGGGACAGCTGCTCCCTCTGGTGGCCTGTGCTTTCAACCAGGGACAAGGAGGTCAGCTTGAGCAGTCTTATGCCATTCATCTGAGTTCCTCTTAATACTATTCCTGAGTGCAAGGCATTTAAAAGCCAGCTTCTGCATCAGAAAAACTCACACCGAGGAATGTGCTATTCAAAATAGGCATTCCATATAAAACAAAAGGATTGTGGAAATGTTCTTGGTTACAGGAGGCTAAAAAGACTTGACAATTATATGCAATTCTTCATCTTTGACCAGATCTTAATCATAGAAGAGTGAAAATGGAAATGATACAAAGGAAATTTCTGGGTCAACAGACAAAATTGGAGTATGAACATGAGATTAATTTTTAAAATTACTGTATTGTGAATGTTGCTGAAATTATGCTGTGGTGACATAGGGAGTATGCTTGTTCTTAGGAAATGCCCATTGAGTTATTCCAGGATGAAGGGCCCTGAGTCATATGTATAACACACTCACTCAATCTCTCTCTCTCTCTCTCTCATAATGTATAACACACTCAATCTCTCTCTCTCACACACACACACACACATTTATGAAAGAGTGCACATGTGCAAATGATAAAGCAAAGGGAATAAAATGTTATAGGTAAACTTGAATAAGGGATACATATATATATTTCCTTTTGTACCTTTTTTGAAATTTTGAATGTTTCAAAATGTTTAAGACATTTTAGAAGCAGTTTCTGTGCAAGCAGTCAGAATCTGCTAGTGCATGCCTAACACAAGTCTTCCTGTGGCAAACACGAGGAAGGAGGGTATGGCTGTGTCTTATCTAGTATGGCTACTGGACACATGTCAGATAGCCAGTTGCCAAGCAACACCTGAAGCCACTATTTCCTGAGCTCCTTTATCCTAAAGACATGAAAAAATAACAACAAAACATTTGCTCCTAATGATTATCAGTCCTGAGTATTGAAGACATTTTGATTATGACAGGGAGTATCTATCAGTTCATTCATTCATCCATCCATGCACCCAACCACTCACTCAGTAAATGCTCTAAATACCTACTTACTATGTGCTGAGAACTGTGCCAGGAGCTGGGAATGCAGCCTGGGTACAGAATAGATGCAGGTCTTGCCATAAGCAGACCTTTGTGGGGTTAACGGTGGAACTCAATGGCATAGCTTAATATGTATATGCCTAATATGTGTGAGGCCCTGGATTCCATCCCCAGCACCAAAAAAGAAAGCCTGTGAGCTCATTGAGGGGTGTATTTGCCACCACATGAATAGATCTATGAGGTGACCATGAAGTAGACTTAAATGCCATGGCCTTTAATCAGAGACAGTGGACCAAGCCCTGTGAATCTGACGCACATTTGATCCCCTCCCAGGATCTTCTAGGCAACTGAAGAGGATACATAGTGCTTACCTCTGTTTCAGCTTAGCTCTCTGCCTTCAATCAGGATCAGAGAAGGGTCAATGAGTCATTCTATCAACATCCCTGGGTTGATGGTCCAGGTGAGCTTTGGAAAACAATCTTTCTCCAGATTGCTGCCTGTGGGTAAATGTGGCAGCTATACCCATAATGCTTTTAGAAGGAATCCCCCCTCCCCCGTGCAAAAAAAAAAACCCACACCAATTACTCTCATGTGGCGACAAGAATTCCATCACTAGGGTTCATGACTTGCTTCCAAATGACAAGAATAATGACCCTTGGGGGACAGTTGGTTCCTCTCAACCCCAATCCCAGGTATGATGCTGAATGTGATGCCTGATACACAGTAACAATGCCTGGAGGAGGGCATCAAGTTGATAATGTTGGGGAGAGAGTTCTTAAAATCATTCATGTGTGTATGTGTGTGACTTGCATATGACATACGTCCTTCCTCTCCTTGGGTCTCAGGATAGAGACTGAGATTGACCTTCACCTCTGCTGTATTCACAATGGGGAAGGGGAGGTTGGGGGTGGGGCGTCAGGGGAGGGGAAGCCCAGCGCAAAGAATTTTCCAATTCAGATCCAACAAATGTTTACTGAGTCCCTACAAGCTTCCAAGCCTTTACTTTATACTTTGACACATTTTATATCATGTAATCTTTAACAACAACCCTTTAAGGTATTGTCTGCATGTTACAGATGAGAAAACAATCGCAAAGAGATTCATTGATTTGCTCAAGTATATCATACAGCATTTTTTTTTACACACGCACACACTACACTGTCAGCTGAGGCCTGTCTGTGCTGATTGCTTATCTTACAACATTTTTGTCTTCTCTACTTTTGGAATGACTGCTTCTCATATACAAGCCCCCTTATTTCTTCTTCTTTCAAAAGCCCATATGGGCTTTTTTTTAATACTGCAATTGCATTTAATAGCACAAAAATCACAAATACAAAGAAACTGGCAAAGGTGTTTGTCAATGAGATATCCCTGCCTCCTCCACTTTTCTGCTTTCAGACCCATGTCCACAATGAATGGGCTACATTTTTTTAAACTTTTTTTTCCTCCCAAATGTGTAACTGTTATGTGATTGGTCAATTGAAGCTGAAACACCCATGGAGAAAGATGTTTTACGGTTACAAGGGCACAACAACCCCCCACACCTCCCCCCTCCCGCCCCCACCTTCCCACACAACCTTTTGGAGGAATATAGATGTACCAGTGTCACGATTTGCCTGCTTCTGCCTTTCCCACCCAGAGCATTCCTGACATTTAATTTCCTTCAAGTGACTGCTTTGACTAGAGCCTCTTCTCCCTCCCCTTCTATTTTCTTTTCCAATCGGGACCTTTTGGACACTGGATACTGTTCAGTCCTTACTCTGTCAGGCCCCTGGGCCATGGTCAAGTAGGTTCTTTAAATCTCGATGCCAGTTGTAGCACAGGTGTCATCATCTTCCATTACAGGTAGGTCGGTGTGTCGCTTCAGTAGGCTTGTGTATTCATTTCTTTCACTTTTTCGGACTCATGTTCCAGGAGCTGTTTGTGATAAAACAGTAAATACCCTTCACTGTCCAGTACGTCCTTAATGCTGGCCTTGGTGATGACGGCATCATCACACTTGAACCACTGGTCCTTGTGGTGCCGGATGAAGCTGGTGTAGTGACCACTCTCCAAGGTTCCTTGGTGATTAACCACAGCAAACAAGGAATACTTATTCTCATTGTTTCCACTATTGGTTGGCAGCTGCAACTGTCCATTCATTCTGCTCTCTTTACTTGAGGCCATAAACGGTGTCATATCCAGCTCAAGAGGAAAGGAAATGTATGTGGTGATCTTGCGCCTCTGTTTGGCTGAGTGTTCAAAGCGTTTGAAATGAAAACAGGCAACAACTGGTAGTTTCTTCATTGTGAGCTGTTTGGTAGATTCCTGGTAGCTTTGGCAACTACCACATTTGATTTTGGCACTGCTTCCTAGGTGCTCTGGCCTTGTAAACCTCCGTAAGCAGTCTGTGAGGGTAGTGATTCCTGGTGTGTGGTTTTCTCCATTCACGCTGCTCTCCCTCCCTGGACTCATGGGCCAGAAGGAGGTGCAAGATCCAGGCAAGTCCAAGCTGATGTCCCAGCATGGGTCTATAGTGGTAGAGACACCATGGCAGGCTTGACAGGTAACATCAGACTGCAGGCCACCTGTGAAGATTTGGTCTATGATGCAGTTACAGTGGTTGGGGTTGTTAGCTGCCTTGCCTACATCATCACCTTTGCAGTGCCTGTGTAAGACATCTAACGCCGCAATGAGAAACTCGTGGGCATCCTGTTGCCTGTACCCTGCTAAATGGCGGGCATGTATCCACACCAGGTGCAGCAATTTATAGGGAACGTGAGGAGACGGGTTTCCAGAATACAACTCCCGAAAGAGAGAAGACATCTCACAGACCAGACACAACTCCGGGCTGGGCATTTCGCATCGGTGCCTGTCGGAGAGAAAGAAATCTCTCAGGATGGGAGTGTGGGTCAAGGCTTGGACGATGCAGTTCATAAAGCACGTGTTGCCAAGATTAATGAGTCCTCTTAAGCCGATGGTAAAGCTGGATGCAATTCTCCGTCTCCGTGGGTTGTGCCCCAGCAGTTCTAACTCGGGTTTGGTTGTTTCCCAGGTTGGATACTTCTCACCGGGGCCTGGCACTGAACACTGCTGGTGAGAGACCTCAGTTGAGGTGGAGGCTTGTAATTTCAAGGCTTCTCCTTGCTCTTCTTTGGCAATTTGCTCAATATCTTTGTCATACACATAGTCCTTACACATGAAGCAGTATATACCTCCGTAATAAAGGTCTACTGCTAAGTTGTGTTGTTTTGTCTCGGCGTGCTCATGAATGTGTTTCTCTGTGAAGCAGCCAAAGAAGACACAGGAAAGGCAAGAGTGGAGTCTGTTCAAATGGGTGCCACACACATGGCAGATGCACGACTTTGCTTTGCTTTTCCTGGTCTCCGGAGTTCCACACCACACGAAGCATTGGTAGATGACCCGCAGTTCCTGCCTCCAGTTCTCTCCCACCTTAAAACTGTTCACGTGGGAACAACCTGGTGGCCCCAGCGCAAAATCCACATCCAGGCAGCCGCCCCCAGGGCCGCGCCGGGGCCGGGGCCGGGGCGGGGGCCGTGGCCTAGGCTGCGGCGGGGTACGGAGCCGGGTCTGGGGCCGGGGCCGGGGTCGGCGACGTGGGGCACGACTGCGGCGCGGAGAGGGATCGGGGGGCCGCGAGGGATCGGAGGGAAGGGTAGGGGGAGGAACCTCGTCGCTGCTGCCCACACCACCGCCGCTCCGCTCTGGGGTCTCATCTTCCAGCTCCTGCTTCGGCTCCCCCTTCGGCTCCTGCTCCGCCTCCCCGACCGGCTCGGGTTCGGGCTCGAGCTTGAGCTCAGCCCGGCGGCCCGGACTCTCCGCCGTCTCCACCTTCCCGGCAGCGTCCACCTTCCCCGCTGTCGTCTCCACCTTCTCGGTGGCGATCACCTTCCCCGCCGCCGCCTCCACCTTCCCGGCCGCCTCTACCTTCTCCTCTACCTTCGCCTCCGCCTCCACCTTCCTCTCCGCCTTCTCCGCCTTCTCTGCCGTCTCCGCCTCCTCTCCCTCCTCCGCCTCCACTGGCAGCGGCTCCTCCCCCTGCTCGCCGGGCTCCAACAGCCACTGGGCGTGGCGGCGCGGGGGCCACGCAGACCTCGGGTGTCCCCCGCCCGGCTGGAGGGAGCGCGGTGACTGAGGCTGCTGGACCCAAAAGGGACTTTCACTGAAGGAGGCGGCGGCGGAAGCAGGCGACGCCCCCGGGAATCCTCCCGCCGAAGCCCCCTAGTGGAGGCTGCTTCTGCAGCCAGGCCCCGTTTCCTTTAATTCAATATTTCCCAAACTTGCTTGTTCACGACAATCACGTGGGGAGCCGGTTAAAATTACAGATTCCTCGGCTCCGCCCGTAGGCTCACTGAATCACTCGGGAAGGGAGGTGCTCCGGAACCTGGATCTCTAACTGGGGCCTGAGAGACTGCTTAGGATCAGGCAAGTTTGGGAAACACAGCTCTAATTCATTGAGGCTGGCGGGAAAGGGGGCGGGGACCGCGCAGTCTCTATAAGGCGCTTCCAATGCTCAGCTCCAATCGCTGCTCTGACCCCCTTCGTCGTCTCCTCCCCTCTCCTCGTCCTTCCCTCGTCCAGCCTGGCTTCCCTTAGCGCTGCGGGGCCGGGGGCCGAGTGGTTACCAAGGCCAGAAACGCTTCTGAAGCTGTGAAATGAACCCTCACTTGTGGAAGCCTGGGGAGCGCAGGCAGACCCCCTGTGACAGCAGCATGCCTGCAGCTGAGCCTGACCACACAGCCTGTCCCAGCCTCCCCTCCCACCGAGACCTGCCCTCCCCACGAGGAATAAAGCCCCAGCTCCATTTGGGGGGCAGCCCGTGCCCCAGATCTGGAGGGGAAGTGCTCCCAAGGCCACTGGGCTCCAAGTGGCAAGACTCTTGCCCATCTTATCAGCACTCTGACTGGTCTGGGCCGGCTCCTTGCCTCCACAGGCTCCCAAGGCCTTGGGTGGGATGAGGGTTTGGCAGCCAGCCTCCTGGCTCAACAGCCCAGGGCAGAAGTCAGCAGCCCACAACAGAACCCAGCTCTCCTCTCCAAGGCCAACGGGAGGAACAAGCGAACATGAGATCATTTCTATAGTTGGGACCTCTCCCCCAGGCTGAGAAAAGGACAGACACCCTTAAGCCCTAGAAGGCTCCTGGGTGGAGAGAAGCAGATGGGATATCTGTCCGTGGAGCTGCCATGGGGAAAGGGGTTAGGTGCCAGTCGGAGGAGCTTCTGGGAATCCCTGTGTGGAGGGTCAGCAGCACCATGAGGTCCTGGAGAAATGAACAAGCAGCTCAGATCGTGAGAATGGTTGTGGGAAGCAGCTGCAGCTGTGAGTCCTGAGGATCAGAGCCGAGTGCAGGGATTGCAAATCCTGGGCCCAAAGGAAGTGTTCGGAGTGTCTGGTTCCTGAGTCCTAGTGGCATTCGGCTGTGACCAGTGCACACTGCCTGGTTTGTAGGGCTGTGCTGTCTGTAAAGCACAGCCAATTATGCATGTCACCCTTCAATGGACAACCTCTAGGGAGAGGGTGGAGTGGGCCACCTGGGGTTAGCAGCAGATAAAATCAGGCATCCTGAGCCCTTAAGGAGGCTACCTGGTTCTTGTTAGACTAGGGTTGCCCTCCTGCCTAAGTCAGCTGTCTTCAGTTCCTCTATGGCAGGCACCTGGTGTAACTGCATGAAGAAATGCTGTGATGGTGGATGCTGCTAAAAGCAACTTTGGACATAGAGTACAGGAGAGTCAGGGGAGGACTCTTATCCCCCTTTTACATGGGAATGGACATCCAAGAGACCTAAAGATATCTGTACTTAAGAGTGTGGGTCATTGAAGAATAGCCATCTTAGCCAGGCATTAGTGGCTCACTCCTGTAATCTTAGTTACTCAGGACGTTGAGATCTGAGGATCATGGTTTGAACGCAGCTATAGCAGAAAAATCCAAGAGAGGCTTACCTCCAATTAATTGCCAAAAAGCTGGAAGTAGAGGTTTCACTCAAATGGTAGACTGCCAGCCTTGAGTGAAAAAGCCAAATGGGATCTTGAGGCCAGGAGTTCAAGCCCTAGTACTAACAATGTGTGTGTGTGTGTGTGTGTGTGTGTGTGTGTGTGTGAGAGAGAGAGAGAGAGAGAGAAAACGCTAGAAAAAATAGCTGTGTTAGCTTGAAGTTGTCTAACTTCCTGAAGTAGCCTACACCTGGTCTATCCCCAGGCCAATGTGTTCTGAAGTAGAAGGCTCTGCCACCATTCAATCAACAGAAGTGTATTGGACACCCCCACCCACAGGCAGGCATTGTACTAGGAGCTAGGGACACAGCACTAAACCAGAGAATTTACCCCTGGGCTAGAATCAGGACTGGCTTTTCCAGAAGGCACATATCACTAAGTAAGTGTCTAGATCATTAAGAAACAGGGGCATCTCTTTCTCTTTCTCTCCCTTTCTCTCCCTTTCTCTCTGTCTCTGTCTCTCCCTGTCTCTCTCTCATACACACACACACACACACACACACACACACACACACACACACACGTAAATATACCAGAAGCAATTTAGCATTTGATTTTTTTTTTTTTTTGAGGTCCGGTCGTGGGGCCTGAACTCTGGGCCTGGGCGCTGTCCCTCAGCTCTAAGCGCTCTACCACTGAGCCACCTTCCCAGCCCCTAACATTTGATTTTTTAAAAGGAGTCCCCATGGGGAAAAAAATCACAACTTAGTTGTTACTTCCTTACATTCATTTCCTCACTGTGTATTGCTTTTGTTTTGAATCACATGTGCAGGGTGTCACCATAATTTTTTAAATGCTTTGTGCTCGTGTGAGTCTCGATTCAGTCTTGGGAAAATGTCACCATTCTTGCCTCACAAAGACCTGACAGATCCTGGCAGCAAGGTACTAGCAGCTTACTCCTATAGTCCTAGCTGTGCAGGAGGCTGAGATGTGAAGATCCCAGCTTGAAGCCAGCTTGGACAGAAAAGTCCATGAGAGGGGCTGGGAAGGTGGCTCAGTGGTAGAAAGCTTGCCTTGCATGCCTGAGGCCCTGGGTTCAATTCCTCAGCACCACATAAGCAAAAAGAAAAAAGCCGGAAGTGGCGCTGTGGCTCAAGTGGTAGAGCGCTAGCCTTGAGCTGAAGAGCTGAGGGACAGCGCCCAGGCCAGAGTTCAGGCCCCACGACCAGACCCCCCCCCCAAAAAAAAAAAGTCCATGAGAGTTATCTCCAACTAGCCAGCAAAGTCTGAAAGTAGAGGTATGGCTGGTGTGGTAAACTGCCAGCCTTGAGCAAAAAAGTCAATCGAAAACATGAAGGCCTGAGTTCAAGTCCCAGTACTGGCATGTACACACACACACAAAAAACAGCTCCTGGAAATCCATGTGCCTAGATGTTAAAAACAGCTCTGACCACAAGGTGGCAAAAGAACAAATGACAATCTGTGTGTGTGTGTGTGTGTGTGTGTGTGTTGTATGTTTATATAAAATTATCAGTCTATATCAAAACACTCTCTAAAAAAATGTTTTGAAAAGCTTTGTGCTCCTTCACACATTTTTCATTGACATCTAAGATTTTGCATCATAAATGTCAGTTGGCTGCAAAAATGTAATTTCTGACAAGCACTAACCTTCAAAAATAAAACTGTTACGTCAGTATTTTACACAAATATGGTAAAACTAAATATCTTAGTGATTTGTGTTATCATCTGTTTTAAAAATTCATAGCAGAGGGCTTGGAAGGTGGCTCAGTGGTAGAGCGCTTGCCTCACATGCATGAGGCCTGGGTTCGATTCCTCAGCACCACATAAGCAAGAAGAAAAAAGCTGGAAATAGCGCTGTGGCACAAGTGGTAGAGCACTAGCCTTGAGCTGAAGAGCTGAGGGACAGCGCCCAAGCCCAGAGTTCAGGTCCCATGACCGGACCCCAAAAAAAAAAAATTCATAGCAGAGCTCTTCCATAGTTGCAAGTTGTATATTTTCCATTTTCTCCTTAAATTCTTAATTAAACTCTATTGTTCCAACAAAATTTTGTCCCTGATATTGTATCTTTACACTTGCTGGGCACCAGTGGCTCACGTTTGTAATCCCTGCTACTCAGAAGGTTGAGATGTGAGATCACAGTTTGAAGCCAGCCCAGAAAGGAAAATCTGAGAGAGTCCTTTCTCCAATTTACCAGCAATAAGCCTGAAGTGGAACAGTGGCTCAAGTGGTAAAGTGCAAGCTTGAACGAAAAATAAAATGCTAAGGGACAGCACCCAGGCCCTGAGTTCAAGCCTCAGTACCAGCATGCATGCACGTGCACACACATATCTTTAAATGTTCCTATGGTCTATCATAAGGCTCTAATTATTTAAAATTTGGCTCTTTCAAGAGTAATCATGCCAGTTAGTGTTAGGATATGATGAGTGAAAACATTCCTTATAATTGTCCAAAAAAATTTTGTGCTGGTACTGGAGCTTGCACTCAGGGCCTTTCACTCCTACTTGGCTTTTTCCATTCAAGGCTGACACTACCATTTGAACTTCCTCTCCACTCTGGCAATTTGCTGCTTAATTGGGGATAAGAGTCTCATGGAGTTTCTTGCCTAGGCTGGCTTCAAACTGTGATCCTCAGATCTCAGCCTCCTGAGTAGCTATGAGTAGACATGAACCAACAAAGCCCAGCTTATAGTCCAATTTTTAATGAGAAAATCTTTACATAAAGACTTGTTGAAGATAGACAAAGCTTGATAGAGTTTCTTGGGGAGATGTGTGTGTGTGTGTGTGTGTGTGTGTGTGTGTGTGTGTATACAGCAATATTGTTTATTGCTAGAATGAGACAAGATTAAGCATAAATCTCATCCTAGTTTTCCTTTGGTTAAATGTTATCGCACAGAAAAACTCCTTTTCATTAAATGGGAATGGACTTTAGCACTAGTGAATCCTTTTGGAGATCGATGGGGGGAAACTACACAGTGATTTAGTTTCAAAATTATTTTTCATGATTTATCAGCTGAAAACCCATTGGAGTTTTCTTCCATTTTTATTGGAAGCAAACAATTGCAAACAATCTTGAGGTGTGAAAGGATTTGGTCCACATTCATTTGTTAGAGCAATTTGTTGTCTGCCATCCACAGCAGTGTTTGGAATTGTCTCTCTGGCCCCCTGGGGATTTCTCCCTGTAGGACAGTGCATCCAGGTAAGATTCAGGATAGGTAAAAGGTAGGTTTTTCTTTTGCAAGTGCAAAGAGAGGAACATGTAAAGGGGGAGATGAAAGAAGCAGCTTGACTTCTCCACCACAAGCGAATTCTCTGGCTAGTCAATTTAAAAAGCCAACATATGAAATGTACAGATGTAGAAATCGGTTCCCATCCATCTCTTGCACTCCCCAGTAATGCATATTTTACTTTGAAAATTTGGTGTCTATATTTATTATAAAAGTAATATATGGTAGGTAGATAGCATAGATCATTTAAGTTATTGTGATACCAATGGGAGTGAACAGTTATCCCACGGTTTTTATTTTACTCTTCTAAAGAAATACTAATGATGTCAAAGCATCTCTTCAGTGACTATTGACTATTTATCTTCTTTGGAGAAAGGTCTATTAAATCATTTACCTAAATTTTTAAAGTAATATTTGCAATATTTGTGGAGGTTTTTCTTTTTTGGTTTTTGGGTTTTTTTTGGTCATGGGGCTTGAACTCTGGGCCTGGGTGCTGTCCTTCAGCTCTTCAGCTCAAGGCAAACGCTCTACCGCTTGAGCCACCACGCCACTTCTGGTTTTCTGGTGGTTTATTGGGAGATAAGAGTCTCACAGACTTTCCTTCCCAGGCTGGCTTTGAACCACGATCCTCAGATCTCAGCCTCCTGAGTAGCTAGGATTACAGGCATGAGCTCCCGACGCCTGGCTGAGGTTTTTGTTTTAAAAAAAAAAGACCTAGAAGAAGGCATGACAGCGAAAAATGAAAGTCCCTCTATTCCTCATCAGTCACAATCAGATTTATTCCCCTGAAATTTTTGAGAAATTTGCTATGCAAATACAAGCATCTATCCTTTCTGTGAAATGGAAATGACACTGCAGTGTACAGAAGTTATTTCCAAATTGCTCTCCCCATCCAATGAAATGCCAATAAAATTTGCAATTAGTTTTTTGGGGGTAGACTTTACAAAGGAATCTTTAAATAATATAAACTAAAAGGTAGTTTTTCTTTCCCTTTCTTTTTCCTGGAAATGAGAATTTAGTGATGATAACTGAGTAGCCATTTTATAACCAATCACAATAGAAAGAGTAAAAATCTGATCACCCCTCAACCTATTCTGTGTGTGTGTGTGTGTGTGTGTGTGTGGACGCGCGCGCACACGCACGCGCGTGTGCGTTGTGCCAGTACTGGGGCTTGGACTCAAAGCTTCACACTTTCACTTAGCTTTTTCCACTCAAGGCTGGCATACTACCCCTTGAGCCACAGCTCCACTTCTGATGTTTTCTGATCAATTGGAGAGAAGAGTATCACAGACTTCTCTGCATGGGCTGACTTCAAAGCCAGGTCCTCAGATCTTAGCCTCTTGAGTATTTAAGATTACAAGCATGAACCAAGAGACCTGGCAGGACCTATTCTTACTGAGGAAAACACTGTATTTTATCAACTCAACATTGCTGAGATATTTGAATAACAGTTTGTGATTATGTTTGGCAACATTTTATTTCCTGGTGATATAAACTGTGTCTCAGAGTTGATAGTATTTTAGAATTAAATGTCTTCCTTTTAAGTCTTTTGTTAATTTTTATTCCAGTTATGTATAGCTAAGTGATAATTAGTGAAATCTCAGGACCTTATTATTCTGACCTTTCAGAGTCTACTGATCTCTTAGACCTTGCTTCTTATCAACTTGGCCTTGTCTAAAACAGAATAGACTTACTGCTGGTCCTTGAATAAAGTAAGCTGGCTCCTGCTTCTAGGCCCAGGTTCATTCTTTCTTTTTCTTTCTTTTTTCTTTTTATGTGTGTGCAAGTATTGGGGCTTGAACTCAGGGCCTAGACACTGTCCTTAGCTTTTTCTGTGCAAGGTTAATGTTCTGCCACTTGAGACATAGCTGTACTTTGGATTTTTGGTGTTTAATCATAAATAAGAGTCTTGTGGGCTTTTCTGCTTGGGCCAGCTTCAAAGCATGATCCACAGTTCTCAGCCTCCTGAGTAGTTAGAATTACAGGTATGAGCAACTGGTGCACGGACCAGGCCCTTATTGTTTCTTCTGCTTAGAAAACTCTTCCCTTCAATTCATTGTGGCTTTCTCTCTCACTTGCTTCAGCTCTCTGCTGCTTAAATTTCACCTTATCTTAGAGTTTTTCCTAAATCATTATATAAAACAGCTTTTTTGGTGCCAATACTGGGGCTTGAATTCAGATCTTCTCCCTTTTTTTCTGCTCACAGCTGGCACTGTACCCCTTGTGTCATGTCTTCACTTCTGACTTTTTGCTGGTTAACTGGAGATAAGAATCTCACAGATTTTCCTGTCCCAGATGGCTTCAAACCACAATCCTTAGATCTCAGCCTCTTGAGTAGCTAGGATTACAGACATGAGCCACCAAATAGGCATCTACTTTATTTTTTTTCATAACACCACTAATATATGATGTATTAAATAATCATCATATGAATATATTAAATATCATTTACAAACAACTAATCTAAACTCCATGAGAATAAGATATTCATTATTTTATTCCCAATGCCTTACTTGGGATTTAGTACATAATGAAATATTTGTGAAGCAAATAAATGAATGTTTTTCATCATAAGTGAAGCTCAGCTTATTTTCATGTCTGTTGCTCATTTTGTATTGCTTTTCAGGTGAACTACCTAATTACATCCTTTGCCTAGTCTTCTTGTGAGTTTCTTAATGTTCATAATAAATAACACGATAGATGGCACTTGAAGTATGCTGAATTGTTTTATTTAACTTGCTTAACCCTTGCTACAGTTTTAAGAAATGAAAATGCTCTTATCCCTTTGTTATAAGTGGCATAAGTGAGACACAAAGAGACTAAACCCAAGGGGGGGATTGGAAGAGATAAAGGAGAATGAAGAAAGGAGTGACACTGATCAAGATGCATTGTACTCACAAACTGATACTGAAATTCCTTGGTACAATTACTTAGATATAATACAAAAAAAATAAAAGAAATGACACCAGAGGTCATATAGCTATTACGTGATAGATTTGAGATTCACATTCAGTAGTTGGAATACAGAATTTAGACTCCTAACTATTGAGCTATTATCAGATTCTAATATGTATTTCCTCATTTGTCTCTGACTTTTATATTTTACTATATGATGTGTAAGATATTTTTTTGTCGCTTGTGGGGCCTGAACTCTGGACCTGGGTGATGTCCCTCAGCTCTTCAGCTCAAGGCTCTACCACTTGAGCCACAGTGCCACTTATGGCTTTTTCTGCTTATGTGGTGTTGAGGAATCGAACCCAGGGCCTCATGCATGCAAGGCAAACACTCTACCACTGAGCCACCTTCTCAGCCCAATGTAAGATTATTTATATAAACAAACTTCTAAAC
Organism: Dipodomys spectabilis; assembly: GCF_019054845.1. NCBI lineage: Eukaryota > Metazoa > Chordata > Mammalia > Rodentia > Heteromyidae > Dipodomys > Dipodomys spectabilis. The sequence goes on from NW_024870857.1 coordinate 1,741,079, forward strand.
TTTTCTTTATAGATTCTGGATTTCAGTACCTTATTCGTGAAAAAGTTCTCTTTTTTGTTGTTTTAATTATAGAATTGTAAACAAGAGAAAAAGACCTGAAACCAAAAAAAATGAGCTGGATGATTTCAAGAAATACCTGACTTAATGAGCTGTAACCTCTTTGTACAACTATTTAATAATAAAAATTTAAAAAAAAATTAAGACCAGAATGACTTCTTCTTGGTGACTAAGAAAGAGAAGACAGGTACAGCATGAGGAGGACAGAGAAAGTGTCCATCACTTTGAACCAGCTGAATAAATTATAATGGAGCCATAAAATGGAGTCTTGTGGAACAACATAGTTTTTTGTTAATGTAATGATTAGGAGTTAAAATGTCTCCAAACATTGTCAAATGTCCTCAGTTTCATCCCCAGGATGAAACTGCTTCCAGTTGAGTAGCACTAATACAGGACAATGACATTAAATTAATATTTTAAAAAAGATTAGGTAAAGTGATGATGGGAAACTTTACCACCCCTGTACTCATTGATCAATTTTAGCATCACTAAAACTAAGATAGATCATATTATGATATGGTACCATAGGGCACATACGGGAACACCTGTGATGTTTTATGCCAAAATTAAAACCTGATGCTAAATTTAATCAAGTACCTAGTGCTAACTATCCATTTGTGGTATGTATAAAAAATAGAACAAGTTCAATGTCATCACTGTGAAACAATCAGCCAAATCCACAATGTGGGATTTTTTAAAAACACAAAACAAAGATCTGATTTCTTCAATAATAAGTGCCATTTAAAGAAGAATGTATTAGTTTTCTTTTCCCTTTGGCCAAATACCTGACAAAAGCAAGGAAGGAAGGATTTATTTTATTTATTTTGGCTCATGGTTTTAGAGAGTTCAGACCATAGTCGATTGGCCCTGTGCTCTTGGGCTTCTGCCCAACACGGCAGTGGGAGCATGAGGCAGAGGAGGTTTTTAACCTCATTTGGGGCAGGAAGAAGCAAAAGGAACAACACAGGAAGGGGCCAAAATATAGCCCCCAGGGACCTTTCCCCAGTAAACTAAACTCTTCCCAATAAGCCCCACCTCCTACCTTTCACTGTCTCCCAATTCTACCATCATAGGAATCCATCCAAGGATTAATTCATTCATTAGTTCAGAGCCTTTAGGATCTGTCTCTGTAAACCCCATCACAGTCATACTCAGAGGTGTGTTCTATTTATCTCCTAGGCATTTCTTAATCCAATCAAGTTAAGAATCAAAATTAACTACCACAAAGGGGTGAGGAAAAGAAAGGGAGCAGTACAGATTTTTTTTAAAAGACATAACAGCAGGGGCTGGGAAGGTAGCTCAGCGGTAGAGTGCATGCCTTGCAAGCATGAGGCCCTGGGTTCGATTCCTCAGCACCACATAAACAGAAAAAGCCGGAAGTGGCGGTGTGGCTCCAGTGGTAGAGCACTAGCCTTGAGCTGAAGAGCTGAGGGACAGTGCCCAGACCCAGAGTTCAGGCCCCATGACCGGCAAAAAAAAAAAAAAAGACATAACAGCAAAATTACATTTGGTTTGGATACTATTTCGAGAAAAATAACATCATTATAAAAGCACTTCCTCAGCTGGACACCAGTGGCTCATTCCTGTAATCCTAGCTACTCAGGAGGCTGAAATCTGAGGATCAAGAGTCAGAGCTAGACCAGGCAGGAAAGTCAGTGAGACTCCAAAAGTGGACGTATGGCCTAAGAGGTAGAATGCTATTTTTGAGCAAAAAAAAAAAAAACTGTGTTCTTTCAAGACCCTGAGTTCAAGCCCCAATACTGGCATACACACAAATACATATAAAAACCCACTTTCTAATCTGACCATCATGGTGTATAGCTATAATCCCAGTATTCAGGAGGTAGAAGCAGAAAGATCAAAGTTCCAGACCACTAGAACTAAATCCTGAGTTCAAGGCCATCCTTGGTAAACTTGGGAAACCTTGACTCAAAAACAATCAAATGAAAAAATAAAAACTCTTTTTGAGAAAATAAAAGAAATAAAAGAAATTTGAATATGAATTAGTATTTAATTATAGTAAGATTTGTTAGTAAATTGTGACAATGGTATTGTGATTATGTAAAAGTATTTTTCTGATACAAATGCATAATCACACTGAGTGGAATAATACGGGTCAGGGTTGATTTTAAAAGATTCAAACTAATCTTGGGGTACGGAGGAAAAATAAAACAAGATTGACAAAATGTTAAAAATTATTGTAGCTAACTAAAGTGAATTCATTCTATTAATCTACTTTTGTATATATTTAGTTTTTTCATAATGAAATTAGTTTTAAAGACAAAATAACAGAACTGAGGCTCTGGTTGCTCCACCTGTAATCCTAACTACTCAGGATGCTGAGATCTAATCATCAAGGTTCAAAGCCAGCCTGGGCAGAAAAGTCTCTGAGACTCTCATCTTCAATTAACCACAAAAGAACTCAGAAGTGGAGCTATGGCATGAGTGGTAGAGTGCTATCCTTGAGCACAAAAACTCAGGGACAGCACACACACACACACACACACACACACACACACACACACACACACACACACACACACACACACACGATTAGGGGAAAAAATGAAGGACAGACATATAAAGTAGTCAAACAGCTAAAACAGAAAAATCAGGGCTAGAGGTGTGGCTCAGCAGTACCAGCATCTATCTGCCTAGCAAGAATGAGGCCCAAAGTTCAAACTCTAGTACTGACAATAAAATAAAGTAATACTATAGCCATTGCAATAGTGTATATGAGTGCAATAAATATGACCTCAAAAGTACAAAAACCAAGCGCCCTAGATCCATGTGGAGTTCAGACTCTTTTCTATCAGGAGGTTAGTGGTGGGCCAAGAGGGGAAAAGAAACTAGTTTTCTTGAGGTTCATACCCCACTCACAGTCATACCCACTGGAATTCTTCATTATTAAACACTTTGACTCCTGGCCCATTGTCTTCTAATCCTTTTTCTTTTTGTTACCAATTCTGGTGACTTCAAACTCAAGGGGATAAGAAAAACAGAAAGAGAATTTGAAACCAGTGACCAGAAATAAGAGAATATGCTTACAAGAGGGACAGAAGCAATTTCTATCCATTTTCCCCCATGACTGCAACATGTGCATTTCCTTTATTTTTCATTTCATTTTTTTTTTGTGAACATACTGTACAGAGGGGTTACAATTACATGGGCAGGATAATGCGTACATTTCTTATCAAGCATTGCAGCCTCCTCCTTTGTATACCCTTCACATCCCTTCCCAGCCTCCCCCCGACCCCCCCAGTCTCCCCCCCCCCCCACCCCGCACCAACGTTGTAAAGCTCGTTTTGGACATGACAACTTGTACTTCTCATTGTTGCAACAGGTCCACCTGTATCCTTAAACGACTTGTTTTTCCCCATCTCCTCCACAAGTTATACTGACATCAAATATAGTGAAAGAAGGGGTTATACTGTGGGGGAGGGACATACAAAGCAACAAAGAGAAAATCCTATAAATGCGTTAGAAACAAATGCATGGAAGACAAAAAAACATTAGAGTACATATCTAAGGGTTCATTTTCCTAACATCACATTATCTGACCTTTTCCATTTGACTCATACATATACTAGATATTGCAAATAAGGGAAACCATGGAAACCTATGTTTCTTTGGGCCTGGCTTACTTCACTTAATATAATTTTTTCCAAGTTTTTCCATTTCCTAACAAATGAGGCAATGTCATTCTTTCTGATGGAGGCATAGAACTCCATTGTGTATATATACCACATTTTCTTGATCCATTCATCTACTGAGGGGCATCTGGGTTGGTTCCATATCTTAGCTATGGTAAATCATGCTGCAATAAACATAGTTGTGCTGTTAGCTTTAGTGTGGTCTTGTTTGTAAACATTTGGGTAAATGCCCAAAAGTGGGATTGCTGGGTCATAGGGGAGCTCTATGTGAAGTCTTTTGAGGAACCTCCATACTGCTTTTCAAAGTGGTTGAACAAGTTTACATTCCCACCAACAATGAAGTAAGGTTCCCTTCTGTCCACATCCCCTCCAGCATCTGTTGTTGTTAGAGTTCTTGATTTTTGCCATTCTAACTGGAGTGAGGTGGTATCTCAATGTTGTTTTGAGTTGCATTTCTTTTATGGCTAGGGATGTTGAGCATTTCTTCATGTGTCTATTGGCCATCCTTCTTTCTTCTTCAGAGAAGTTTCTCTTTAAGTCTTTAGCCCACTTATTTATTGGGCAGTTGTTTCTTTGAAGATTTGTTGTTGGGGGATTTAATTTTTTGAGTTCCAAGTATATTTTAGATATGAGACCCTTGTCCGTTGTATGGCTAGTAAAGATCTTCTCCCAATCCATGGGCTTTCTATTGATCTTGCTAGCTATGTCCTTTGCCATGCAGAAACTCTGCAACTTTATGCAATCCCATTTGTTCAACCTTTCTTTGATTTGTTGTGTTTCCAGGTCTCTATTCAGAAAATTTCAGCCTGAGCCAAGGAGACCTAGGGTTTCTCCTGTTCCATCCTGTAATGTTTTCAGAGTGTCTGCTTTGACTTCGAGGTCTTTGATCCATTTGGAGTTGATTCTGGTGCAGGGTGATATATAAGGATCTAGGTTTAGTTTTCTACAAGTAGTTAACCAATTTTGCTAGCACCATTTACTGAAGAGGCTGTCTTTCTTCCATTCTATTGTTTTAGCTCCCTTATTGAAGATTAGATGGCTATAGGTCTGTAGGTTCGTTTCTGGGTTTTCAATTCTATTCCATTGGTCCTGAGGTCTGTTCTTATGCCAATACCAAGCTGTTTTGATTACTATGGCTTTATAGTAGAGTTTGAAATTTGGTATTGATATTCCTCCAGCAGTGTTCTTTCCGTTGAGGAGCGTTTTTGCTATTCGGGGTCTTTTATTGTTCCATATGAATTTTTGGATTGCCTCTTCTATTTCCTTGAAGAATGAGGTTGGAATTTTGATAGGTATCGCGTTGAATTTATAGATAGCCTTGGGAAATATTGCCATTTTCACGATGTTAATCTTTCCAATCCAGGAGCATGGGAGGTTTTGCCATTTTCTAAGTTCTGTGTTGATTTATTTTTTCAAGATTTTAAAGTTTTCATCATAGAGGTCCTTCACTTCTTTGGTTAAGTTAATTCCTAGGTATTTTATTTTTTGTGGGGCTATTACAAATGGAGTTGCTTTCCTAATTTTAGCCACACTTTTCTCATTGTTGGCATACAGAAAAGCCATTGCTTTTTGGGGGTTAATTTTATATCCTGCTACTTTGCCAAAGTTTTGAATCAGCTTGAGTAATTTGGGAGTGGAGCTATGGGATTCTTTAAATACAAGATCATGTCGTCTGGAAAGAGGGAGAGTTTTATTTCTTCTTTCCCTATTTGGATCCCCTTTATGTCTGCATCTTGTCTTATTGCTGTAGCTAGGCATTCTAATACTAGATTGAAGAGAAGTGGAGAGAGTGGACATCCTTGTCTTGTTCCTGAGTTAAGAGGAAATGGCTTTAGTTTTTCACCATTAAGTATAATGCTGGCTGTAGGTTTGTCATATTGTATTGAGGAATGTTCCATGAATTCCTAATTTTTCCAAAACCTTCATCATAAAGGGGTGTTGGATCTTGTCGAATGCTTTTTCTGCATCTATTGAGATAACCATGTGGTTCTTATTCTTGCTCCAGTTGATGTGATGAATAATATTAATTGATTTGCGTATATTGAACCAGCTTTGCATCCCTGAAATGAATCCTGTTTGATCGTGGTGTATGATTTTTTGGATGAATTGTTGAAGTCGATTGGCCAAAATTTTGTTGAGAAGTTTTGCATCAATGTTCATCAAAGAAATGGGTCTATAGTTCTCTTTCTTTGATGAGTCCCTGCCTGGTTTTGGGATGAGGGTTATGATGGCTTCATAGAATGTGTTCGGTAGTGAACTTTCTCTTTCAATTTCATTGAAGAGTTGGAGGAGTATTGGTGTGAGCTCTGCTTTGAAGGCCTTGTAAAATTCCGCTGTAAAACCATCTAGTCCTGGACTTTTATTAGATGGGAAGTCTCTTATTGCTGTTTCTATTTCAATGCTTGATATGGGCCTGTTAAGATGGTTTAACTCATCTTGGTTTAGTTTTGGCATGTCAATATTTGCTAGGAAAAGGTCCATTTCTGTCAAGTTCTCAAACTTATTAGCATAAAGTTTTGAGAAGTATTCCCTTATAATGTTCTGAATCTTGGTTGTTTCCGTGGTGATGTTTCCATTCTCATCTCTGAGTTTATTTATTTGGGTGTGTTCTCTTCTTTTTCTGATAAGATTTGCTAAGGGTCTGTCAATTTTGTTAATTTTTTCGAAGAACCAACTCTTTGTTTTGTTGATTCTTTCTATAGTTTTTTTGGATTCTAATTCATTTAATTCTGATTTAATTTTAATTATATCTTTCCATCTACTGGATTGGGGTTTATCTTGCTGCTCTTTTTCAAGGAGGTTTAGATTTGTCATTAAATTGGTGGTTTCAGATCTCTCCAATTTGTTGATGTAGGAGCTCAGAGCTATAAACTTGCCTCTGAGTACTGCCTTTGCTGTGTCCCAGAGGAGCTGGTAATTTGTGTGTTCATTTTTGTTGAATAGCATGAACATTTGAATTTCCTTTCTAATCTCTTCCATGACCCACTCGTGATTCAGCAGTGTGTTGTTCAGCCTCCATGTGATACTGGACTTTCTTTGGTGGCTTTTGGTGTTGAGTTCTAATTTTATTCCCTTGTGGTCAGAGAGAATGCAAGGTATAACTTCAATATTTTTGAATTTAGACAAGTTTGCTTTGTGGCCTAAAATGTGGTCTATTTTAGAAAATGTTCCATGTGCTGCTGAGAAAAACGTGTATTCTGATGCTGCTGGGTGAAATGTTTGGTAGATGTCTGTTAAATCTAGTTGATCTATGCAGCTGTTTAGATCTGCGGTTTCTCTGTTGAGTTTTTGCCGAGTTGATCTATCTAGTGGGGAGAGTGGTGTGTTAAAATCCCCAACAATTAATGTCTTTGGATCTATATGGGATTTGAGGGAAAGTAGTGTTTCTTGGATAAATTTGAGTGCTCCATTGTTTGGTGAATAGATATTTAGAATTGTAATATCCTCCTGAAGGAGAGATCCCTTAATTAGTATGTAGCGACCTTCTTTATCTCTTCTCACGAATTTTAATTTGAAGTCTATTTTATCTGATATTAGGATAGCAACTCCAGCCTGTTTATGGGGGCCGTTTGCTTGGTAGATTTTGTTCCAGCCTTTAACATTGAAAATGTGTTTGTTTTTATGGGCAAGATGTGACTCCTGCAGGCAGCAGATAGAAGGGTCTTGTTTTTTAATCCAATTTGACAGTCTATGTCGCTTAATTGGAGAGTTCGGTCCGTTAACGTTAAGAGATAGGACTGAGAGGTATTTGGGAGTTCCTGCCATGTTATCCACCTTCTTGGGGGCTGCAAAAACTGGGTTCTTCCTATGGTTCTTGGATTCTCAGTTTGGGTGCAGTTTCTTGGCCTTTATTGCAGTCTTGTTGGTTTTCTATGTGTGGGACATCTTTAAGAATCTTTTGTAGGGCTGGTTTGGTGGAGATGTATTGTTTCAATTTTTCTTTGCTATGGAAGGTTTTTATTTGGCCTTCAGTTATGAAGGAGAGTTTGGCTGGGTACAGTATTCTTGGTTGATAGTTGTTTGTTTTTAGGGCATGGCATACATCATTCCAGGCTCTTATTGCTTTGATTGCCTCTGCTGAGAAATCTGAGGTGATTCTAATTGGTTTCCCTTTATAGGTGATTAATCTTTTCTCCTTGACAGCTTTAAGAATCTTTTCCTTGATCTGAGTTGATCCTGTGTGGATTATAATGTGACGGTGGGATGTCCTATTCTGGTCTGGTCTATTTAGGGTTCTAAAAGCTTCTTGTATCTGAATAGGCCTATCTTTTTGTATGTTTGGGAAGTTCTCTGCAAGGATCCTGTTAAACAAATTTCCTAGACCATTAACTTCTGTTTCTAGGTGCTCTTCTACACCCATTATCCTTAGATTAGGCCTTCTGATAGTGTCTTCCAAGTGTTGGATAGATCTATCATATTTCTTGGACTTGTCTTGGATGGTTGCATGTTCTTTCTCTATAATATCTAGGCTGTCTTCAATCCCTGGTATTCGATCTTCTGCGTGGTCTAACCTGCTGTCAAGACTTTCTACTTTGTTTTTTATCTCTTTTCCTTCTAATTGGTCAGCTTTGATGGCTTCAAATTCTTTGTTGAAGCTTTGTTTTAGATCTTGTATGAACTTCTTTACTTCCTTAATTTGGTGTTCAGTGTTTATTCTCAAATCACTTAGTTGATTGGTTATGGTTTCCTTGGACTCCCATTCCTTCTTTTGGGTTCCATTCAGCATTCCCTTTGTGGTCTCCCTGACTTCCTTCAGCTCTTTGTTAATGGATTCCATGAATGCCTTTAGTGATCTTTGTGTATTCTCTTCCTGCTCTCTCAATTCCTGTATTACTCTTTGATTAGCTTCCTCCTGTTCGTGGGATTCCTGTAGTTCTCTTTGAGTGTTCTCAGCCTGCTCAAGCCATTCCTGCCTTTCTCTTTGAGTATTCTCAAGCTGCTCACGCAAATCCTGTATCAGTTTTTGAGTAGCTTCCTCAAGCTTATGATATTCCTGTATAAACTTTTGGATTGTCTCCTCTCTCTCCCTATCACACTCATAGAGTCCTTTATATGTTTTCAATCTTTTCATTTATCATGTTTGCCAGCAGTGTTTGTAGAGCTATTTGGGAACTCTCCTCTGGATTATTCATTATCTGTTCTGTCCCCTGATTATCAAGATTCGGAATTGAGATACCCAGATTTGCCATTTTTCTTGTGTTTTTCCGGCTTACTCTGCCCATTTGAGATGAAAATAGCACCAGTTTTGTGCTAGAACACTATCTTAAGGCAAGCATCAACCAAAGTCTGAATTTGCACAGTCAATAGTCTACAGATACAATCTAGTTCAACAGATATATCTATTCAACATCAAACAACTATATGTTAATGGGCTATGAACCGCAAAGAAGAATTTGGAAAACCAGAAATTATTTGGGTTAGGGAGAGATGTGGGTAAAAAATAGGAATAGATTGATGTGGGGAGGCACAGGGAGAGTTAACTAAGTCCTAATCTCAAAGCAGGAAATAGGTTGGGTAGGATGAGAGTAGAGAGAGAGAAAAAAAGAAGAAAGGGAAAGGGAAAAGAAAAGAGACCAGAAAAAATAGAAAAGTAAAAGTTAATAATATTATATAGAATCAAAAACAATCTATTTAGAGAAGAACGTGAATATATTGAGAGAAGGGGAGGGATATAAAGGAGATGTGAAAAATTTAAAAATAAAAATGCTTAAAATATTATATAGGTATAAAGAGGTAGTACTGCTATTAAGGAATTTAAGTCTCAGAGGTTTTGAATTGAGTAATAACTTTGTGGATTAAGTGTGTACACAATAGAGGATAGGGTCTAATAGTCAACTACAGTTTTATCTGAGGATGTGCAGGACAAGCGTTAAGTCACATAAAGAAGAACGAAAGCGGAAAAGGTGAAAAGGATATGAAAGGAAGAAAAAAGATCAAAAGTTCAGTAGAGCTAAACAAAAAACAAAAAGATAATTAAAAAAGGAAGAAAGAGAAAGAAAACAAAAAAGAAAGAAAAACGCACACTCACGTATCCTAAAATAAAAATTATAAGAGGGAAAAAAGTTACTGGAAAACAATTTTTTTTTTCAAAAAAGGCAAAAATTAAAGATTAAAAAAAGTTTTAGAAAAGAAAAAAAAATTTTTTTAATATAAGGTACCAAAAAGAAGAAGAAGGAGGAGGAGGAGGAGGAG